>NC_086444.1:1064504472-1064825381 GCF_028390025.1 Pseudophryne corroboree
TTGTGTTAAGAGCCTAAACATTGTTAGTACATTTTATACGTATTTTAATATTTTCACTTAATTGGTACACATTTTATACACAATTATACATTTTTTTATATTATATATATATATATATATATATACATACATACATTTATATACATCTTAAATACAGATTTTATACATGATCTTCTACCTCTTATATTTATGCTACCTTATATGCACATGCAGGGGTGGGATGTTTGGAGGAGGGGATGATGAGGAAGGGGGGAGCTCGAGGGCGGTTATGGGGGGCCCCCATAGATATCAGTGTACCAGGCCCCAAGATTTCTGTTGCCGGCCCTGACTACAGGGCGAATTTTGTGCATAAGAAGCACTACTAGGTGCGGTGTTATGTGAATAAGATTGTGCTACTGTGGCGTAATTTGAAATGGGGGTCAGTGGCGTAACTACTGCCCCCGCAGTCCTTGCGGTGGCTTGGGGGCGAGGGGCTGCGGGGGCGCCACTGATTTACAGCAGACTGACATGAGGACGAGCGTCCGCATGTCAGTCTGCAGTCTCCTTCCCTCCGCCGCTTTTTGGAGGGACACGGAGGGCACACAGCGCGCCTCCCTGTGTCCCTCCTGCTGCATCATCTCCGGCGGCCGCGGGTCTAATAGGGGGAAGTGCCGTCCGTGAGCTCTAATTGGCTCCCGAACCGGCACTTCCCCCTATTAGACCCGCGGCCGCCGGAGATGATGCAGCAGGAGGGACACAGGAGAGATGAGCTGTGTCCTCCGTGTCCCTCCAAAAAGCGACGGGGGGGGGGGGGGGAAAGTAAATATCTGGCACTGGGGGCATATATGGCACGGGGGGGGGAGGGAGGAATATCTGGCACTGGGGCATTTCTGGCACTGGGGGCATATCTGGCACTGGGGGGGGATATCTGGCACTGGGGCATATATGGCACTGGGGGGGAATATCTGGCACTGGGGGCATATATGGCACTGGGGGGGGATATCTGGCACTGGGGGCATATATGGCATGGGGGGTATATATGGCACTGGGGGGAATATCTGGCACTGGGGGCATATATGGCACTGGGGGGGGGGGGATATCTGGCACTGGGGCATGTATGGCACTGGGGGGAATATCTGGCACTGGGGGGGGATATCTGGCACTGGGGCATATATGGCACTGGGGGGGAATATCTGGCACTGGGGGCATATATGGCACTGGGGGGGAATATCTGGCACTGGGGGCATATATGGCACTGGGGGGGATATCTGGCACTGGGGGCATATATGGCACGGGGGGAATATCTGGCACTGGGGGGGGGGATATCTGGCACTGGGGGCATATATGGCACGGGGGGAATATCTGGCACTGGGGGGGAATATCTGGCACTGGGGGCATATATGGCACTGAGGGCATATTTGGCACTGGGGGGGAATATATGGCACTGGGGGCATATCTGGCACTGGGGGCATATGTGGCACTGGGTAGGGCATATGTGGCACTGGGGGGGTATATGTGTACCTGGCACATGGGGGGGACGACTATATTTGGCACTGGGGCATGTAAGTACCTGGCACCGTGGGGGAATATCTGGCACTGGGGACATATGTGGCACTGGGAGCACAGCCCTAGCAACAAGGACTACCTCCTAGCAATGAGCATGACACCCAGTGCATGAAACACCTGGCAACGAGCATGACACCCAGTGCATGAAACACCTGGCAACGAGCATGACACCCAGTGCATGAAACCCCTGGCAACGAGCATGACACCCTGAGCATGAAAACCCCTGGCACCGTGAATGGAACCAAGAGCATGAAACCCCTGGCAACGAGCATGACACCCAGTGCATGAAACCCCTGACAACGAGCAGGTAATTGAAAAGTAATTAGAAGCCTTACTGTAGGACTTAATGTGTAATGGGCATTACGGTGTGTGGCATAATGTATCACGGACATTGCGGTGTGTGTCATAATGTGTCACAGGCATTACGGTGTATGGTATACTATATCGCGGGCATTGTGATATGTGGTATAATGTCTCAGGGTCATTGCAGTGTGTGGCATAATGTATCACGGACATTGCGGTGTGTGTCATAATGTGTCAGGCATTACGGTGTGTGGTATACTATATCACGGGCATTGTGGTATGTGGTATAATGTCTCAGGGTCATTGCAGTGTGGCATAATACATAACGGGCATTGCGATGTGTGGCATAGGGTATAACGGGCAGGGCATTGCGGTATGTGTCACAGGCATTACGGTGTATGGTATACTATATCACGGGCATTGTGGTATAATATCTCAAGGTCATTGCAGTGTGTGGCATAATGTGTCACAGGCATTGTATGTGCTATAATGTATCGGGCATTGCAGTGTGTGGCATAATGTATCACGGACATTGCGGTGTGTGTCATAATGTGTCACAGACATTGTATGTGCTATAATGTATCAGGGGCATTGCAGTGTGTAGCATAATGTATAACGGGCATTGCGATTCCTGTCATAATGTGTCACAGGCATTACGGTGTGTGGCATAATGTGTCACAGACATTACGGTGTGTGGCATAATGTGTCGGGGGCATTACAGTGTGTGCATATTGTGTCGTGCATTATTGTGTGCGGCATAATGTCTAAGGGCCATTGCAGTATGTGGCATAATGTATACTGGGCATTACTATAAGGAGGAAAAATGACAAATAATGTAAGGGGCATGAATCAGGATTATTTTTCTTTCCTGTGGTGGCCAACGTATGGGCGTGCAGGTTGCAAAACTGGGGTATAAGGTAGTCTTTTCCTGCAATGCCACGCCCCTTTATACAAAACCACACCCACTCCAACAAAACCACGCCCCTTTTTTTGGCGCGCGCATATTTATCCCTTTCTTGCTCCCAATTATGGAGCATGAAGGGGGGGGGGGGCGCCGAAGAATTTTTTGGCCAGTGCTGTGCTGTGGGGCGGCATCCAGGTGTGTAAAGTCATTTCAGTGGCAAGTTACAATTTGGAGCTCATGTGGTCCTCTATATCCGTATGTGCCTATGTCTGTATGTGCCTACAGTATGCCTATATGTGCTCCGCTGTGTCTTTATGTGCCTATGTCTATATGTGCTCCTGTAAGTCTGCATGTGCTCCTCTATGTCCGTATGTGCCTATGTCTGTATGTGCCTATGTCTGTATGTGCTCCTCTATGGGTTGGGTACGGGATCCCGACAGTGAGGATGCCGGCAGCCAGAATACTGACAGTGGTATACCAATGGTCAGAATCCCGACACTTCTTGGTAAGTAAACTAACCCTACCCCTTACCATCTCCCTAACCCTGCCCTCAGCCTAACACTAACTCACCCCTCATGCAGCCTAACCCTAACCATCCCCTCCCACAGACTAATTCTAACCTCCCCCTCCCGCAGTCAAACCCTAAAATTCACCCTAGTGCCAAACCCTAACCTCTCCTTCCACAACATAACCCTAACCCTCCCTAACATACTTACGTTCGGGAAAGGGAGAGCGAGAGAGACAGAGAGAGAAAGGGTGAGGGGGGGGGGGGGTGAGAAAGAGAGAGAACAGGGGGGAGAGAAAGGGGGATAGAGAGAGATAAACGGGGCTGGGAGATAGGGCGTGAGAGAGAGGGAAGAGAGAGGAGATAAAGGGGGTGAGACAGAGAGAAATAGAAGGGGGAGACAGAGAGAGATGGAGAACGGTGGAAGACAGAGGGAGGGAGAAGGGTGGGAGAAAGACTCTGGGAGAGATGTACTAATGTACTAAGCTTACCCACGGCGCTAAATGCCCTCCTACCGCTCAGGGCACTTCTCCATGCTTACCTCCCTCCCCTGCCGCCCGGCGTTGCCTTTCTCTTCAGTTGTTTCCGTCACGTTACCGCCCCTCTTGTCCGCCTATGGGTCCTTCTCTGGCTCCGTATGTACCAACATAAGGGACCGCTAACCTCCCTTCTTTGACAGGATCCTGAGGCATGCGCAGGATGGTATCTAGGGAGAGCGCAGCATCCATCAACACCGAGCCGGCGGGGCTACTGTTAGTTCATATCGCAGAGAAAACATCGGAAAGAGAAATGCAGTGCCGGGCGGCAGGGGAGGGAGGTAAGCGTGGAGAAGTGCCCGGAACGGTAAGAGGGAATTTAGTGCCGCGGGAAAGCTTAGTACATCCCGCCGACAGAGAGAGAAGAGGAGAGACAGAGAGAGAAGAGACAGAGAGAGAAGGGGGGAGACAGAGAGAGACAGAGAGAGAGAGAGAGAGAGGGGAGACAGACAAAGAGAGAGGGGGGGAGAGAAAGGAGAGCTAAAGTAGTAAAGGGAAAGAGAAGGGGCTTGACAGAGAGAAAGAGAGAGAGAGAGAAGGGGGAGACAAAGTGGGTCATTCCGAGTTGATTGTAGCTGTGCTAAATTTAGCACAGCCACAATCATGTTCCCTGACATGCGGGGGAACGCCCTGCACAGGGCTTGCCTGTCCCCTATGTCAGTGCCGCCCCCCCCCCCCCCCGCAGAAGTGCAAAGGCATCGCACAGCGGCGATGCCTTTGCACTTCAGGAGTAGCTTCCGGCCAGCGCAGCTTTAGCGAGTATGACGTCACGCAGCCGCTGCGGCCCGCCCCCCGTTCGGTCCGGCCACGCCTGCGTTGGCCGGACCGCGCCTATGAAACGTCGGCCAAACGCCGCCATTTCGCCCCCTCCCGCCCATTAATCGCCTCTGCCTGGCAATAGGCAGAGGCGATCGTTGTCCTGCTATGGCCTTCGCCCGTCCGGCATGCGCAGGCGAAAGAAAGGTGGAGAGGGGGGAGAGAGAGAGAAAGGGGAGAGAGAAGGGGCAGACAGAGAGAAAGAGAAGGGGGTGCAAACTCAGAGAGAGAGAGAGAGTGAGCCTTATTGCACTGGTATAGTATTGTATGATTGCACTGGGCCAGTGCTGCCTTATTGCTTCATCCCAGTATTGCCTTATCGCACCAGTACAGTATTGTCGTACTGCTCCAGCCCAGTATTGCTTTATTGCTCTGGGCCAGTATTGCATTATTGCTCCTGAACAGTATTGCCTTATTCTTTCTCTCTCTCTCTTTCACTCACGCACGCACACTTCTTCCCTCTCTCTCTGTCCTCCCTCTTCTCTCTCTCTCTCTCTCTCTCTGTCTCCCCCATTCTCGCTCTCTCTGTGTCCCTCTTCTTTCTCTTTGACTGTGTGACACTCTGAAACAGACCCCTAGTATCTGAATATGGGGGTTATGTGTGTGTGTGTGTGTGTGTGTGTGTGTGTGTGTGTGTATGTATGTATGTATATATATATATGTATATATATCTCCTATATAATAGCCCAGATCTGTGACTTTGTGACTCATTTGCTAACGCTGGGCGGAGTCACAACACTGGGCGGAGTTAGTCAAATGAGTCACAGATCTGGGCAAATCTATAGGAGACTAGGAGCAGAAGCAGATAGTATGGGCATGGCACAGGCAGGGGTGCATATCTCCCAGCTTTCTTCAGGTAGACAGGGGTGCATACCTCCCAGCGGCGAAAAGGGGGTGTGGCAAACAAAAATGGGGCGTGGCTTCATGGGAGGGCCCCCGTTTTCGTCAGTGAGGGGGGTATGCCCAGCGCTCTGTGAGCTGCTGGCATGCCTCCAGGGGCGGATTATGAGTCCAGGGGGCCCAGGGCACTTGAGACAGGGGAGCCCTATCTCATTGCTGTGCCTGCTGTGGGTTGGGGGCGTGGCCTAATCGAGGTACGCGTGGCCATGCCCCCTTATGCAAATTCCGGGATTTTTTTTTTAAATGGTATTTTGGCCTTTCATCTAGGGCCACATCAAGAGGAGATGGTCGCTCCCCCCTACACACCCGCACAGGCAGAAGAAAGCAGGGAGACTGCTGCCTCCCTGCAACACCACAGACCTGCCAACACGCAGCAGCGTGTGCTAACTGTAGCACAATGCTGCCGCTGTTGCTGGCAGTACGGGAAAGCTTCTGAGCTGGGACAGAGCTACTCCAGCCGGGGGGCCCCCTAAAACTGTAGGGCCCACGGTACATACCCCCTGGGCCCCCCCCCCTTAATCCGGCTCTGCTGCCGGAACCCCGGGACAGTTGGGAGGTATGGGTGTGTGTGAGGGGGTATGCCGTACAGACAGACGGGCACCGGCTCACTGTGTGCTTGACCCCCCACATCAGCATACTCTTTGGCGCGGAGGAGCGTCACTTTCTAGCACACTCCACGCTTCTTAGCTGCAGTTTTGTGGGGCACCTGCCGCTGTGCAGGTTCCGTACTGCCTCTGTTATCTCCAGCCCCGGCAACACCACCGCTAGCTGCAGTGCTGCCGCCCGCAGTGAGGTGCGCCCAGTTCCTTCACACACTTTAGCCAGCGGGTAGCGCTGCAGAAGTCCGAGCTGCTTGCAGGCTCCGACCCCCTCCTCCCTCCAGCCGCAGCATCTCCTGGGAGCTAACCAGTCACTCCCAGTCTCCCCTTACCACAGTGCCCAGCAGCCGCGAGGTCCGCGCCGCGTGCATGCTATGACCCCCTCCTCCCTCCAGCCGCAGCGTCTCCTGGGGGTTAACCAGTCACTCCCAGTCTCCCCTTACCACAGTGCCCGGCAGCTGCGCGAGGTCTGCGGTGTGTGACTGAGGAGGGGGGAGGGATGCTGACGGGCAGAGGAAGCAGGACTCCAGCCTGAGAGAGTCAGCCATGCCAAGTCTCCACCAGCAGCAGATCCCAACAGGTTGGAGTGGAACAGCAGCAGCCAGCAGCAGTGACTCCGGTAATACACATCTATCTGTCACCACTGTTTTGTCCCTAATACCAATCTCTCCTGTGCCCTGTATTCTGTCATGTCCCTGTCACCCCTGGCCTTGCCCTGTCACCCTTATCCTAGCCCTTTCACTCTTATGCTGGCCCTGTTGCCCCTATCCTGGCCCTGTCACCCCTGTGCTTGCCCTGTCAACCCTATACTGGCCCTGTCACCCCTGTCCTGGTCCTGCCGTCCCTACCCTGGCCCTGTCACCCCTATCCTGTCCCTGTCATTTCTGTCCTAGCCCCATCGCCCCTGTCCTGGCCCCGTCACCCCTGTCCTTGCCCCGTCACCCCTGTCCTGGCCCCGTCACCCCTGTTCTGACACTGTCACCCCTGTCCTGGCTCCGTCACCCCTGTCCTTGCCCCGTCACCCCTGTCCTGGCTCCGTCACCCCTGTTCTGACACTGTCACCCCTGTCCTGACCCTGTCACCCCTGTTCTGATCCTGTCACTCCTGTCCTGGCCCTGTTGCTGCATGCCCTCCAACTACCTTTTTGGCAGGCACAGTACCCGCAGCGCCTCCAGACCCCTCCTCAATGCACCACACCTTCCCCTCCACCACATGCGGCACTCCACCCCTCCCCCACATGCTGTGCCTCCAGACCCCCTACACCACCCATGGCTCCCACTCCTATGCCCCTCCACCACCCACAGCACCTCCAGACCCCCTCCACCATCCACCCCCCATATATGTCTCCCCCCATACCCTACACCCATCTGCAACATCCCCGCACCTGCCCCTTTCCCACCCGTGGCACCCCTGCCACTCCCCCACCTACAGTGCCTCCGGACCCCTCCCCCATCTGCAGCCCCCACTCCTCTGCCCCTCCCCCACCCGCAGCACCTCCCGACCCCCCCCCCCGCCCCCCCCCCGCTTCCGCCCCCCCTCCACCCGCAGCATCTACAGACACCCTCCCCCATCCGCAGTCCCCCCCGCTCCCGCTACATTCTGTACATCGTGCCCTGCACGTGCTGTTCACGCCGTCGCAAGGGGCTGCGCCTCCTTCACCATCGCACGCCCTTTCATTGTGCAATATTTAACCACTAACAAAGGAATGCAGGTAATACTCCATATAATACAAATATTGAACCCCAGAAAGGCATGCAAGGGTTAAGGGGGCGTAGCCCCTTGCGACGGTGTGAAGAGCGCCCGTAGGGCGCGATGAAGCACCTAGTATATATATATAGACACTGTCACTCATTGAACTGAGGCAACCTAAGCGGGACCCCTAAATTCTCCCAAATGAGCCCAATTCATTAGCTGGCCAGGCATGTCAAAGGGGTTAACAACCCCCCTCATTTGATTACATCAGCAGCACCACAGCAACCCTAACCTGAAGGACACAGGGACCCTGGGGATCCAAGCCGCAGCTCCTCAAAGTGGGAGAGCTGAGAGACAGTTGATTGGAAGCTGCTAGGCAGGAGGGTGAGGGTTCGGAGTTGGCACCATGTGTGGCTGAGGAGAGCGCGCAGGTGTGAGGAGAGCTGCTGTGGAGAGCCCACTGTGAGGTGACCGGAGACGGAGTCTGGGCACCACCGCCAGCGCGTACCTAGCTGACGGGAGAGTGGCTAAGGAGAAGCTGCCAGGATGGAGAGAATAGGAGCTGAGAGCCGCCAGCCGCAGTCGTGACTAGCCAGGAGCCGACTGCCGTGACGGGCAGAGCAGCAAGGAGAGAGACGCGCTGCTGAGGGGACCCTGAGACGTACGCCAGAAGGCGGGAGTGGAGGTCTGCGGTGAGTGATTGACCGCACATTGCAGAGCCAGTTTAGTGAGAGGGCCACAATGTGAATGACCCGGTGCACCCAAGTAACGGTACAGGAACTATCCCTTGATAAAAACAGAGCACTGCACACAGGGACAGAGACGGTGCTAAACACTAGGGGTTACCTAGCTCTCTACTTCACAAGGCAGTACTAGACTGTGGAAGAATAACTGGTTACCTAGTTACCGTGGTAATAAGGAGACTGGCATACAGCAGCACAGGTTGAGAGAGACTCACAGCATAGAGATTCCTTATTTACAGTGGAATATTATAAGAAGAGGGTTATACTAGGAACTGTATCTGCTAATCACCATCAACTTGCACTGTCGTTGAAGCTACCGCATTAACCTTGTAATTTCTGTATGCTGACCGTAGTTATACAGGGGATGGAGTTACTCTGTTAAACCTCCTAAGGGCAGGTAAATTGACTTTAATACCCCTTTCACACCAAAAATGCAGGGGTCTTACCCGGGAATACGGTCCTGGGATCATACAGGGACATTCTCGGGTAAGACGCCTTGCATACCGCAGTCAGCAGCCCGGCATATTGCCGTGTTGCTGACGTCAGCGGTGACGCGGGGGGCGGTGCAAGAGAACACATGATCTCCAAGCGCCGCCTGCTACATAGAGAGTGAACGGGAGCCGGGGCGCATTGACACTGACCAGGTTCCCGGGAAGATCCCGGGACCAACCCTGGTCGATTGCAGGGTCGAAAATGCCGGGGCATGAGTCCCGGGATTTTGTCCCTGTACCCTTTCACACTGAGAAATTTCCCAGGTTGATGCGCATTCATGTGCAATAACCCGGGAAATTTTGGTCTGTGTGAAAGGGGTATAAATGACTGAGATAGGAGGAATGTGGCCAGAAGAGAGTACAGTGCCTAAATTCCTTGCCACTTCTGAACTGCTCAATTATATCTACACCTGCATGCCACCACCCTGTATTTCCTTGCTAATCTATTCTATTTGATTCCTGCTGGAAACTTTATGATATTGCTACACTGGAATAGCCCGTGTTGTTCACTTACTTACCACCTTCTGACAATAACAGACTATACTTCTATATTCGCCTATGCATGCTTCTTTTTATGGTACTGTACTAGATGCTGCTTTCAACTGTGCTTAATCCTGCTAAGGAACTGTGCTATATATTTATATATCTGTAACTTGCTATTGACTTTCAGTTCATTTCCATTTTTCAGTGACTTTCCTGGTAATGTATGATTGCCCTCACCTGTGGTGAGCTAGGTAATTGATAAGAAAGGCATTTCACCACAGGTGATGGCAATCATACATTACCAGGAAAGTCCAGGAACAGAGCATTTTCTCCCTCATGGAGAGGGTCAGGTAGGCAAGTATGTTTCCGTTACCAGCTTAACTGTGACCTCTGAGACTGCAAGTTGTGAACTGCGTACACCTTACAGAGACTGAATGGACTCTTTCGCTACTTAGAGTAGCTGTAAATTTGTTTGGAAAACTTGTGGTGTACTACCCATTGATGTACTAAGGAATAAAAATAACCTTGTGGAGAAAGAAAATTCGAATGACCACCCTAATATATATATATATATATATATATACATATATATATATATATATATATATATATTTCTCATACGTCCTAGAGGATGCTGGGGACGACATCAAGACCATGGGGTATAGCCGGGATCCGCAGGAGACATGGGCACTCCGAAGACTTTTCATTGGGTGTGAACTGGCTCCTCCCTCTATGCCCCTCCTCCAGACCTCAGTTTTAGAAATGTGCCCAGGTCGACTGGATGCACTCTGAGGAGCTCTACTGAGTTTCTCTGAAAAGACTTATGTTAGGTTTTTTATTTTCAGGGAGATCTGCTGGCATCAGACTCCCTGCTTCGTGGGACTGAGGGGGCAGAAGCAGAACCAACTTCCTCAGAGTTTCATGGCTCTGTTTCTAGCTGACAGGACACCATTAGCTCCTTAAGGGAACTGAACACTAGCCGTGTCTAGATGCTCACTCCCACAGCACGCCGTCACCCTCCTCACAAAACCAGAAGTCAGAAGACAGGTGAGTATGAGAAGAATGATCTTCAATCAAGTAAGTGACGGCTGAGGTGCGGCGCGGCTGGCGGGAGCACAGCGCGCCATTGCTGCCCACACACACTGCAGGGTGAAGGGCGCGGGAGGGCGCCCTGGGCAGCAAGAAAAATACCTCAAACTGGCTAAAAGGGGGCATAAGATGCCGCTGGCACAGCCCTACCCCCGCCAGTATAAATATTGTCATGGATACTGAGGGGCGGAGCTTCTTCCTCAGGCAGCCAGCACACTACTCAGCACCATTTTCTCTCTCTACTCAGGCTGCAGAGAACACGCTGGTCCTCTCCTCCACTTCTGACAAGTACAGGGTGCTATAAAGGGGGGGCACAAAGCGATTGTGGTGCATTTGATAGTGTATATTACTATTTAAAATCGCTTTTGGGCTGTGGACATACTGTGTTCACAGGCAATACTGGCGCTGGCTTTGTGAACTGGCTGCTCCTATCCTGTGTCCCTCTGACAGATTTTACTGTGGGTCTGTCCCCAAAATAAGTCCCAGTGTGTCTGTGAGTGTGCTGTACATGTGTGAGGCATGTCTGAGGCAGGGAGTTCCTCCCCGGAGGAAGCCATTTTAGGGATGCAGAGTTGTAATGTGGTGGTGCTACCGGCACACCAAGAGCCTGCATGGGTGAAAGAGCTACGTGACAGTATGCATCTGATTAACTGTAGATTAGATAAGTCTGAATCTAAGGCTGCATGCTGGAGAAAATCTGTGGAGGATGTGATTTTTCAGGATGCTGTTATTCCTTATGCGGGCGGTCCCTCTGGGTCACATAAGAGACCATTTGCAAATGTTGTAAACACTGATACCGACACGGATTCTGATTCTTGTGTCGACATGAGTGAATCCAGAGGGATAAATCATAAATTGGCAAAAAGTATACAATATATGATTGTGGCTATAAGGGACGTGTTAGAGGTTACAGAAAGCACTCCTGTACCTCAGGAGAAAGCTTATTTATGTAAGGAAAAGAAATCCAAAGTCACGTTCCCTCCTTCACACGAACTAAATGCTCTGTTTGAAGGGATGTGGGTGAATCCTGATAAAAAATTTCGTATTCCCAAAAGGATTCACATAGCTTATCCTTTCCCGGTTGAAGACAGAAAAAAATGGGAGTCACCCCCTGGGAATATCAAGGACTCTGCCGCCTACATGCTGGAAGCAATGAAGGATATTGGACTCTTGAGTTCACAAGCCGCTACCATGGCAGTATCGGCTAGACGGGCGTTATGGATTCGCCAGTGGAACGCGGATGCAGATTCCAAAAGAAACATGGAGGCTCTCCCATATAAAGGTGAGGCCTTATTTGGCGATGGCCTGGATGCGTTAGTCTCGGCGGCTACCGCAGGTAAGTCAACATTTTTGCCCTCTGCGCCTGCACCGGCAAAAAAGACCTATCACCCGCAAATGCAGTCCTTTCGGCCCAATAAATGCAAAAAGGCGAGAGGTTCCCCCTTCTTTGCAGGTAGGGGAAGGGAAAGGGGAAAGAAGCCCACACCAGCTCCAGGTTCCCAAGAGCAGGAGTCTATCCCTAATTCTGCCAAATCCCCAGCATGACGCTGGAACTCCCTTGCGGGAGGCCGCTCGGGTGGGGGCACGTCTCAAACTCTTCAGCCAGGATTGGATTCTGTCTGGCCTGGATCCCTGGGTGTTGCAAATAGTATCCCAGGGATACAAACTAGAGTTTCAAGACGTTCCCCCATGCCGATTTTTCAAATCGACCTTGCCAGCTTCTCCGCCAGAGAGAGAAGCAGTAACAGCGGCAATCCAAAAATTATGTCAAGACCAGGTTATAGTCCTAGTACCGTTGTCACAACAAGGGCAGGGTTTTTATTCAAGCCTCTTTGTTGTTCCGAAGCCGGACGGCTCGGTCAGACCGATCCTAAATCTAAAAGATCTGAATTTCTTCCTGAAAAGGTTCAAGTTCAAGATGGAATCACTTTTGGCGGTGATTGCCAGTCTGGAGGAGAGGGACTACTTAGTGTCGGTGGACATAAAGGATGCTTACCTGCATGTTTCCATTTATCCTCCTCACCAGGCTTATCTGAGATTCGCGATTCAGGATTGCCATTACCAATTCCAGACGTTACCTTTCGGTCTCTCCACGGCGCCGAGGGTATTCACCAAGGTGATGGCGGAGATGATGGTCCTCCTTCGTCAGAAAGGAGTCAATATAATCCCTTATCTGGACGACCTCCTGATAAAGGCGAGATCCAGGGAGCAGTTATTACAAAACATATCCCTCTCCCTGTCAATACTCCAACAACACGGGTGGATCATAAATTACCCAAAGTCACAATTGGAACCAACAACAAGGTTGTCTTTCCTCGGGATGATTTCGGACACAGAAGTTCAGAGAGTATTTCTTCCGCTGGAAAAGGCTCTGGAAATCCAGAAAATGGTAAAACAGATATTGAAACCATCAAGTGTGTCGATCCATCAGTGCATTCGGTTGTTGGGGAAGATGGTGGAGGTCTACGAGGCCATACAGTTTGGCAGGTTCCATGCCAGAGTATTCCAGTGGGACCTGTTGGACAAGTGGTCAGGGTCACACCTACACATGCACAGAAAGATAATCCTGTCGTCAAAAATCAGGATTTCGCTCCTGTGTGGTTGCACAGCTCTCACCAGGTTCGGGATTCAGGACTGGGTCCTAGTAACCATGGATGCAAGTCTCCGAGGCTGGGGAGCAGTCTCTCAGGGAGAAAACTTCCAGGGACGTTGGTCACAACAGGAAGCCTGCCTTCACATAAACGTTCTGGAGCTAAGAGCCATTTACAACGGCCTTCAACAAGCGGTACATCTTCTTCAAGACCGTCCCGTGCAGATCCAGGTGGACAATGTAACAGCAGTCATAAACAGGCAGGGCGGAACGAAAAGCAGAACGGCAATGGCAGAGGCGACAAACATCCTCCGCTGGGCAGAAAAACATCTACAAGCTCTGTCGGCAATATTCATTCCGGGAGTAGACAACTGGGAAGCAGACTTCCTTAGCAGACACGATCTCCATCCAGGAGAGTGGGGCTTCCACCAAGAAGTCTTCGCAGAGGTGACAAGTCTTTGGGGAGTTCCTCAAATAGACATGATGGCGTCTCATCTCAACAAGAAGCTTCAGAGATACTGTTCCAAGTCGAGAGACCCTCAAGCAGTAGCAGTGGATGCACTGGTGACCCAGTGGGTGTTTCCGCCAGTGTATGTTTTCCCTCCACTTCCGCTGATCCCAAAAGTACTCAGGATCATAAGAAAGACAAGGGTTCGAGCAATCTTCATTGCCCCAGACTGGCCAAGAAGGGCTTGGTACCCAGATCTTCAGCAGTTACTCATAGGAGATCCTTGGCCTCTTCCTCCTCGGGAGGACCTGCTGCAGCCCTGTGTGTACCAAGACTTACCGCGGCTACGTTTGACGGCATGGCTGTTGAGCGCCGTATCCTAGCCAGGAAGGGTATTCTTAAGGAGGTCATCCCCACCCTTATTCAGGCCAGAAAGGGAGTAACGTCAAAACATTACCACCATATTTGGAGAAAATATGTGTCTTGGTGTGAATCCAAAAAAGCTCCTACGGAAGAGTTTCACTTAGGACGTTTTCTCCATTTTTTGCAGGATGGTGTGGAGACGGGCTTACGATTGGGATCAATCAAGGTCCAGATTTTGGCTTTGTCAGTGTTCTTCCAAATAAATTTGGCCTCTCTTCCAGAGGTTCAGACCTTCGTGAAAGGGGTTCTACACATCCAGCCTCCATTCGTGCCTCCAGTGGCACCATGGGACCTTAACGTGGTATTGCAGTTCCTTCAATCGGATTGGTTTGAGCCTCTACAAAAGATAGAGTTGAAGTTTCTCACTTGGAAAGTGGTGATGCTTTTGGCATTGGCATCCGCAAGGCGGGTGTCGGAATTGGGGGCCTTGTCTCAAAAGAGCCCTTACCTGATTTTCCATGAAGATAGGGCAGAGTTGCGAACTTGCCAACATTTTCTTCCAAAGGTGGTTTCTGCTTTTCACATATACCAACCCATTGTAGTGCCAGTAGTTACAGACACATTCACTGATTCAAAGTCTCTAGATGTGGTTAGAGCTTTGAAAATCTATGTTGCTAGAACAGCTCGCATACGGAAAACAGAGGCTCTGTTTGTCCTGTATGATCACAACAAGATTGGCTGTCCTGCAATTAGTTCATGCCTGTTGGCGTGTGTTATGTTGAATGCCATGTGTGCGGCATGGTTGAGGGTGTGAGTTGGTAGATATCAATCTCACCACTAGTTAAGTAATTCCTTTCCTCAAAATGTCAGTCTCCCTGGGCACAGTTCCTACAACTGAGGTCTGGAGGAGGGGCATAGAGGGAGGAGCCAGTTCACACCCAATGAAAAGTCTTTAGAGTGCCCATGTCTCCTGCGGATCCCGTCTATACCCCATGGTCTTGATGTCGTCCCCAGCATTCTCTACGGACTAGGAGAAAAGGATTTACCGGTAGGTTATCAAAATCCTATTATATATATATATATCTCAGTGACGTGCGGTAGGGTGAGGCAGGTGACGCAGAACCTTTCCTGTCATAGTAACGTTTGTTCCACAGTTTTGACTGTATAAACTATAAAGTGTACGGAAAATACAAAGAATTTCTTTGAAATATCTTCTTTGTGTTATTCTAATCATATGTATAGCCAAAACTCTGGAGTAAAATGTCTATGGCAGGTTAGGCCTATCTTGTCCGCACATTTCTGATCAAAACTCACCAAATTTCCAGGAGATTATACTGCTGCACCTGTGTATAATGTCCAAATATACCCTAGGGCCCATAAATGGTGTGTAAATCTGGTTCTGGTGCTAGCCAGTGCTTCCTGAGCCATTTACCTCACCCCATGTCCTATATATATATATATATACACATTTTTATTTATATGTAGTCCAACAGTAACAGTGGCACTCCACTTTTTGTGGATAATCATACAAATGTTGGTGCCCTCCCCGCTGTGATCCTCATCAGGGTCACAGAACATATGAAGCCAGGTGGTGTAGGACGGCACTCGCAGCAAGGAAGAAATCGGGCGACCACCAGATATGTTACTAATGTCTCAATGTTCAACACGACAGCATTTCCGTCAGGATACAATAAATATTTCCTTATGCTAATCTTTCCTGAGACGGTACCTGTACTGCTGCGATCCTTGGGCCTAATTCTGAGTTGATCGCAGCATCAAATTTGTTAGCAGTTGGGCAAAACCATGTGCACTGCAGGGGGGACAGATATAACGTGCAGAGAGAGTTAGATTTGGGTGGGGTGTGTTCAAACTGAAATTTAAATTGCAGTGTAAAAATAAAGCAGCCAGTATTTAGCCTGCACAGAAACAATATAACCCACCCAAATCTAACTCTCTCTGCAAATGTTATATCTGCCCCCCCCACCCCTGCAGTGCACATGGTTTTGCTCAATTGCTAAAAAACTTGCTGCTGAGATCAACTCAGAATTACCCCCCTTGTTAGATATGCTTCACAATGCTTTGACACCAATGTTTGCCAAATACAGCTTCTCCCCTTTACTAAATAGATGCCTATAAATCTCTGTACTGTGCTAAGCACAGAGACAGATAAGCCGATTAATGACAGGTTATGAATCTTAATTAGTCCTTGATTATATAGCCTAATGACATACTTGACTAGGTGATTGTTTTAATGTTGTCTTTCCTGGAATCCCGCCTGGCAAATAAATCGTTTTACTAGGTTGTGTAGCCTGCAGCTATATCTGGAAGACACAACAGGGAGACAGCCCAATTATTCTGGGAGTTAGCTTTGTTTGAGAGTAAAATAGGCGTCTGCAGATGGAAAAACAAAGGCAAATTGTTACCTGCACAGAAACGCCACACAAATATGAAGGACTCATTAGTTACTGCTACATATGTGTGCATTTTGCATTATTTCTAGAACTTGCTAAGTAGGCCCCTCTCGGCAGGCCAGATAATGAGGAACATACTTTTGCTGCAGAGCACAGCCATGGAATTTCCCAACATGAATGCAGATTACTAGCAGGAAGAAGGAAGCTGTGTGTTTTGCAGACGTCCAGCGAAAGAGACTCTGATTATGATCACATGTAATCATGTAATAACAGAAGAAAAAAACCCAACAGCAATGGAATGTCAAAAATCTGTGTTCCATCTCCGAAGCACTTAAAATAGTACAAGCATCTAAATTAGGAACACTGGCAGAAATAGAACATAATGATCATGTAAGTCTCCTGGTAACAGAGTGTAAGGTATGGAGTCACAAAGGTTGGAATGCAGGGGGCATCTCCACAGAGAGTGCTGAGAGAAACCAATCAAATTTCACGGGGAATGTAAGCTCCCCAGTCCATGTGGGATTTAAAGCTTCAAGGTACACAATGTTTGGTCTCTGGACCAGTTTGAGCTGGTATCAACCGCAAAGGTCCCTAATATTGTGCAGTTTTGCTGCTGGGAGCTGGGACATTTCTTACCCCATGCTGTAGGTCAAATATTACACATTCTTCTTCTACAAATTAAAGTTTATTAAGAGAGCAGTCTGACCGGCTGACCACCAGAGCAAGCTGCGGGTCCCTAGTATCCAGTAGGTGAGCGTGGAGTGCTAAATGCACAAACAGCATATATGGTAAGATAGTGATTAATACTGTACAGTGAAAGCTTCTTCATGGACTTCTGAATTGAAACATATAATCAAATATCACTATTTATAAGTGACAGCCCCATTTAGCCTCTTTTGAATCAAATATTTAGCATTGTCTACTCTAAACTGATTACTTACAACCTATCGATTCTATGGCCCAGATTTATCAAGCCTTGGAGAGTGGTAAATTGCACGGTGATAAAGTACCAACCAATCAGCTCATAACTGTCTTTTTTTTAAACACAGCCTGTAACATGACAGTTAGGAGCTGATTGGTTGGTACTTTATCACTGTGCAATTTATCACTCTCCAAGGCTTGATAAATCTGGGCCTACTACTGTGTATGCCTAGTGGCTCAACCCTTCCATTCTCCCACCAGTATAGCTTTTGTAGGTGCAGCTAACATGTACTGTGTCAAGGGAACACTTGCAGGCAGTGCGGTAGGGATTCATACAGATACACACAAGGCTATGCCACTCTTTGTCATCTTGCAATAGATGAATTTGTGCAGGGGACATGAAACAAGCTTTTCCTGACTGGGTAACCCATGTAATATTAGTGTGCAAGGTTCTGCCAAACAATTGTGGTTAATTGTTTCTACCCCCATAGTGTCATACAGTGTGCACTAATGCGGTGAGCTTGGTTTATTTAAGTAAACAATATCTGCGGATCCTATCGGTATTGATATAGGTGCCAGCGGGGTGTGGTGGTTAGTCCACATGATAAAGACCTTTTCCAGGTTGCATAAATCCAGAAATTGCGGCTTTAAGTATTTTCTTTCAGAAATCTTCACAGCCTACGATGGCCATAGCCAGGTATTGCCAGTGGTGGCTATTACAGGGGCATACCCTCTGGTAGCCAGGTTGGCACAGTGGTGGGCGTGGTATGGGGGGGCGCAGTGGGGAAATGTGATGCGGCTAAGGTGGCAGACCAGGGGGCGTGACCGTGCTACCATGTTATCGTGGACCCGCCCCCACTACACAATGCCGTGATTACTGGCATTGTGAGGCAGGGGGCGGGGCCACAATAACATGATTTAGCGCTAATTGTGTCATCGTAATGCCTACTTGTGGAAATCTGCATGTCCTATGTTATCGCCATTTAAGGCTAGTGATAGCAGATGCATTAAAAACAAACATATCCTTTATTACAGTATATTAAAATATTTTTTTTTATAAGAGAGTTTTTATTTCAGACTTCCCCCTTTCTCAGGTGGTAACAGCAACAATACAACCAAATAAAAGCTTGATCTCTACTTCATACACTTAGATCAATGACAAAATTTTGCACCGCGCATATTATACCCCCAAGTCAAAAATTTTAATCGGCAATCTGATAATTCAAATTGTTATAAATGCGACTCTCCTGAGGCCAATATCTATCTGGTTATGCTCTTGGCTTGCTGAGTTCTGGAGACAAGTACATCAATACATTACCCATACCCTACAAATTAATGTCCCTTTGTCACCTATTTGGCTGTTTTGGGGAAAATGTTACCCGATGACATCCTTTGCTATACCTAAGGGCAATAAATTGCTATTATCAAAAATTGCTGGAGCTGCCAATAACACTATTCGTTCACTGTGGATGGAGCCCACAACCCCCACTCTCACCATATTTCATATGGATTGGACGGCCACGACAATAAACAAAAAGGGTCTCGCCGACAATTTGTTTTCTGTATGGCTACCATACATAATGTCTCTTTCCACTGAACTGAAACATACACTTGTGTTTCCAGTTGATGACGTGGTATAACGTAGCTGTCCTGTATGGAGGTGCATCTTTCTAGCCTGGTTATCCCCATAGCCTAGGGTGTAGGTCCACTTATGTTTAGAATGTCACTGGTTATTATATATGGAACTGTGGTTTTACTGCTCATATTACATCTTCTTTTCACCAGATGTGACTCTTATACTTGTTGTGACTACTTTTTGACTGCTAGGAGTTTTTGCTTTATTTGAAGGGAATTTGCTCTCTTTACATATGCTTCCATGTATAACCCACCATTGCTGTGTTGCTGTGTAATGAGTCAATAATAATTGTTAAATGTATTTTATTTATATATAGAATTTTAATGAGTCTGCACTTAGAAGCCCAGCGCTATGACCTGGTGAAAGGACTGGATTAAGGGCCATGTGAGCCTGGGGCTAAAAATGATCATGGCCCTATTGTAAGAAATAGTGCTGTGTGAGTGTGGCCAGTGCTGTGTAGGTGTGGCCAGTGCTGTGTAGGTGTGGCCAGTGCTGTGTAGGTGTGGCCAGTGCAATGTGGGCATGGTCACCCCTACATTATCAGCCCTAATGCCTTCCTAAATGCATAATCGTAAAAAAAGTTGCATCATTTTGACCCTTCCTCCACTCCTGACAGTCAGGATCCCCCACAGTCAGTAGGATCCTGACAGTCAGAATTCTGACGGTTTTCTGCAGTTCTAACCCTAACCTCCCCCTCCTGCAACCTAACCCTAACCTCCCCCTCACGCAACCTAAACCTAACTGCCTCCCCCTGTAGCCTAACCCTAATCTACCCCAACCCCATATCCTAACCCTTCCCTAGTGCCTAACTCTAACCCCAATCCCTGTACTTACCTCTGGGATCCCTTGACTGTTGTGATCCCGACTGTCTGTAGTTTGACCGGCTTCCCTTTTTTTGGGGGCTATGTTACAAATAGTCAGCTTTGGCTGGATAATGTACTGCAGACAAATAATAAATATAAGTACAGAAAGTAAAGTGAATAATTTCAAAAGAAGGAGAAACGGAAATGTTACGTCACGGACTTGATGTGCATTGTGTTTGTGTGGCTGTCTAGTGCTGATCACAGTGCATTCAGCTCTGTACATGGGAATCCCCTACGGCAACACGCCTGACACAGTTTACACTTGCTGCTTACAATAAGAACTGCACATTTTTAATTATATTTAGAATTTTTTGAACAGCAATGTTCTTAAAACTTTCTAATACAATACAGAACTAATTACTCATGACAAAACGTCATTGCTTCAAGTGCCATAAGCATTCCAGAGATTGCTGTGTTGTGTCACGCTTCCAATACTTGGGACAAATACCAAAAACTGGGACAAACCATATGCCTATAGAAGTATGCTTAGGACAGGACTTACTAACTATATTTACAATAAGCAAAGTAATACACTGAGGGAGAAGGAGGGAGTAGAGTCCCTAAGCACTGGTACTGTACTATCACTACGGTAATGTAAAGGAAGTAGGTAATTCGGGTTCCACATTTACATTTATATTAAACCCTGCACTGGACATGAAGCATTACACAGCGGTGATAAACCCATGAGAGTAATGCTATTTATGGAACAAATAAAGAAAGGGGCACTCAACCTACTAATCTATAATGTAACCTTTAATGGTATACATTAATAAATGAGACCAAGAGATGGTCATTTAAAATTGCAATATACAGGCAAAACCCCCCACAAAGGTATAATATTTAACAGTAACAATAATAAACAATAAACATATCTGGTCTGTAAAGGATAAAGAGCAAGGCATGAAAAGACAACAAAATCCTCACAAAACTTTTTCAGGCGCTAATATATAAAACACTTTTATTATAAATATATATATATTTTTTGTATTTAATAATCATATCCTGCAATACGTTAATCAGCAATTAAGTCCAGCTGTGTCTGTGTACACACAGCTATATTAAGTACGGCTCTTAATGCCTATACTAAAAAACAATACGATTTACTAGTGCAGTGGTGGCCAACCTGTGGCTCTTGAGCCGCATGTGGCTCTTTCTTTCTTTAAATATTGCTCCCGACACTTGAAGTCACATTACCATTTACCACAACAGATCTGGTAACCACTGCACTCCAGAAAGACACGCGGAAGCACTACGAGGGCTGTGGACAGAGGAAGCCAGATACTAGAGATAAAACACCCACCATCAAACAGAGGATCCTTAAGCCCCTTTCACATTGCCAATGCAGGATCCCACCCGAATCGATACCGGGATATTTGTGCGGTGTGAAAGGGGTAATAAGGAGCTGCTACAATGACATGAGTTGGGGGTGGGGGGAGGGTGGCTCTGAAGTAACACATGAGGGTTCTAGCAGGAGTGACACATGGGAGAGCTGGATGTAGTGACATAGGAGGGTGCTAGCAAGAGTGACACGTGGGGGAGCTGACTGGAGTGACACAGCAGGGTGCTGGCTGAAGTGACACATGGGAGAGCTGAAGTGTACTATGTGCATCGTCTTTCATTATATTTTATAAGGTTCTGGCTTTTTCAATTATTTTATGCGGAAGTGACTTCTTCAATGTATTTTCTCTGACGTCCTAGTGGATGCTGGGAACTCCGTAAGGACCATGGGGAATAGACGGGCTCCGCAGGAGACTGGGCACTCTAAAAGAAAGATTAGGTACTATCTGGTGTGCACTGGCTCCTCCCTCTATGTCCCTCCTCCAGACCTCAGTTAGAATCTGTGCCCAGCCAGAGCTGGGTGCTCCTGCGTGTAGCTAGCTTGTGCTTCTTAGGCTACTGGACACCATTAGCTCCAGAGGGTTCGAACACAGGGCCTGACCTCGATCGTCCGTTCCCGGAGCCGCGCCGCCGTCCCCCTTGCAGAGCCAGAAGACAGAAGAAGGAGATGAAATCGGCGGCAGAAGACTCCGGTCTTCATTAAGGTAGCGCACAGCACTGCAGCTGTGCGCCATTGCTCCCACTGCACACCGCACACTCCGGTCACTGTAGGGTGCAGGGCGCTGGGGGGGCGCCCTGGGCAGCAATAAGAATACCTTTTGGCAATATATACACATAATACAGTCTGTGACTGTATATGTGTAAAACCCCCGCCAATTTTAGTCAGAAACAGGACAGAAGCCCGCCGCTGAGGGGGCCGGGCCTTCTTCCTCAGCACACCAGCGCCATTTTCTCTTCACAGCTCCGCTGGAAGGAAGCTCCCCAGGCTCTTTCCGGCAGTATCCTGGTACACAAAGGATGAAAAGAGAGGGGGGGGGGGGGACATAAATTTAGGCGCAAAATTTGTATATACAGCAGCTACTGGGTAAACACTGAGTTGTAGTGTAATCCCTGGGTTATATAGTGCTGGGGTGTGTGCTGGCATACTCTCTCTCTGTCTCTCCAAAGGGCCTTGTGGGGGAACTGTCCTCAAATACATCCCCTGTGTATGTGGTGTGTCGGTACGCATGTGTCGACATGTCTGAGGTAAAAGGCTCCTCTAAGGAGGTGATAGAGCGGATATGTGTGTGAGAGGGTATCTCTGTCGACATCGCCGACACCTGTTTGGATATGTGTAAGTGCTAAGGTGAATTTATTGCACAAAAGGTTAGGGAACAGACTGGAAATCTACCCAGGTCTGTCCCTATGTCACAGAGACTTTCAGAGTCTCTCAATGCTCACTATCCATAATAACAAACACTGGTATCGACATGGAGTTTAACTCCACTGTCGACTACGATAATGCAAAGTTACAGCCAAGATGGCTAGAAGGTATTCAATATATGATTATTGAAATAAAAAATGATTTGCATATCACTGATGACTCATCTGTCCCTGACACGAGAGTACACATGTTTAAGGGGAAGAATGCTGAGGTAAATTTCCCTCCTCTCATGAGGAAAAAGAGCGGGAATCTCCAGACAAGAGACGGCAGCTTCCCACAAGAGAATTCTCAGGCTGTATCCTTTCCCCACTAGGGCCAGGATATGTTGAGAATCTTCCCCTGGGGTGTCCTGTTTGCACAGACGGTAGCACTTGCTATTCTCAGGGATCCTGCACATAGCGTGCACATTCTAGTATACTACCCAGACCGGCGATTGTGTCGGCATGGGTTTATAGCGCTGTGGCAGCGTGGACAGGTACCTTATCAGCAGAGATGAGACCCTAGTATGCAATATAAATATATTAAAGATGCTGTCTTAAGTGATAGATATATAGTTATAAAGCATGCCAAAGAGACATGAGTATACTGGGTCCTAGAGTCAAAGCTATGTCGATCTCTGCTTGACGTGTCCTGTAGAATATGCATTGGACAGATGATGCCGACGTAAGAGGCATATGCATATGGAAGGCTGAGGATTGTGTGGAGAAGGGTTTTCGGGCCTGGTCTCCACAGCTATAGCTGGTAATTCTGCTAGTTTGCCTTATATTCCTGCACAGCCTAAGAAAGCACGACATTATTAAATGTAGCCTTTCGTATAAAGAAACAAGAAAGTCTGAGGTGCCTTTCTTGTCAGAGCCGGGCAGCTAGTTCCCAGGAACAGAAGACCTCCCCGGCCCCTACAAAAATCCACCAATGTCGCTGGGGCTCCACAGGCGGAGCTAGGCCCGGTGGGGACACGCCTTCGTAAGTTCAGCCACAAGTGGGTTCACTCCCTGTTCGATCCCTGGGCAATAGATATTGTGTCTCAGGGATACAAGCTGGACTGTGAGAAGATGCCCCCTCACCGACGGCCCTGCGGGCTTCCCCCCAAGAGAGGGAGCCAGTGTTAACTGCAATTCACAAATTGTATCTTTAACAGGTGGTGGTCAAGGGTCCCCTCCTTCAACAAGAGGGTGTTATTATTAGACCATGTTGTAATCCCGAAACCAGACGGTTCGGTCAGACCCATATTGAATTAAAAATCCCTGAACATATACCTGAGAAGGTTCAAGTTCAAGATGGAATCGCTAAGAGCGGTCAGTGCAAGCCTAAAAAGGGGGAGACTTTATTGTGAATCGGGACATAAGGGATGCATACCTTCAGGTCCCCATTTATCCACCTCATTAGGCGTACCTCAGAATTGCGGTACGGGATTGTCATTACCAATTTCAGATGTTGCCGTTTGGTCTCTCCACGGCCCCGAGAATATTCACCATGGTAATGGCGGATATGATTGTGCTCCTCCAGAAGCAAGGTGTCACTATTATCACGTACTTGGACGATCTCCTCATAAAAGCGAGATCAAGAGAGCAGTTGCTGAACAGCGTATCACTTTCTCTGGAAGTGTAACGGCAACACGGCTGGATTCTATATATTCCAAAGTCGCAGTTGGTTCCTACAGCTCATCTGCCTCTCCTAAGCACGATCCTAGACACAGACCAGAAAAGGGTTTATCTCTCGATAGAGAGAGCTCAGGAGCTCATGACACTGGTCAGGAATCTATTAAAACCAAAACAAGTGTCAGTGCATCACTGCACTCGAGTCCTGGGAAGGATGGTGACATCATACGAGGCCATCCCCTTAGGCAGGTTCCATGCGAGGACCTTCCAATGGGACTTACTGGACAAGTGGTCCGGATCACCTCTTCAGATGCATCGGTTAATCACCCTATCCCCCAGGGCCAGGGTGTCTCTCCTGTGGTGGCTGCAGAGTGCTCACCTTCTCGAGGGCCGCAGATTCGGCATTCAGGACTGGATCCTGGTGACCACGGATGCAAGCCTCCGAGGGTGGGGGGCAGTTACACAGGGAAGAAATTTCCAAGGTCTGTGGTCAAGTCAACTGACTTGCCTTCACATCAATATCCTGGAACTAAGGGCCATATACAACGCCCTAAGTCAAGCGGAGATCCTGCTTCGCGACTAACCGGTTCAGATCCAGTCAGACCGCAGGGGTTCATGTAAACCGCCAAGGCGGCACAAGGAGCAGGGTGGCGAGGGTAGAAGCCACCAGAATTCTTCGCTGGGCGGAGAATCAAGTAAGCGCACTGTCAGCAGTGTTCGTTCCGGGAGTGGACATCTGGGAAGCAGACTTCCTCAGCAGGCACGACCTCCACCCGGGAAAGTGGGGACTTCATCAGGAAGTCTTCACGCAGTTTGCAAATTGATGGGAACTGCCTAAGGTGGACTAGATGGCGTCCCACCTCAATAAAAAGCTAAAAAAGGTTTTACGCCGGGTCAAGGGACCCTCAGGTGATAGCTGTGGTCGCACTAGTAACACCGTGGGTGTTCCAGTCGGTCTCTGTATTCCCTCCTCTTCGTCTCATACCCAAGGGCTGAGAATTGTAATAAAAGGAGGAGTGAAAACAATATTCTTTGCTCCGAATTGGCCAAGAAGGACTCGGTACCCGGAGCTGCAGGAAATGCTCTCAGAGGACTCAGGGCTTCTGCCTCTCAGACAGGACATGTTGCAACAGGGGCCCTGTCTGTTCCAAAATTTACCGCGGCTGCGTTTGACGGCATGGCGGTTGAACGCCGGATCCCAGCAGAAAAGGGCATTCCGGATGCAGTTATTCCTACGCTGATAAAGGCTAGGAAAGACGTGACAGCAAGACTTTTTCACTGTATATGACGAAAATAGGTTGCTTGGTGTGAGGCCGGGAAGGCCCTACAGAGGAATTCCAGCGGGGTCGATTCCTGCACTTCCTACAGTCAGGAGTGACTATGGGCCTAAAATTAGGATCCATAAAGGTCAAGATTTCGGCCCTATACATTTTCTCTAAAAATGAACTGGCTTCACTGCCTGAAGTTCAGACGTTGTTCCGGGGGTGCTGCATATTCAGCCTCCTTTTGTGCCACCGGTGGCACCTTGGGATCTTAACGTTGTGTTGGATTTCCTGAAATCCCACTGGTTTGAGCCACTTAAGACCATGGAGCTAAAATATCTCACATGGAAAATGGTCATGCTATTGGCCTTAGCTTCGGCTAGGCGTGTGTCAGTATTGGCGGTTTTGTCATGTAAAAACCCTTATCTGATCTTCCATATGGACAGGCAGAATTGAGGACTCGTCCCCAATTTCTTCCTAGGGTGGTATCATCGTTTCATTTGAACCAGCCTATTGTGGTGCCTGCGGCTACTAGGAACTTGGAGGATTCCAAGTTGCTGGACGTAGTCCGGGCTTTGAAAATTTATGTTTCCAGAACGGTGAGAGTCAGAAAGTCTGACTCGCTGTTTATTCTGTATGCAGCCAACGAGGTTGGCGCTCCTGCTTTGAAGCAGACTATTGTTCGCTGGATCTATAGCACGATTCAGCTGGTTCACTCTGCGGCTGGATTGCCGCATCCAAAATGGTGAAAGCCCATTCCACAAGGAAGGTGGGCTCTTCTTGGGCGGCTGCCCGAGGGGTCTCGGCTTTACAGCTTTGCCGAGCTGCTACTTGGTCGGGGTCAAACAAGTTTGCTAAGTTCTACAAGTTTGATACCCTGGCTGAGGAGGACCTTGAGTTTGCTCATGCGGTGCTGCAGAGTCATCCGCACTCTCCCGCCCGTTTGGGAGCTTTGGTATAATCCCCATGGTCCTTACGGAGTTCCCAGCATCCACTAGGACGCCAGAGAAAATAAGAATTTACTCACCGGTAATTCTATTTCTCGTAGTCCGTAGTGGATGCTGGGCGCCCGTCCCAAGTGCGGACTCTCTGCAATACATGTATATAGTTATTGCTTAACTAAAGGGTTATTGTTATGAGCCATCTATTACTGAGGCTCAGTTGTTGTTCATACTGTTAACTGGGTATGGTTATCACAAGTTGTACGGTGTGATTGGTGTGGCTGGTATGAGTCTTACCCTGGATTCCAAATCCTTTCCTTGTTGTGTCAGCTCTTCCGGGCACAGTTTCCTTAACTGAGGTCTGGAGGAGGGGCATAGAGGGGGGAGCCAGTGCACACCAGATAGTACCTAATCTTTCTTTTAGAGTGCCCAGTCTCTTGCGGAGCCCGTCTATTCCCCATGGTCCTTACGGAGTTCCCAGCATCCACTACGGACTACGAGAAATAGAATTACCGGTGAGTAAATTCTTATTTTATGTTGGATCTGGCTTTAAAAATTTATTTTATACCTGGGCGTGGCCTAGCGGGCACAAGGCCACACCCCATTTTTGCATGCTCGCCTTTGGCTCTTTGACGTACCTAACAACATTTTTTGGCTCTTTGACTCTGACTGGTTGGCCACCCCTGTACTAGTGACTTTATGTGCTAATAGAAATTCAGGTGAACACACACTGCTTCAGTAAGTTTCTATAACTTTATATAATGTAAAAAATATATTTCATATATACACAAACAATTCATAACATTTAAAATTAATTAATGACCGGCATCCAATGCTTTACATAAAAATTGTTGGTCACGTGACTATTATTGTGTCTACTGTAGACACAGTAAAAAATGTATAGAGAATCCTCATTTATAATGTCCCAACATGAGGATTGAAACTTTGTGACATACTTGGAGTCCGAAATGATACAATGTAATTTGTAATAAAATAAGTTAGCGAAGTCTCCACTCGTCGTGGGCTCACCTGCCTCCACTCTCTGCAACACTGAATGTCCACTCCTGAGCGCTCCTTTCTAAAAGCTGCAGGTATGTGTTGCCACGCTTTTTTATGAAGCGACTTGTAATGAATCACCTTCCAGCGGGAGAATGAGCTTATGGATGAGAAGTGATGAAAGTATCACTCTGCTGCTGCTGCGGTGGGTGCGTCTCCCGGTGGTGTGCACCAGCCACCGGAGCTCACCTTCGTGCCCGGACCGCGTCCAGCCTCTACACATCCGCTGTTTGCACCGGGCCCTGATGTCTCATTCACGGTGGGCGCCTCTCGCGTGTGGCGTCACAATAGGTGCTCTGGTAGCTGGACAACTGGAGACAATGGTCTAGGTGTAGGAAGATGATTGTAACTGATACTAAGTCCTACCTGGAATTAGGGGTGCAATCTCTAATGCGTTTCACATCCTCGGGTGCTTCCTCATAGTGTTTGATAGTTTTTTTACTGTATTTTGCAATTATAAATGGCCATCTCGTGGTCTCAGCATTAATGTATACCATTAACAGTTACATTTTATAGATTAGTAAACGAGAGAGTACTTTTCTGTCTTTATTTGTTCCATGAATAAGGAAAGTAATTCCATTGTAGGTATTCTGACTCAATAACTAGGCTGTAAGTGTAGTGTTCTTCAGACAGTTACTCTGGGTATATGTCTACATTAACCAGTAGTCACACCGAGAGACCTTATCAGATAGTGTCAACTCAACTGCATAGGCATGTGTGAAGAATCCAGATGAGGGTTTATTTCAAGCTGATATTCTTGTAGTTATGCACAAAACAGCAGTAGGTGAAAAGATGATGATTTACCAGAGCTGGTCAGAATCTAAAATGGCAGACACACACAGAGCTGAGGACAGGATGAGGGCAGGACTAATGACATCAGAACCTGGCTACAGGAAATCAGGAGGGACAAATTTTAACAAAATGCAAAGCTCTGCAATAAAAACATGACAACACATGAAACACATATCGTGGGACATGACACTCCCCATCTGAAATCTTTAGATTTCACGATAAATCAAACATTATAGTAATGTCCTTAGATGAAGTCCAGAACTAATCTTGCGACCTGTAAGACAAAAGAGAAAACCTGTAACAATAAACAACGATAACAAGAAATAAGTTCAGTCGAAGTCTTGTGGCTGAAGGTCTTGAAGCTTGTAATCCATAGCAGTAGGAAAATGTTAGATCAATTTTTAAAGTACTAAACCCATCTTCGGATTGGGGAAGCCGCAACTTGCAAACACTTTCACCAACCCTCAGTATGATCCAAATAATAAGGTATCGATGGTATATCATTGCTGGAAGTTTGAGGGAGAATACTTCCCATCATGAGGTGAATCTAGTAGTCCTGTCCTTCTTTATGTGATATCTTCCTTTGGAAGAAGAAGTACTAATTCAGTGATTGGACGGAAGAAAACTTTGGCAGAGCCTCCTTTGGTCACTTTAACCTCTACCTTACGAGTCTTTCCATCGTCGCTGGGAACAACCTTGGTGATAAGTCCCATTGGCCATTCATTGCGATGGGCCTCTTTATCCTTTAAAAGAACAATGTCACCGATCTGGAGGTTGGGTTTTGACATCTGCCATTTGTGACGACTTTGAAGCATATGTAAATACTCTGTCTTCCAGCGATGCCAAAACACATTGGACAGGTGTTGAACCTGTTTCCACTGACGTCTGTAAATGTCCCTTGAAAAGCAGTGAGCAGTGTGGATTAGGCGAGCAGCAGCTCGCACTAAGGATGACCAACTTGAGAAGCGCTCAAAATGATGTGACTTCAGCTTCAGTTTTGTAGTCACGGTAGTGTAGAGCGTGGAGCTTGTAGGCCTAATTCCTTTGTCGGACTCGGGATCGACCAGCCCATAGTTGGTATTGGTAGGAGGTAAGCAGGGATCATCATATAAGAATCTTGGGGGTGACAACCACATGTCACAAAGGTTGGGTGCTGGTGAAGGTCTTGTTCCACGATCAGCTGGATTAAGGCTAGTGGTGATGTGATGCCAGTGCTCAGGAGTGGAGAAACTTCTGATGCGCTCCACTCTGTTGCTGACGTATACATAGAATTGTTTTGTTTGGTTGTGTATATGACCAAGCACGACTTTGCTATCTGTGTAGAATGCAAATGAATCAATTGGAACGTCCAGTTCATCCTTTATAACTTCAGCAATTTCTACTGCTAGCACAGCTGCACAAAGCTCGAGTCTTGGTACAGAGTGAGCAGGTTTTGGGGTTAATTTGGCTTTACCCAGGACAAATCCACAGTGTAGTTTGTTGTTGGTTTCAAAGATCCTCAGGTAGGCTACTGCGGCTATGGCTTCCATCGATGCATCTGAGAAAATGTGGATTTCTCTCCTGGTGGCAGCTGAAAGGGAGCTGGGAGTGTAACAACGTGGTATTTGGAGTTGTTCTAATATCTTCAACGACTTCTTCCACGTCTCCCACCTTTGTTGGTGCTCAATAGGTAATGGAGTGTCCCAGTCTAAGTTCACCTTGGTTAACTGTCTCAGCAACATCTTGCCATGAATGGTGACTGGAGCTACAAATCCAAGAGGATCATAGATACTGTTTATGACAGATAAAACTCCTCGTTTGGTGAAAGGTTTATCATAGCCTGATACTTGGAATGTAAATATGTCTTGTTTAATGTCCCAGAGCAAGCCTAGGCTGCGTTGTATGGAAGGAACATCAGAACCAAGATTAAGATCTTTCAAGTTGGTGGCATGATCATCAGAAGGAAATTCTTCCATTACTTTCTGGCTGTTGGAGATAATCTGGTGGAGCCTGTGGTTTGCTACAGAAAGCATTTCTTGTGTTCTGGTGAGGAGATCGATTGCCTCTTCACTTGTGAGTAGGGATTTAAGTCCGTCATCAACATAGAAGTTCTTTTCAACAAAATGACGAGCGTCAGATCCATAGTCCTTCTCACCTTCCTGGGGTGTTCTCCTGAGTCCATAGATTGCTACAGCAGGAGAAGGGCTGTTGCCAAATACATGTACCTTCATCTGGTAATCTATGACTTCATTATTGACGTTGTTGTCTTTGTGCCACAGGAACCTCAGGTAGTTCCGACTGTCTTCCCTCACTATGAAGCAATGGAACATTTGCTGGATGTCAGCTACTACTGCCACAGGCTCTTCTCTAAAGCAAATTAGCACTCCTATGAGGCTGTTGTTTAGGCTTGGCCCAGTAAGGAGCATATTGTTGAGGGAGACGTCACCATACTGAGCGCTGGAATCAAAAACCACTCTAATTTGATTGGGTTTTCGTGGGTGATACACGCCAAAGGATGGAAGGTACCAGCATTCTTCTCCTTCCTTTACTGGTGGTGCAGGTTCTGCGTGATCTCTGTCAAATATGTTTTGCATGAAATCCACAAAATGTTTTTCCATCTCTGGTTTCCTCTTTAGAGTTCGTTTTAAAGAGGAAAATCTAGCAACTGCTTGCTGTAGATTGTTTGGTAGTTTAACTCTTGGAAAGCGGAAGGGTAAAGGTGCTACCCAGCTGTTGGAATCATCTTGAGTGAAATCTTTGTCCATTATCTTGAGAAATTCTTTATCTTCTCTCGCAGATGCTAACTTGTTGTCCTCACTTGTTGAATTGAACACTGTCGATCCGAGACTGTCGTCCCAAGACAGGACCATGTTCATGTTATCTTGATGGCTATGCTGCGAATTACTGCTGCCCAGCTTCTCTTTCACCCAGTAATGATGTGGGCATGGCTGAAAACATGTGCTGCGACCATTAAGCAAGATGTTTGTCTTGAATGAGGAAATCTTGGTAGGCGTCTTCATCTTGTCTATACAGACATTGCCTATGATAATCCAGCCTAGATCAAGACGTTGGGCAAATGGAGCATCATTTGGTCCATTGATGTGTTGACGTACTTTATGTACCCTGAGAATGTCTCTACCGAGCAGAAGTAAGATCTTTGCATTTTTGTCAAGGGTTGGTATTTCATTGGATGTAGGCCTTAGGTGAGTGTGATGAAGAGCGGCCTCTGGCGTAGGAATCTCCTCTTCGTTGGATGGTATCTCATTAGATTCAACAAGTATGGGTAAGGGTATCTCAAGATTGTCCTTGAGAGAAGCTACAACCAGTCCACTGGCTCTTCTTCCAGATTCCTCTGTAATTCCACTACAGGTACCTAAGGTGTAAGGGTAAGCATCTCCCTTTAAGTTTAACAGATCAAAGAGTTCTGATCTTGCGAGTGATTGGTTGCTCTGGTCGTCCAAGATGGTGTACACCCTTAGAGTCTTTTCTGGCTGTCCCTTGGGGTATACTTTGACTAGACATATCTTTGCACAAGACTTGTCCCGGAGATCTTCCCCACAGACTTTAGTGCATGAAGAAGATACAGTAGTAGGACTTGCTGTTTGATCTGCATTCTCCCCGCCATGCCTTGGTGCAGAGGGGAAATGTGCAGGGGGTGTAGTATTGGGTTGAGATGGGTGCAGTGCCTGCACGTGGTCCTCACAGTTGCACTCTATGCACTTAATAGCAGTTTTATAGTCCTTAGCAAAATGTTCAGTAGAAGCACAACATCTGAAACATACCCCAAAATTCTTTAGAAGTTCCTTGCGTTCCTGGAGGGGTTTCTTTCTGAAACCAATGCATTTCTTGAGGGGATGTGGCTTCATATGAATGGTGCACATGCGGTTGGGGTTTTCGATCCTATCACCTTGGTTGCTCTTGACAGGAGCTGATGCTGGTGTGGGAAGGATTTCAGTCTTTTTCACTGATACTGGACCTCTGTGGTTCTTGTAGTTAGAGTGTGGGCTGTCAAACTTGGGGGTAGGTGAACCAGGATGACTTGACTCACTGTAGGAGAAGCTTGGGTCATTCTTGGATTCCGCAATGTTTTTGACAAACTCACAGAAGTAAGAAAAGGGGGGAAAGGAGACTCGATTTTCTCTTTTATATCTTGACCCAAGTGTAGTCCACCTTTCTTGAATACCGTATGGCAGCTTGGAAACTATTGGGTTTACCCCATGAGCTGTATCCAGGTAACTGAGGCCAGGTAAGTGAGTGTCCATTTTGGCCAGCTGGAGTTCAAAGAGTAGGTCACTGAGTTCTTGGAATGTCTCATTGTCCTTGCCGGATATTTTTGGAAAATCCCGCAGCCGTTTGAACAGAGCATTCTCTATGGCTTCAGGACTTCCAAAGCTTCGTTCTAACCTTTCCCAAGCAGCAATGAGGCCTGCCGCAGGATTATCAATGTGGACGGATCTGAGTCTCTTGACACGTTCTGTAGACTGTGGGCCCAGCCACGTGATCAGCAGATCTAGTTCTTCAGCAGCAGTAATATCAAGGTTATTAGTTGTGGATCTGAAGGCACATTTCCAACCTCTGTAGTTCTCAGGCTGGTCATCAAACCTAGTGAGGCTGGTCTTAATAAGTTCACGACGAACCATGAATCTTGCAAAGTCTGACATGTCTGTTATCTCTGACTTTGGGTAAAGAATTGCTGGCTGTGTAGTGCTGTTCATATTATTTGTGGTGTTCTGGGTAAGAGACATAGGGAGATAGGTTGAATGCCTATGCACCGCCCTAAGAGCTGGTATAAAGTCTGTAGGTCTCGCTGCATGTGGAACTGTGTGGTTGCCAGGGATTTGGTGACTTACTGGCATATTGGGTTGTGACCAGGCATTTGTATATTGAGTTTGTTGAGGTGTTGGGCCTTGGTGCACTGTGGTGTGTGAAAATGGGTCAGGATGACCAAGTGATTGTGCATTGTACTGACCTTGGATGTGGCGTGTTGCATAGGGGCCGGAGTCTTTTTGTTCTGGAAGGATGTCCCCTGGAAGGATGTCCGCACTGTCAGGAATGTTTGCAGCAATCAGGGGTTCACTGTTTTGACTTAGGACGTAGTCTCTTGTGCGCTCAAGAGGATCCTCCACATCCACTTCACTTGAACTGATGCTGTCCCTTTCACTTCCACTGCCAGCTTGTTCCAAAACCTTTAACCGTACCATTGCTGTGGCATAATCACATTGTTTCTCTAGAGCTTCTATTTCTGCTCTTTCACGTGCTGCTTTAGATTCCATTTCTGCTCTTTCACGTGCTGCTCTAGATTCCATTTCTGCTTTCCATTGTGCAAAATCGGCTTGTATTTTAGCAGTTTCTGCTTCTGCACGTGCATTTATAAGTTGTTCGCTGAGCATGGAATATTTTGAGCTTCGTGACTTAGATGATCGTTTTGAACGCCTGGTGGACACAGAAATGCGTGATGATGTTTCCAATAATTGCGCAATTCTGGCTGCTGTCTTAGACTTAACTTCACGCAATAGACTGTCTCGATCCAAATTAAGACGATTAAAGTTTTGCAGTTCTTCTAAAGAATCCTGGCTATTGAGTTTCTTCAAAATGCTTATATATTCCTTACTTGACACTTTATAAAGTTCATATACTGAACAAAGCTGTCCTAGTGCGCCCTCTAGCTGTGACACATCACAAACAGGCTGAGAAATGGTGGACATATGACTTTGCAATTTTTGCCATAAGTCTAGGACAGTGGAAGAAAGCTCATGTTTCCTACCTTCAAGATTCTCTTTTACCTTCCATGTAGGCTTAGCAGGGCATTTAGACTGCAGGTTGAGATCCATAACTTCTTGTTCTGATTGTAGACATTGCTCATCCTGAATAGCCGGAACTGTATTTCCTTCAGCCATGATAGTACACAGGAAAATGGATCTGAATAAAGCTAGAGTAAGTTTGTAGCTGGTTATGCTATAATGAGCTGTGCTATAGCTGCAAACACTGATTTCCTGTTACACTACAGGCAAGCTTGTTATGTATTTGTATCTGCAGAAGCTGCAACTGGCTTACTGGTAGTTTTTATCAACCATCTTTTCACTATTCTGACTCAATAACTAGGCTGTAAGTGTAGTGTTCTTCAGACAGTTACTCTGGGTATATGTCTACATTAACCAGTACTCACACCGAGAGACCTTATCAGATAGTGTCAACTCAACTGCAGAGGCATGTGTGAAGAATCCAGATGAGGGTTTATTTCAAGCTGATATTCTTGTAGTTATGCACAAAACAGCAGTAGGTGAAAAGATGATGATTTACCAGAGCTGGTCAGAATCTAAAATGGCAGACACACACAGAGCTGAGGACAGGATGAGGGCAGGACTAATGACATCAGAACCTGGCTACAGGAAATCAGGAGGGACAAATTTTAACAAAATGCAAAGCTCTGCAATAAAAACATGACAACACATGAAACACATATCGTGGGACATGACAGTAGAAATATATTGCACCATATCCTGCATATTTGGCTGTATTGTTATTCTGAATCAATATGTGATAAGCATTGTGACATACTTGCCTACTTTTGAAACTAGTTTCAGGGAGATTCCCGGCTGCAGCAGAATACACTGCACAAAGCGCGGTGCGCTGTTGAAGTGTGTGTGTGTGTGTGTGTGTGTATATTGCCACTCAGAGGTGTGTCCTGCAATGGCAGGTGAAAACTATAGTACTAAGAGTAGAAAAAGAAACAAAAGAGTAATACTATAGGTACACTATACACTATACAGGTGCACTAAATTAAGATACCGTGTGCATTTGTGAGAAAAAAAAGACAGTATATACATATTACACCCAGTACACAGAGCACCATAATACATTATATTATACACAGCCCCCCTCCCAATATTGAACCCAGTACCATATTACATTACATTATACACGGTCCCCACATTACACCCAGTACACACATCACCATATTCCATTACATTATACACACGCAGCCAGAGCTGTAACTAGACATTTTGGCGCCTTGTGTCAGAAAAAGAATTGGTAAGACCACCCATATGCAGAATAGGGACAGTGCTCGCCGGAGGAGTGCATCAAAAATAAGGTGGCGTGGCTTCATGTGAAGGGCGTGGCCACAGAATTCACATTATATTACCCAGCACAGTAGTGTACATTAGTCACATTACACAGCACAGTACCCCTTAAACACATTACACCACGGTAGATCCACTTATACACATAACGCCAGGTAACCCCTTATACACATTATGCCAGGCAGAGCCCCTTACACCCAAGAGAGAGAAAGTGTGTGCGCATAGACAGCAGCACTTCAGCACGACCCGCAGCTCCACGTCTCACCCTCCTCTGTGAGCAGCTGTGGGAACCACTATTCCACGACTCCAGCTGCACTGCGCACCAAACAAGGGTTGATACTTGGGGTGCCCAGCGCTGCCTGCTGTAATATACACAGCAGGCAGCGCTGCAACTGTTGACAGCAATGCAGACAGAGCTGGCCTATAAGTGTAAGAGTAGATGGTGCGCGGTGTGCAAGACACCGTGTTCCCTACCCTACTTACGGCCTGGACACCGCACCATAATACATTACATTATACACAGCCCCACTCCCCCATATTACAGCCAGTGCCACATTACATTATACATAGCCCCTGCAGTGCAGTAACTATACATTTTAGCGCTGTGTGCAATAAACAGCATTGGCACCCCTCCTTTACGAAAGAGGGTCGTACACGCCGTAGGCGTGCGTGCCAAAAATATAGGGGCAAGGCTTCATGGGGAAGTGGTGTGGCCACAGAGCTCCCTTTTACACATTAGGCAGGTAGAGCCCCTTTTACAAAGTACGACAGGCAGGGCTCCCTTTTACAGAGTATGGCAGGTAGAGTCCCCTTTTTACACATTACGGCAGCAAAGTCCTCCTTTTTTACACATTACGGCAGGCAGAGTCCCCGTTTTACACATTACAGCAGCAGAGTCCCCCTTTTTTACACATTAGGCAGACAGCTTCCCCTTTTTACGCATTAAGCAGGCAAACTCCCCTTTTTATACATTACAGCAGCACAGTCCCTCTTTTATACACAGTACGGCAGGCAGGCCCCCTTTTTTACACATTAAGCAGGCAAAGTCCCCCTTGTTTACACATTATGGCAGGCAGTACCCCTTTTTTACACATTATGGCAGGCGGGGAGGAAGAAGGAGAGAGAGATACTCACCTTTAACGAACCAGCATGCCTCTCCATTGTGGGTGGGCAGGGGACGGGCATCATCTCTCCCAGCACACAGGGTGGGAGCGGAGGGGGAGCTGAGGGGGAGCTGCAGTGCTGCCCGGCTACCTATATGAGAGGTAGTCAGGAAATGCAGCTAGGCGCCAGGTGGTGACGGCGGTGGGCCAGACCACACAATGCGACAGAGTGGCCAGGCGGGTGTTGCCGATAGTCTTGCGCCTACAGCACATGTGCACTGTGTGCCAGGCACCACTGTCACACACCTACTTACGGCCCTGGCCCCAGTCCCCCATATTGCAGCCAGTACACACAGACCCATATTACATTACATTATACACAGCCCCACTCCCTCATATTACAGCCAGTACACACAGTAGCACATTACATTATACACAGCCCCCCCAATATTACACAGAGTAGCACATTATATTTCACAAAGCCTTCCTCCCCCATATTATATAGTACACACAGCACCATATAACATTATATTATACCATATCCTCCAACAATTTACACATAAAAATCGGTACAAATTCAAAAAGGGGGTGTGACCACGTGTAAAGTGATGTGGTCACGCCCCTTTTCCTATACTTTCAATGGAAGTTTGGAGAGCCAAAAATCGGTACAGACCATATAAAAAAGGTACTGCACCTGCCAAAAAGGTACAGTTGAAGGGTATGTTATACACTGAAACATCCCCCCCCCTCCATTATTACAACCGATAGCACATTACATTTCACACAGCCCCCCTCCCCCATATTAAACAAAGTACCATATAACATTATATTATGCACAGCACACACAAATGCACTATTTTCAGAATAACGTTTATTTTAATCCATTTGCATTAAAGTTTTACAATATATATTTAATCAGCTAAGCAATTTTTTATGAGAGCAACTACTCCGAAATGACACCACAGATTTTGATGGTTGAGGTGTCATTTGATAGGGTGTTTAATGCAGATGTGCAATAAGGTCACACAATTTTGATAAGTGGTCAGGTTGTTGATGAATAACGCATCATCGTCATGATTTTTTCCCCATAGAAAAAGCATTGAGGGAGGGGTGCGTGCACTCAGTGTCGGACTGGGGTATGAAGGGCCCACCAGGGGAATGCAGTGATAGGGGCCCATACTTAGGGGTGTGACCAGCCTACAAAGGGGGGTGTGGCCAGCCTTCACAGAGGCCTGAAATGCACAATAGTCTTGTGCAGTGTAATGCAACATATCTACCATGTATAATACAACAAGTGCACAGTCTGGAACCTGATCCATAGAGGAAGGAGTGGGGCCCACCGGTGGTTTCCCCTGTACCCCTGTGGGACAGTCCGACCCTGCGTGCACTTTCCCTTTGAGTTGTAAATTGCAGCAAAGCTCTATCCAAATTTGTTCTGCCATAAATTTAGTTGATATAATTAATTATTTCTAAATACTGTATCCTGAAACTTTACTGTATCTAGAAAGTTTATACTTTTGGTATACAATAAATTTTCGGGATAAAGAAATTTTTTGGGATACAGTAAACTGTATACAGTATACTTTACAGCTACTGTAAACTTTAGGGATACAGTAAACTTTTGGGATGCAGTAATTACTCACGTTATTCTGTTCATGAATGTTTTTGAAATGCGAATATTAAAAGACAATTTTTTTCTTACAGTTTAAAAATTGCCTCGAGGACCTGCAAACATAACAGGTCAAATGCAAAGGCAAAGGTAATGCCCTTGCCAATTTTTATCTGCCCTTAATTCAGATGACATGATGAATTCTTTCTAAATACCGTATCCCAAAAGTTTACTGTATACTGAAAGTTTTCACTTTCGGTATACAGTAGACATTTGGGATACGCCTGACAGCTGCACTGTGTATCACCAACTGTCACATTTTAAAATCCACAGGTGACCTGCAAAACATGAACTGTGTGGGGTCCTGAGGACCGAGTTTGAGTACCTGTGCTCTAGGGCACCGTGATTCAAAAAAGTTTGGGACCACTAGATTAGCGTGTTAAGTTAAGATTTCCATTAGGATTTCTGCTCTGAATAAAAATGATATTGGAGCCCAGGCTCACAGAAACAAAAAACTTTGTTGCCAAAGACAAAACCCAAAAAAATAAATAGCGCCAATATTGTAAAGATATTGCCAAGTTTTCGGCCAAGTTGTCAATTGTTTTAAGCCCTGTGTAAAAATAGTTTAGTCAAGTAATGGGGAAAGCCTCAGAGGTTCCACCTAGGCTCAATCCTGCTTTATGCAGTTATAAAATAAGAGTTGGGGCAGCAGGTAAAGACTGTTTTGCCCAGAGCAACAAACATCTACATCATGTAGCCTCCCCCATGCAACACAGGGAGGTCACGTGACACATTTTAGCCTGCACCACATGAGCTCCCTCCTACCTCCGCGGGGAAGAGCTGCTTACTTCAGTAAAAGAATGTAAAGAATTTTCAGGCAGCCCCTGTTATTTATCTGAGTGCTGCAAAGCTGCTGCCTGTTCTTGGTCCCACTGACATTACAAACAACAAGCGGAACAGGCTGACGGGTGCAAACCTTCCTGCAGAATTGTATCATGCACTGCACTTAACTATGAAAAGCTTGTAGAAAATCTGGGTCATCAAAAGTTACAATGAATATAAATTTTTGTTTATTACTTTTCATTATTTCTTTATTTCATATTTTTTTTACTATTCATCATTGTGTTGTATATGTAGGGTATTTGTAGGTTATTTCAAATTATTTTTACAATTATTATTTTTATTAGACAAGATGAATTTTCTATAATAACAGTAGTTGTCACTAATAAATCATTATTTTTTCTTCTTTCTTTATTATTGACATCTTAGTTTATATTAATATATATTTAGTATGGATATTTAACTCATTATTGTCTGTACATATATTTATACTTTCTTACGGTGTACATCTGTGTTTTACATTTATATATCTGCTTGAGTTTTTAAAGCTTCAGATATGTTTATGTGTTTCTAATTAAGTTACAGGTGTGATTAATTAGAAGGCGGGTATAAATATGCTCACCTGCCATTATTGGATTTTCTCCCCTCTGAAGAATTTGCTCTGTCAAATAAACATGGCCTAAATGTATTAAGCCTTAAAAAGTGATAAGGTGAAGACAGATAATTAGTTATAAATGACCAGCCAACCAGCTTCTGTCATTTTTCAAACACAGCCCGTAACATAGCAGTTAGGAGTTTATTGGCTGATGCATTATCACTCTTTATCAGTCTCCACTTTATCACTTTTTAAGTCTTAGTACATAATCTATCTATCTACAGTATAAATCTCATATTTGTAAATCCCCTCCCTACAAATCCTGCATATGTCCCTGGCCACCTCCCTTCCACCCTGGACATCACAGCTGCTGCTGATAGGGTAGGGGCCCCTGTGCATTACTTTGCCCTGGGGCCTTTACTGCTGTTAAGGCATTGTGTATAAGGGGCACTACTGTGGGCATTGTGTAAGATGTATGATTGTGTATAAAGGCTGCTACTGTATGGTGTAACATGTATAAGGTACAGTACTGTATGGCGTAATGTGTATAAGAGGCACTACTGTGGGTATTGTGTATAAGTGATACTATTGTGTAGTGTAACATGTATAAGGGGCCCTACTGTGTGGCATAACATGTATAAGCGGTATTACTGTGCGGTGTAAAATGTATAAGGAACACTACTATGCGGTGTAATATGAATCAGGGGGACTACATGCGGTGTAATGTGAATAAGATTGTGCTACTTTGTAGCATAATTTTAGTAGGAGGTACTATTGTGTGGCCATGCCCCATTTTTTGGGGCGTGCTGTCCCTTTATAAGTTTTAGGAGGGAGGGCACAAAATTACAGTTTGCAGGGTGAGGGGGCACCAAACACCCTAGCACCAGCCCTGCTCCCAATATACGTACACTAGTGCTCCCAATATACATACACTAGCTCCCAATATACGTACAATAATGCCCCCACATATACGTTTACTAGTTCTCCCTCATAAATATCCAAATCTCTACTTTTTCCACTAGATTATAAATTCTCTTGACCAGGGCCCTCTCTAACCTTTGTTTTCACACCTTTCAAGTTAGGGGCTATTTGACAAAGTTGAGCCCGTAGAGATATCTGCTGTTGCCCACTGGCATTGCAGTCCCTATAGAATTCTATGCTTATTTCCAATAGACATATAGAAGCCTTACCGCAGACTTTCCCTGCTTGATACATCCCACACGGTGCCGCGTATATAAACAGAGAAGCTGCACGATGCTGCTATATGGCAGTTGGCAATATGTGGCCACTTATACAGAAATGGGGGCGACACTGCTATGTCATTTCTGCTTTCGGGGTCAGTACGCAAAAGTCACCCTTCCCGCCAGCCAAGACTGCTCCTGTAGTGAACACTGTGAGACCTTGCAAATTCATCATAATAATAATAATAATAATAATGATGATGATGATGATGATGATTGATTAGTAGTAGTATTAATTTTGATGCATCTTTATTTTTGCTACTTACTAAATTATATATTGAGGATCTGAATATAACCATTGGTTTTCTCCCCAAACCTTTCTTGTGTCAGTATGGTGATACAGGGGATGATGCTTAAAGTTTCGTCATCTATTCTATATCCATTAGGTATTGATATGTTTTTATTGTTTACATGTTCAGTACAGACTGCAGCTTATCTAATGAGAATACTAGCAACTCTACTATAAATGCATATCAGCATTATGATAATGCTAAAACCATCTTTATGCGATTGTACTGTGTCTCTGGTTTTCTAATTGATAACACACTTTATATTTTGTCATCCAAGACATAAGCAGAGCAGAACTTGTTTGACAATAGGAACAGTATGTTACGAGTTGTTTGTTGAGGTCTTTTTCGCTATTGTGTTTTAGCATCTGTGAATAAGTGTCACTGCCTCTTTGATCTGTTTACGTAGGAACAAAATGTTCCTCGTCAGTCAGAGGCCCTCGTGCCGTGTGCCATTTTTTTTTTCAATCTAATTATTTTTTTATTGTCGTAATAGATTATCTTAAAAAAATGTAAGTGCAGTTAGTATTTCAGATGATATATCAGAATAAGCGCTGGGTAGTTTATGAATACTAATAATAAACAATAAAGAAAATACAGAACAACAATGTTTAAAGAGAGAACTTTGTACAGATAAAAATGACTTACAGTACATTCTGTACCTCCAAACACTGCTGCTTACATAAAGCCAAGCACATTGGGGTGACATCCAATATCAGGGGTGTTCAGTATAAACGTCTGTATTTGCAGTGCTCTTGAGATCTGATTCATTTGGAATATGCACAATTTTTTTTTTGCTTTCCTCTATACTGAAAAGCACTAAAATGCACACACAGACCTTACCACTTAGGCCAGTTACTTACTGACATTAAATATAAAGCCAGTGACACTGCATGGCCCTACTCCTACAGTTACTTAGATAAAAGAGGACATTCAGTTGCTCCCTCTGTGCCTTATGGTGTGTACACACTGTGAGATATTTTCTTACGATTTTGATTATATAGTCAAAATCGTATGAAAAGTTAGTGCATATCGCAAGGTGAAAGTCACCTTGCGCTCCCGATTCGATACCGATGCGCGGTCCCGCGGGGTCGGTATCGCAAAGCTAGATAGACTGTGCAGGCAAGTCCATCTTGACTATATAATGTACTATCTAGTTACTAGTACAAAGTATAGTCAAAATCGAAAGAACAGATAGTCAGAATCGGTGCTTCTGGGCTCTGGGGGAGTTCAAGGGAAATTGCATAGTCAAAATCGGGCATAGTCAATATCTCACCGTGGGTGGGATGTATTAACATACATCGCTGCCCCTTGCAGCGATGTTAACCGCATATGTACTAACATATGCAATTAACATCGCAATGCGGTGACGGAGGTCCCCCGCGATACCTGTGAGATGGTGTGCAGGGGGGTCTCCGTCACATCCCTGGGGTCTCCACCTGCTCACCTGCTGTGAAGCAGACAGCAGGCTGTCCCCGGCGCCTCCTCCCTGCAGCCGGAAGGTCCTCCCTCTGTGTTACTAGGGGTAGGAGGAGTTTAGCTTCCGGGACCAGGGCTGCCTGGAAGAAGGTATGCAGAGGAGAGGGGGGATGGCGTCTGCGGCGAGGGACGGTGGAGGCAGCAGGTTGCAGCGGGAGGCGTTAAGAAGCTCATAGGCTTCTATAGGGTATCGTCATCAAAAGTTGGCGATACCGTCAGGGGCGAAAACGCAGCGGCCGGGGGTTAGTACATACAAAAATGCAATAAAACCCCCGAAAAAAACAGGGGTTTTATCGCATTTTCCCTTTAGTACATCCCGCACCGTGTGTATGCACCTTTACACAGACAGAAATCTGGAAAACTTGACCTGTTAGGTTTTTTTTGGTGTTTTTTGAGGATTGGATTTGTAAGCCCCTACCATAAACTGACTTGATGAATTATACAAGCCAACCTCACCAGTAGGTAATAACTAGAGATGAGCGCCTGAAATTTTTCGGGTTTTGTGTTTTGGTTTTGGGTTCGGTTCCGCGGCCGTGTTTTGGGTTCGAACGCGTTTTGGCAAAACCTCACCGAATTTTTTTTGTCGGATTCGGGTGTGTTTTGGATTCGGGTGTTTTTTTCAAAAAACCCTAAAAAACAGCTTAAATCATAGAATTTGGGGGTAATTTTGATCCCAAAGTATTATTAACCTCAAAAAACATAATTTACACTCATTTTCAGCCTATTCTGAACACATCACACCTCACAATATTATTTTTAGTCCTAAAATTTGCACCGAGGTCGCTGTGTGAGTAAGATAAGCGACCCTAGTGGCCGACACAAACACCGGGCCCATCTAGGAGTGGCACTGCAGTGTCACGCAGGATGTCCCTTCCAAAAAACCCTCCCCAAACAGCACATGACGCAAAGAAAAAAAGAGGCGCAATGAGGTAGCTGTGTGAGTAAGATTAGCGACCCTAGTGGCCGACACAAACACCGGGCCCATCTAGGAGTGGCACTGCAGTGTCACGCAGGATGGCCCTTCCAAAAAACCCTCCCCAAACAGCACATGACGCAAAGAAAAAAAGAGGCGCAATGAGGTAGCTGACTGTGTGAGTAAGATTAGCGACCCTAGTGGCCGACACAAACACCGGGCACATCTAGGAGTGGCACTGCAGTGTCACGCAGGATGTCCCTTCCAAAAAACCCTCCCCAAACAGCACATGACGCAAAGAAAAAAAGAGGCGCAATGAGGTAGCTGACTGTGTGAGAAAGATAAGCGACCCTAGTGGCCGACACAAACACCGGGCCCATCTAGGAGTGGCACTGCAGTGTCACGCAGGATGTCCCTTCCAAAAAACCCTCCCCAATCAGCACATGATGCAAAGAAAAAGAAAAGAAAAAAGAGGTGCAAGATGGAATTATCCTTGGGCCCTCCCACCCACCCTTATGTTGTATAAACAAAACAGGACATGCACACTTTAACCAACCCATCATTTCAGTGACAGGGTCTGCCACACGACTGTGACTGATATGACGGGTTGGTTTGGACCCCCCCCAAAAAAGAAGCAATTAATCTCTCCTTGCACAAACTGGCTCTACAGAGGCAAGATGTCCACCTCATCTTCACCCTCCGATATATCACCGTGTACATCCCCCTCCTCACAGATTATCAATTCGTCCCCACTGGAATCCACCATCTCAGCTCCCTGTGTACTTTGTGGAGGCAATTGCTGCTGGTCAATGTCTCCGCGGAGGAATTGATTATAATTCATTTTAATGAACATCATCTTCTCCACATTTTCTGGATGTAACCTCGTACGCCGATTGCTGACAAGGTGAGCGGCGGCACTAAACACTCTTTCGGAGTACACACTTGTGGGAGGGCAACTTAGGTAGAATAAAGCCAGTTTGTGCAAGGGCCTCCAAATTGCCTCTTTTTCCTGCCAGTATAAGTACGGACTGTGTGACGTGCCTACTTGGATGCGGTCACTCATATAATCCTCCACCATTCTATCAATGTTGAGAGAATCATATGCAGTGACAGTAGACGACATGTCCGTAATCGTTGTCAGGTCCTTCAGTCCGGACCAGATGTCAGCATCAGCAGTCGCTCCAGACTGCCCTGCATCACCGCCAGCGGGTGGGCTCGGAATTCTGAGCCTTTTCCTCGCACCCCCAGTTGCGGGAGAATGTGAAGGAGGAGATGTTGACAGGTCGCGTTCCGCTTGACTTGACAATTTTGTCACCAGCAGGTCTTTCAACCCCAGCAGACCTGTGTCTGCCGGAAAGAGAGATCCAAGGTAGGCTTTAAATCTAGGATCGAGCACGGTGGCCAAAATGTAGTGCTCTGATTTCAACAGATTGACCACCCGTGAATCCTTGTTAAGCGAATTAAGGGCTGCATCCACAAGTCCCACATGCCTAGCGGAATCGCTCCGTGTTAGCTCCTTCTTCAATGCCTCCAGCTTCTTCTGCAAAAGCCTGATGAGGGGAATGACCTGACTCAGGCTGGCAGTGTCTGAACTGACTTCACGTGTGGCAAGTTCAAAGGGCATCAGAACCTTGCACAACGTTGAAATCATTCTCCACTGCACTTGAGACAGGTGCATTCCATCTCCTATATCGTGCTCAATTGTATAGGCTTGAATGGCCTTTTGCTGCTCCTCCAACCTCTGAAGCATATAGAGGGTTGAATTCCACCTCGTTACCACTTCTTGCTTCAGATGATGGCAGGGCAGGTTCAGTAGTTTTTGGTGGTGCTCCAGTCTTCTGTACGTGGTGCCTGTACGCCGAAAGTGTCCCGCAATTCTTCTGGCCACCGACAGCATCTCTTGCACGCCCCTGTCGTTTTTTAAAAAATTCTGCACCACCAAATTCAAGGTATGTGCAAAACATGGGACGTGCTGGAATTTGCCCATATTTAATGCACACACAATATTGCTGGCGTTGTCCGATGCCACAAATCCACAGGAGAGTCCAATTGGGGTAAGCCATTCCGCGATGATCTTCCTCAGTTGCCGTAAGAGGTTTTCAGCTGTGTGCGTATTCTGGAAAGCGGTGATACAAAGCGTAGCCTGCCTAGGAAAGAGTTGGCGTTTGCGAGATGCTGCTACTGGTGCCGCCGCTGCTGTTCTTGCGGCGGGAGTCCATACATCTACCCAGTGGGCTGTCACAGTCATATAGTCCTGACCCTGCCCTGCTCCACTTGTCCACATGTCCGTGGTTAAGTGGACATTGGGTACAACTGCATTTTTTAGGACACTGGTGAGTCTTTTTCTGACGTCCGTGTACATTCTCGGTATCGCCTGCCTAGAGAAGTGGAACCTAGATGGTATTTGGTAACGGGGGCACACTGCCTCAATAAATTGTCTAGTTCCCTGTGAACTAACGGCGGATACCGGACGCACGTCTAACACCAACATAGTTGTCAAGGACTCAGTTATCCGCTTTGCAGTAGGATGACTGCTGTGATATTTCATCTTCCTCGCAAAGGACTGTTGAACAGTCAATTGCTTACTGGAAGTAGTACAAGTGGGCTTACGACTTCCCCTCTGGGATGACCATCGACTCCCAGCGGCAACAACAGCAGCGCCAGCAGCAGTAGGCGTTACACGCAAGGATGCATCGGAGGAATCCCAGGCAGGAGAGGACTCGTCAGACTTGCCAGTGACATGGCCTGCAGGACTATTGGCATTCCTGGGGAAGGAGGAAATTGACACTGAGGGAGTTGGTGGGGTGGTTTGCGTGAGCTTGGTTACAAGAGGAAGGGATTTACTGGTCAGTGGACTGCTTCCGCTGTCACCCAAAGTTTTTGAACTTGTCACTGACTTATTATGAATGCGCTGCAGGTGACGTATAAGGGAGGATGTTCCGAGGTGGTTAACGTCCTTACCCCTACTTATTACAGCTTGACAAAGGGAACACACGGCTTGACACCTGTTGTCCGCATTTCTGGTGAAATACCTCCACACCGAAGAGCTGATTTTTTTGGTATTTTCACCTGGCATGTCAACGGCCATATTCCTCCCACGGACAACAGGTGTCTCCCCGGGTGCCTGACTTAAACAAACCACCTCACCATCAGAATCCTCCTGGTCAATTTCCTCCCCAGCGCCAGCAACACCCATATCCTCCTCATCCTGGTGTACTTCAACACTGACATCTTCAATCTGACTATCAGGAACTGGACTGCGGGTGCTCCTTCCAGCACTTGCAGGGGGCATGCAAATAGTGGAAGGCGCATGCTCTTCACGTCCAGTGTTGGGAAGGTCAGGCATCGCAAACGACACAATTGGACTCTCCTTGTGGATTTGGGATTTCAAAGAACGCACAGTTCTTTGCGGTGCTTTTGCCAGCTTGAGTCTTTTCAGTTTTCTAGCGAGAGGCTGAGTGCTTCCATCCTCATGTGAAGCTGAACCACTAGCCATGAACATAGGCCAGGGCCTCAGCCGTTCCTTGCCACTCCGTGTGGTAAATGGCATATTGGCAAGTTTACGCTTCTCCTCCGACAATTTTATTTTAGGTTTTGGAGTCCTTTTTTTTCTGATATTTGGTGTTTTGGATTTGACATGCTCTGTACTATGACATTGGGCATCGGCCTTGGCAGACGACGTTGCTGGCATTTCATCGTCTCGGCCATGACTAGTGGCAGCAGCTTCAGCACGAGGTGGAAGTGGATCTTGATCTTTCCCTAATTTTGGAACCTCAACTTTTTTGTTCTCCATATTTTATAGGCAGAACTAAAAGGCACCTCAGGTAAACAATGGAGATGGATGGATTGGATACTAGTATACAATTATGGACGGACTGCCACGGTTAGGTGGTATAAAAAAACCACGGTTAGGTGGTATATATTATAATAATAATACAATTATGGATGGACGGACTGCCTGCCGACTGCCGACACAGAGGTAGCCACAGCCGTGAACTACCGCACTGTACACTGGTTGATAAAGAGATAGTAGTATACTCGTAACAACTAGTATGACACTATGACGACGGTATAAAGAAAGAAAAAAAAATACCACGGTTAGGTGGTATATATTGTAATACAATTATGGATGGACGGACTGCCTGCCGAGTTCCGACTGCCGACACAGAGGTAGCCACAGCCGTGAACTACCGCACTGTACTGTGTCTGCTGCTAATATAGACTGGTTGATAAAGAGATAGTATACAATACATACAACAATATACTACTATACTGGTGGTCAGGCACTGGTCACCACTAGTCACACTGGCAGTGGCACTCCTGCAGCAAAAGTGTGCACTGTTTAATTTTAAATTAATATAATATTATGTACTCCTGGGGGCTCCTGCTATAACAACCTGCAGTGCTCCCCAGTCTCCCCCACAATTATTATAAGCTTTGCCTTTTATACATTGATGTGCAGCACACTGGGCTGAGCTGAGTGCACACAGACTGAGTCACACTGTGTGACTGGCTGCTGCTGTGTATCGTTTTTTTTCAGGCAGAGAACGGATATAGCAGAGAACGGATATATTATATTAAAATAAATAAAAGTTAACTAACAACAACTGCACTGGTCACTGTGGTAAACTCTGTCTGACTCTGCACAATCTCTCTCTCTCTTCTAATCTAATTTCTAATGGAGAGGACGCCAGCCACGTCCTCTCCCTATCAATCTCAATGCACGTGTGAAAATGGCGGCGACGCGCGGCTCCTTATATAGAATCCGAGTCTCGCGAGAATCCGACAGCGTCATGATGACGTTCGGGCGCGCTCGGGTTAACCGAGCAAGGCGGGAGGATCCGAGTCTGCTCGGACCCGTAAAAAAAACATGAAGTTCGTGCGAGTTCGGTTTCAGAGAAACCGAACCCGCTCATCTCTAGTAATAACACCCGGGCCGCTGAGAGAGGGGTGCAGGTACTTATTAACTGGGCCCAGGCTTGTCAGAGAAGAGCGGGTCAGCTGTGTAGTTGTTTTTTTTAAGGTGGCATGGCCACGCCTCCCATTTTGGCCACACCTGCAGCTTTGCAATTGTGTTGGGATTTTTCTGACTCTACCTCTGTGGTGCAGGGCGAGCAGCCAGGGTCCCAGCAGTTGTGATTGCAGAGGAGGTGGGTACATACCTGGGGAGCTGGGCCCAGCATGGGAGGGAACTGTTCCTGTGTCTGTGCTCCTGGAGCCAGGCTGTGTTGTGCTGCTGCAGCCAGTTCCTCCTGAGCACAGATAGCAGCAGACTGCATGGTGTGAGAGGGGGGCTGACAGTTGAGGCAGAGCCATCGTGTGCTTCTCCTGATCTTCATGGTTTGCCCTTCTCCGCCACTCCTACCCTGGGAATTCCTAGCAGGAAGCAACAGTAGTGCCCTGTGCCAGAGGACTCCTTCTCCTCCGCACTGCAAATGCCCCCTCAACGGAATGCACAACCACTGGCAGGTGCTAATAACCTGGGCCCGGGATTGTTGGAGAGGCCCAAGTGCACCGCAATGCCCCCCCCCAACCCCAGAACATACATACTTACCTCTTGTGACCGCAAGAGGGTCCCTCCTCTTCTGTGATGGTACATTCCTAGGGACATATTTGGCAAGATGATGCTGCACAGTGAAAGCAAAGAGACTTTGCTCTCTAGTATGCATGCAACATCTTCCCGAATATCATTGAGAAGATGACACTGCCGAGGAGGATGCATCCACTTGCCATCACAAGGTAAGAGGTAGGCACTGCTCCCCCCCCCCTCAGGATTTGTCCCTGCAAATGGTGCCCCCCCCCCCCAAGTGGCCCTGCAGTTAGTATTGTATTTGGCCACACCCCCAGAACCAGAGCAGGTCCGAGCTCGCATCACAAGCTTGGGATACAGTCTGGATGTCACAGTGTCACTCTATAGCGACTCTGTAGACACCAGAAATCCACCTCTAAAATCCTAGCATGGTTAAAATGATACTTACACATTTTAAACGTGTGGTTATTGTAACCGTAAACATGCCCCCACAGCGGCATAGTCAACATAGTGACTGCAGACATTCTATACCAAGCTCCACTTATCAGCCTCAAGACAGGAGTCTACATGCTGTTGTTTGTTATCTACATTAAATAATTCAGATTCTTTAAAACATTTAAACTGATAATAACGTATGTTATGTTAAATAAAACCTCTATATATATCATCACGCCTTTTATTTGTCCCATAATTTCATTCCTTTTTATTTATTTATTTATGTGTTTCTCCCGATTATGTGTGACATTCCTTGCAATTAGGAGGAGGAGATGGATTGAGCAGGAAATGTAGAGAAGATAAATTTATCTCCTGCCACTTTTAACTTTACAGTCATTTAGAGGTCATTCCAAAATGTCACTTCTGTTTTTAATCTAGAGTCCACTAAAATCCTTATCTGCTCTTCTACAAACAATAATGTAGTTTCATATAAAAATTTATTTTATTGCTCCTCTGGATACATTTTCTTGCTTTGTCATAATTAAACCAGTTCTGTTATATCTCTGACGGATGATTTATGTTTTTGGTTGCAGAAGCACTTAAAGGAGATGTTCAGCCAAGAAACTATTTCCCGGTAACCTCTTGTCCCCACAAACAGAATGGTGGACACCCAATATTTCCAATTGTTCTGGAGGTGTCTGACCCCATCGCTTATGTAAAGAGTCCTCTTCCTAACACTGGAGGCTAAATAATTTAGCACAAATATTTAGGGACATATATATGAAGACTTGCATTTTACACCCGATTAGTAAACGTTCTTTTTGCCCCATACAATAGTAATAAGAAATTATTTCTCAGGGCTATTTGTCAATATTGTCAAGGCAGTGTCTACAAAAAAGTGCTTAATAAATATTAGTGATGAGTGGTATGGTATTGCTGAAAACAGAACACACCCGACCTTTGGGGTTCCTAAACTGAGTCCCAGCTTGAATCACTTTGGTGTTCCAAGTAGAACAGAGTCCTGGCTCGGGTCTTACTGCCAAGTTGTGATCTTGGATCTCCAAAATGGATCTCACGTGTTTTGGACTGCATGCATGTAACCCTAAAATTAGTCAAAATTGACTGGCATGACTGGAAATGAATGATATTGATGTTAATAATTCTATAGGAACAAAAACAGGTTCAAGTTAAATTATTTTAGCTGTTTTTATCATTTATTTAAGAAACCCAAATCCAAAACCAAAAGTAGAAGTAGACCTTGTTATTGTAACTCTATACATTGGAACCTGATAAGTTTCAATACTCATGAAATCCCTTTAAATTCAGGTCTAGCCACCATTATTCTCTGCTATGTATGTATAATAGCTCAACTATAAGAGAATAGTAAGGTCTGCATAAAAACGCAGCAAGTCCCACAGATATTAGCCTGTTCTACAGCTGAAGAAAATCTGTTTGCCTGACTATACCAACCAATATGTTCCGTCCTGTTCTCCTGCAGGAAGCAAGATCATCTATCAGCTCGCTCTTGCAGGGAAGAAATAATAAGTAAATTATATGTGTAGTGAAAACCAGGTAGAGTATAAAAACGTTTTGGAAAGAAATGGCTGTTTATGTAACAGAACGCAGGGTAAGTTTGCCATGACTGAACTCTTTTACATAAGCCGGGTTACATGAAATACTTTCTTTGCTGCTATCACTCCCCAGGGTATAGTGGTGAACTTAACATAAAACAAGGCTGGGGGCATTAGAAGTTTATATGGCTGTCTGGAACAGCAGTTATTATACATAATGTGCTGTATGTGCACGGTTTGAACACTGGGCTTTTGTATTGCACTCTACTCCCTGACACATTAGCGGGTTTGTCTAGAGGAAGTTTTCTACAGTGAAAAATAGTTGGAACCAACCAGAGCTTTTCCTTCTCTCACCGCCATCAATTCACTTCTCCTAACACAACTGTCAACTCGAATTAATACATAGATTAGAGCAGAGGTAAGGAATCAGCAGCTTCCAAGCTGGTGAGGAACTAAAAGTGCAATGATGGCTTGCCAACCTTTGGAATGCATGGACCTGTAGTTCCACAACAGTTTGAGAGTCACAGTGAGGAATATTGATGTCTAGACTTCCCTGTCATTACGCTACTATTACTGCTCCTGAAGAAGGTCTTTGCAGGTTTGAAGATTTACAGTATCACTATAAATCATATATGCAGTATTTCTTTACACAGGGAGACTATGCTTAATGCTGAAGCAGAGACGTGCAGTCAGGAGAGGCAGTGCCTCCCCTGTGATTAAATATTAAAATAATACAAAGAAGATATTTATGACACATATTCTGTGTCATAAGTATCTTCTTTATTTTATTTTAATAATTTTAACTAATTTAATTAGTTTGGGAGGCACTGATAGCAGTGCCTCCTGTAGATAATGGGAATGGGGACAGAGCGGGGGGCGGGGCCAAGCACTGGGCTGTAAAAGCCCATTAAAAAAGATGCTGTAAGCGTCACTTCTATAAGTGCCTCGATGACAGGGACAATACGCCTATGTCAGTGAGGCAGCTGTGATTGGACAGCGGATCCAGTGCCAATCACCCATACACGGCGCGGCAGGCGGAGGTGGCGGCGGATCCCGGCGGTGATTTGTGTTAGAGTCAGCGGTGCAAGTGGATGGGTACACGCGGGTATGGTTTACCTCTAAGAACTTATGGGACAATTTGTGTATCTGACACTGTGGGGCCATTTGTGTATCTGGCACTGTGGGACCATTTGTGTATCTGGCACTGTGGGACCATTTGTGTATCTGGCACTGTCGGGCCATTTGTGTATCTGGCACTGTCGGGCCATTTGTGTATCTGGCACTATCGAGAACATATGTGTATCTGCCCCCCCCCCCCCCATATGTGTACCACACTCCCATTTTCATTGGCCACGCCCCATGTGGCATTTGGCCACACTCATTTTCTGGGCACGCGCGCACACTGTACCTATAAGACATTTTTTCTACTTGCACCTCTAGTTTGAGCTGGCCGGCTACAGCAGCGGTGGAGCAGTGAAGCGGTGGAAACCCAGATTGTGTGCGGCAACCGAGGCCAGCGTTCTTACCTCTCCTTCCTCCGCCCTCCCAGCCAGCAGCAGCGCCTACACTGGACACGCAGGTGAGAGAGGGGGCTGCTGGGCTGGGTATTGCATTGATCATATATATATGTATATATATATATATATATATATATATATATATATATAAAATCTGTGCCTCCCCAGCCTATGACCTCACTGCATGTCACTGTGCTGAAGTGATGGAGTACTATGTAAATCAGCGCTACACGTGGTTAATATAGACATGCATGTCTTAATGAACATCTGTACATCTGTGCATCACCAACTTCAGAGAGGAGTTGATGTGAAGAAGCAAGATCACACTGACACAGCAAGCGGTGGAGGTACGCCGTGAAACGGACATTACAATGTATATCAGCACCCATGAATGAGTCACCCAATGAGAATGGGAAGCATTCATGTCAGAAGATTCAATTGTGGCCTCTCATGTGCATTGCAAAGAAACATTAAGCGGGGTCGCCCTGTATATAGAAAGTAATAGTCCTGGCGAAACCTTAGGTTGATCCACTGCTATAAAACCCTGTTTGTTCATCTGAACCCAGTTATCACATAATAGGAATATACACAAACCATACTGCACCCCAATGTGAGTAACACCTATTTAGAATTCAAGCCCACTTTACTCACTCTTTTCCTAAATATCCACTCATTGGGTGGAATTCAAATGTTTGAAAAGTCGGTTGGGTGTCTGTTTTTCCCTGTCTATTAGATAGGAAAAAACAGACTCCCAACTGACTTTTCAAACATTTGAATCTCCTCCATTGTGTCTGATCCAGTTTGGATCGCTAGTCGCGATATAAACGGTAGATCTTATAACAGCCCATATAACAGCTAAAGCTGCATTATCTATCTGTACATATATATCATAGGCAACGTGGGATGGGGGTGGGGGTGTTTCTGGTTGCCCAGAAACCCCCATCCTCCTGGCAAGTGGCTCAAATTATGACCACAATAGCAACCAGGGACGTGCAGTCAGGGGAGGCACTGCCTCCCCTGTCATCAATGAGTAAAATAATGTAAAGAAGATACTTATGACACATATTCTGTGTCATAACTATCTGCTTTAGTCTTTACATTATTTTAATCTTTTGGATTTACGAAAAAACTGCCTGTAATGTGATTCGGAGGCACTGCTGCCAGTGCCTCCCGGTAGCAATGTGAAATGTCCGGAAGCGGGGGGCGGGGCTAAGCTTTGAGCGGTGAAAGCCCATTAAAAATATCAGCAGAAGCGGCACTTACTATAAGTGCTGTGACAGGGGGCGTGCTTTCTGCCTAAATGAAAGCACGCCCCTGTCACTAACAGTGATGTCATTGGACAGTCGAGGGGATGGAGGGGGACTGACGGACGGACGAGACACAGTGTGTATTTTAGTATACTTCTACATGTGCGGCCGCCTGTTATCTCCCCGCCCTCCCATCCCCAGATAATGCAGTCCGGCCAGAGGCAGAGAGATAGGATCCGCCACTACGATACCCTTTTCACTCGGCTATCCCCCCCCCCGCACGGCATCCTGACTGCTCGTCTGCCTGATGTGAGGCAGCCAGAGCAGAGGAGCCGCACACCAGGCAGACGAGGAGTCCGTGCGCCGCGCGGGGGGGGATTGGTAGCCGAGTGGAAGGGGTATCACAGTGGCGGTGCCTCTGGCCGGACTGCATGCATTACCGGGGGATGGGAGGGCGGGAAGCTAATTGGCGGCCGCACATGTAGATGTCGAACTATGCAAATAGGTTGGAGAGATCGCGGCCGGGACTGGGAGATACAGGTGAGGGGACATTGATGTTTAACTGCCTGCTCCCTCCTAGCACTGCTCCCATCCTGCCCAACACCCCCCCCCCCCAGCTCATCACCATTACTCCCTTCTTGCCCCCCTGCTCCACACCACTACTCCCATCCTAGCCCCCTGCTATGCACCACTACTCCCATCCTACCCTCCCTGCTCCGCACCACTACTCCCATCCCACCCCCCTGCTATGCACCACTACTCTCAACCTGCCCCCCTGCTATGCACCACTACTCCCATCCTACCCCCCTGCTATGCACCACTACTCCCATCCTACCCCCCTGCTATGCACCACTACTCTCATCCTGCCCTCCCTGCTCCGCACCACTACTCCCATCCTACCCCCCTGCTATGCACCACTCCTCCCAACCTGCCCCCCTGCTATGCACCACTACTCCCATCCTACCCCCCTGCTATGCACCACTACTCCCAACCTGCCCCCCTGCTATGCACCACTACTCCCATCCTACACCCCTGCTATGCACCACTACTCCCATCCTACCCCCCTGCTATGCACCACTACTCTCATCCTGCCACCCCTGCTATGCACCACTACTCCCAACCTGCCCCCCTGCTATGCACCACTACTCCCATCCTGCTCACCCTGCTATGCACCACTGCCCTCATCCTGCCATCCCTGCTCCGCACCACTACTCCCATCCTACCCCCCTGCTATGCACCACTACTCCCAACCTGCCCCCCTGCTATGCACCACTACTCCCATCCTGCTCCCCCTGCTCTGCACCACTACTCCCATCCTACACCCCTGCTATGCACCACTACTCCCAATCTGCCCCCCTGCTATGCACCAATACTCCCATCCTGCTCCGCCCCCCCCGCTCAGCACCACTGCTCCCATCCTGCCACACCTGCTATGCACCACTACTCCCATCCTACCCTTCCTGCTCCGCACCACTACTCCCATCCTACACCCCTGCTATGCACCACTACTCCCATCCTACCCCCTGCTATGCACCACTACTCCCATCCTACCCCCCTGCTATTCACCACTACTCCCATCCTAACCTCCCTGCTATGCACCACTACTCCCATCCTACCCTCCCTGCTATGCACCACTACTCCCATCCTGCCACCCCTGCTATGCACCACTACTCCCATCCTACCCTCCCTGCTATGCACCACTAATCCCATCCTGCCACCCCTGCTATGCACCACTACTCCCATCCTGCCACCCCTGCTTTGCACCACTACTCCCATCCAGACCGCTGCTCCACACTACTCCTCCGCCTCAATGTACTGTGCGATGTGACCCGATGACGTTACACCATTCGAACGGCTGCCCACCTGCCCGTGTTCTCCTGCTGGGCCCACCACCGATGAGGCTGAGAGACAGTGAAGGGTGGGTGACTGAAAGGCATAGACAGAAGGGTGGGAGGCTCAGAGGCACAGAGTGAAGTGGGGAGAATGAGAGACAAAGTGAGGGCTATTGCGAGAGATTCAGATAGGAGATGATGGTGTGACTGAGAGACAACGCAGGGAGGAGATGATGGTGTGGCTGAGAGATGCAGGGGGTAGGAGGTGACACGAGTCTGGGTGAATCTCTGTTGTATGATGATCACATTGCTTATATTCCTACACAAACAGGCATCTTCCGGATCATGTGATCTCCTACATGAATAGTGATTACCGACTGAAGACGTCGTCTGCCCAGGAAGGATACATTTCTTCAGAGGTTCCCTGTTATGAGAAACCACCATATAGGTAAGGTGCATATTGAATAGAAAAGAATGCCAACAGGCGGTGCTAGACACGCCCGATAGGTGTTGCTAGACATGCCCAGTAGGTAGGTGGTACTAGAGACGCCTCTACGACGGTGCACCCCCTAATAAAATGTGCTGCGCACGCCTATGTGCAGCGGGGGCTGCGGCAGGGGAGAGTGACGGGTACTTTAGTTTGTAATGGGCTGAGCTCACCCATGCTTTATCAGGGACCCAAGGCTCAGGACTGTACTCCTTCTGTTGTATTCTATACTGCTGGTAGAGTGGGACAGTAATGTGCTCTCCCTGGCATCACCCTCTCACTGTCACCCACAGCTGGCACAGACTGCTGGTATCCTCTCACTGTCACCCTCTCCCTGACGTTGCCCTCTCGACATCACCCACAGCTGGCACTGACTGCTGTCACCCTCTCCCCGTCAGCCACAGCTGGCCCCGACTGCTGTCACTGTCTCCCTGCCACCCTATCCCTGGCGTCACCCTCTTCCCGTTACCCACAGCTGGCACGGACTGCTGTCACCCTCTCCCTGTCACGCTCTCCCTGTCGTCACCCTCTCTCCATTACCCACAGCTGGCACAGACTGCTCTACCCTCTCACTGTCACCTCTACCTGGCGTCAACCTCTCCTTGTCACCCTCTCCTTGTTGCCCACAGCTGGCACCGACTGCTGTCATCCTCTACCTGGCGTCACCCTCTCTCTGTCACCCACAGCTGGCGCCAACTGCAGTCACCCTCTCCCCTCTTCCTGTCACCAACTCCCTGGCATCAACCTCTTCCTGTCACCCTCTCACTGTGACCCACAGCTGGCACCGACTGTTGGCACCCTCTACCTGGCGTCACCCTCTCTCCGTCACCCACAGCTGGCGCCAACTGCAGTCACCCTCTCTCCTCTTCCTGTCACCAACTCCCTGGCATCAACCTCTTCCTGTCACCCTCTCCCTGTGACCTACAGCTGGCACAGACTGCTGTCACCCTCTCCCTGTGACCCTCTTGCTGTCACCAGCTCCCTGGCATCATCCTCTCCCTGGCGTCACCCACTGCTGTCACCCTCTCCCTGTTACAAACTGCTGTCATCCTTTCCCTGGCGTCACCCACTGCTATCACCCTCTCACTGGCAACACCCACTCCCTATCACCCTCTTCCTAGCATTACCCACTGCTGTCACCCACTGCTTCTCCCTGGAATCGCCCACTGCCTTTCTTTGTCTCCCACTGACCCAGGGACAGCGGTGGTAGCAGGCATTGGCTTGGGTGTGGTGGCGGGCATCGGCGGGACACAGCAGACATTATGGCTGCAGTGCCTCACCAGCCACTGAGCTCACCGCACGCCACTGATAGCAACGGTATATAATACGATTACTAGACCACAACATGCAGTTTGAGGGACAGAGTAGGGCTGATACGCATGCCCAGTGGTAGCAGTTTCTTCTGCCATGTGTGTGTGAAGTTCTCAAACAGTGCACTGGACCATTAGCTACCTAGAAGGATACAGGAGCCTTACCATGAGGTGGGAGAATGTGTGCTTAGAAAGTGAAGTACTGATTCTACTATGTTTGTGTATTTATTTATCATGGGATGTTTAACCTTTTCCTGACCACTTATCTTATTAAAATACGTTTGATACAGCCTATACTATAGACCAAATATTAATACCGTATTCCACACAGTAACTATTTAAAAAAAAATACCAATGTTCAGGGTCCTTACTAGGTTCTTCTACCGCTCCCATAGACTCCCACACTTGCTCCAATGTTCTGCAGAGTGGGAGATGGTGGATTGTGTTTGGAGACCCCCCTCTAGAAATCCTGCGTTTGCCACATATATATATATATATATAGGTAAGCAGGGTCGACGGCACTCCCAAGTCCCCTACACGATGGTATCAATAGTTGTAATGCCGGTGCCCTCCCCGGGATATACAGTGTACCTGTATCCAATAGTATAGAGTATGATTGCGGGCGGCACTCTCGGCGTGAATGAAGACAGACACGTGAGTCTTTAAGTCATCAACGTTTCAATGTCCTGACGAAAATGTCACTCTGGACATTGAAACGTTGATGACTTAAAGACTCACGTGTCTGTCTTCATTCACGCCGAGAGTGCCGCCCGCAATCATACTCTATATATATATATATATATAATTTATATATATATATATATATATATATATCGTCAAAGTCTAAAAATATTACAGAACACACATCACGTACAAACTGCACACACATGCCCACTGCGCGTGCACTTGTTCTGCAGTGCGTGCACATGTACGCACTTTGCGTATGGTCGCTCCCACGGTCCTGCGCATCGGCGCGTGGTATGGGTATTTACGGCAGAGTTTGTGTACGCATGGAGGGCCATCAGAACACATTACATATTTAATCCAAATAGTGCACAATGTCCACATAGTCTCCTTGCACCACATCAGAAAGTTATAGCTGTTTAAATGGTTGCAGAACAAAGGGATTCACCTTTACAGGATAAGAATGGACAGACTAAGGTTATAAGGTGGTGTTTGGTATCCAGCTGTAGGGTATTTTAAGGGTAACATTCCGGTGTTGGTCTGCGGAAGATCGCATGTTCCTGCGGATAGTTATGTGCAGAAGCAGAACATAGATATAAACTGTATTTACTGTATATTATGTATGCGGCAGGAATCCAGAGGAGACCACCCACAAGAGCAGTTGAGAAAGACATCGCCCACCTTTTCAAATCAACCTATGACCTCTCCTGTACTGTAAAAGTGCATTCCTGTGTCCAATGGACAAAGGGATTACAGTATCCATTGTATTGCTTTTGGAAGAATTGTATAAATAAAGCCTGCTGCAGCCTGGCCACACACAAGACTCACAAAGTTATCTATCAGATGACCGGGGACCGGCCGGGTTGCGCAAGCGAATCCACTCACGTATGTACATTGACTGTAGCCATTATTCTGTTATATTGTTTTGTATTGTAGTGTATAATTTGTATTGTAAACCCCCTTTCAGAAATAATCCACTGTGGTGTCGGAACCCAGCGGTAAAATCACAATTGGTGTTGTGTCCTCATTGCCCTGCTAAGGTTTAAAGTGTACTATTATTGCATAGCATTGCTGTAGAAGGTTTAAAGTGTATCTCTGGATGTGTATGCGCTGTGAGTACTTTGTACCGTCAGTGCGGCGTGTGTACGCAAAGTCCGTACACTACGGAACCCTTTTACGCTAATAGCGTAAAAGGTGCGTAGTGTGAATTAAGTATAGCGGCCGCAGCGGCTAAAGGTTTAAAGTGTATTTAAGGTGTGTTTAAGGTATAGCTTTTATTCCTGTAAAGATAATCAGCATTATCAATATATATATATATATATATAAAATTGTTATTATTTAAACGTTTCTTATATAGCGCAGCAAATTCCGTAGCGCTTTACAACTGGACACAAATATAAGACAAAACTGGGTAAAAACAAACAGTCATAGGAGGTAGGAGGGCCCTGCTCGCAAGCTTACAATCTATGAGGAAATAGGCATTTATACACAAGGATAGGCGCTATCTATTGTATAGTTGTCCACCAGATTGCAAAGGTTCATGGTGGGCTGCATGATATCACATCACAGCAATGATGAACCAGGGTCAGAAGGAAGGGAGAGTGAAGAATTAAATATGTGGGGGATATGTGTGGACTGTACTGTGGGGATATAATTGGATAGGAAAGCTATGAAGGTAATGTGAGCGGTTCTGGAATTTGATAAGCTTGTCTGAATAGATGAGTTTTCAGGGAACGCTTGAAGGTTTGAAGACTAGAGGAGAGTCTTAATGTGCGTGGTAGGGCATTCCACAGAGTGGTTGCAACCCGAAGAAAGTCCTGTAATCGTGCATGGGTGCAAGTAATGAGTGTGGAGGAGAAACGTAGATCGTGTGTGTGTGATTGTGTGTGAGTACAAGAAGTCATATTAAATCATCTTGTGTTTTGTGTGTGTGTGTGTGTGCGAGTATAGGAAGTCATATTAAATCATCTTGTGTTTTGTGTGTGTGTGTGTGCGAGTATAGGAAGTCATATTAAATCATCTTGTGTTTTATGTGTGTGTGTGTGTGTGTGTGTGTGTGTGTGTGTGTGTGTGTGTGTGTGTGCGAGTATAGGAAGTCATATTAAATCATCTTGTGTTTTGCGTAGAGCAACTCTTAAATTAAAATTTTTCCAATATCTGTTGAGCAGTATGTCTTGTATGTCACAGGACTGGCCGATTATGACTTCTCTATACTAAATCTGTGTTCTGACAAAGCAGAACGTGTAAGTGTGGGGGAAAAAGATGAAAATGAAGCTTTGAGTGAATGTTATAATAGAATTCTTGTTGTATGGTGCTCTAAGGGCCCCCATTCAAGACAATGAGGCCAGTCATCTGGAAGTGAGGTCTGGAGGATACTGCAGTGCTTTATTCTCCAACAGATCAAAGGGAAATTAAAGGTCATTAGCTCCAAAGGCCTAATTCAACGGGTTTGAAAACACTGAGGTGTGATATTCTAGATTTTGATTAAATTGATAAGAATAATTTAAACACAATACAGTAGGTTCAAAAGTAAATGACTTTCCTTTGTGATAACATTGTTCAGTCTCCCCTGAGTAAATGCATTCTTCATTCCAAGTGTTTGTCAAATTCCAATGTCTAAAACAAATAGCAAAATACCAATGTGACAGCACATGCTCTCACTGTATTATACTATTATTATTATTATCCTTTATTTATATGGCGCCACAAGGGTTACGCAGCGCCCAGTTACAGAGTACATAAACAAATAATCAAATAGTAAAACAGCAACTTACAGTTGATGACAGTATAGGACAAGTACAGGGTAAAAAAACATAGTTACATCAGCAGATGACACTGGAATAAGTATAAGGTGGCAGAAGACTGCTGGATTTGGGCAGTTGAAGACTATTAAAGTAAGAAAGGATAAGCACATGAGGGAAGAGGGCCCTGCTCGTGAGAGCTTACATTCTAAAGGGAAGGGGTAGACAGACAGGGGTGACACAGATGGGGTACATAGAGAGCGTGGAACAGAGGGTTAGGATGAGATTTGGTTGGGTTTGGTGAAGAAGTGGGTCTTGCGAGCCCGTTTGAAGTTTTGTAGAGAGGTGGAGAGTCTGAGGGGGAGAGGTAGGGAATTCCAGAGAAGAAGTGCAGCACGTGAAAAATCTTGGAGGTAGGAGTAGGTGGAAGTAATCCGTAGGCAGGAGAGTCGACGTGCATTAGCAAAGTGAAGAGGACGGGTGGGAGAGTAAAGGGAGATAAGGTCAGAGATGTAGATGGGAGAGGAGTGGGTGAGGGCTTTGTAAGCGAGTGTGAGAAGCTTGAAATGGATTCTGAAAGGGAAGGGGAGCCAGTGAAGGACTAGTAAGAGAGGAGAGGTGGACGTAGTGCGTTTGGTGAGGAAGATGAGTCGGGCAGCAGCATTGAGGATAGATTGGAGTGGAGAGAGGTATCTGTCAGGAATGCCAGTCCGGAGGAGATTACAGTAGTCCAGCCTGGAGATGACCAGTGAGTGGATAAGAGTCTTAGCAGCATCCTGGGTCAGAAAGGGTCTGTTCCTGGAAATATTTTTTAGATGAAAACGGCAGGATTGTGCAGGGCCGGCTCCAGGCCTACTAGCACCCTGAGCGAGAAAATGTAAAAGCGCCCCCCCCCCCCCCCAACCCCCATGCGCGCGCCGAAGGCTTGCGCGCTCCTTGAAAAGTGGGCGCGGTCTCCTGGAAAAGTGGGCGTGGCCACGTAACTTCATATCATCAAACTATAAACTAATATATTTTCACACCCCCTCTACGCACACAATTAGCAGCCTTACACATAACAGCCACAGTAGTGTTCCTTACACACAATGTCTCCAGTATAGTGTCAGATACACATAATCTCTCCAGTATAGTGCCAGATACACACAATGTCTCCAGTATAGTGCCAGATACACACAATGTCTCCAGTATAGTGCCAGATACACACAATGTCTCCAGTATAGTGCCAGATACACACAATGTCTCCAGTATAGTGCCAGATACACACAATGTCTCCAGTATAGTGCCAGATACACATGATATGCCCCCCAGCAGTGCCAGCTACACATGACATGCTCCCCAGCAGTGCCAATTACACGTGACATGACCCCCAGCAGTGCCAGCTACACATGATAGTGTTCACTTTTTAGGGCAGGTTGCTGATCACAGGGAGGGCACATTTTTAAGTTAGGAGGGCAAAATGATGTACATACTGTAATGCTTGTTGTTCCCATTCCTACACGCTAAAGCTTGGACAGCAAAAATTTAGGGGAGTTACTTCGTGGGGAAGGTGCGTGGCCACATTATAGTGGCAATTCACATTACACCACACAATAGTGCAGCTAATACACATTGCACCAGGTAGAACTTCCTATACACTTTGCGCCAGGCAGAGCACGTTAGACACATTGCGCCAGGTAGAGCACTGAGACACATTGCCCAGCCACAGACGCCTAGCGGGAACACTACATAATATGCCCCCCAGCAGTGCCAGCTACACGTGACATGCCCCCAGCAGTGACAGCTACACGTGACATGCCCCCCAGCAGTGACAGCTACACGTGACATGCCCCCCAGCAGTGCCAGCTACATAAATGGCCACACAGTTCCAGATACATAAATGCCCCCACAGTGCAGATATGCCCCCACAGTGCCAGATACATAAATGTCCCCACAGTGCAGATATGCCTCCACAGTGCCAGATACATAAATGCCCCCACAGTGCCAGATACATAAATGCCCCCACAGTGCCAGATATGCCCCCACAGTGCCGATATGCTCCCACAGTGCCAGATACATAAATGCCCCCACAGTGCAGTTATGCCCCCACAGTGCAGATATGCCCCCGCAGTGCCAGATACATAAATGCCCCCCACAGTGCAGTTATGCCCCCACAGTGCCAGATACATAAATGCCCCCACAGTGCAGATATGCCCCCACAGTGCCAGACACATTAATGCCCTCACAGTGCAGATATGCCCCCACAGTGCCAGATACATAAATGCCCCTACAGTGCCAGATACATAAATGCCCCCACAGTGCCAGATACATAAATGCCCCCACAGTGCTAGATACATAAATGCCCCCACAGTGCCAGATACATAAATGCCCCCACAGTGCCAGATACATAAATGCCCCCACAGTGCCTGATACATAAATGCCCCCACAGTGCAGATATGCACCCACAATTCCAGATACATAATTACCCCCACAGTGCAAGATATACCCCCACAGTGCAAGATATGCTCCCACAATGTGCCCGATCCATAAAGTACTCCATGATACCTGCGGTGGTGGCGGGAGGGTGAGTGCCGCCAAGGACGCGGGCGGCTCTTCTAAAACTCCTGTGTGCGCGATATACGCGCTGCCCGGCGCCGGCGTCTGATGTTAGACGCCGGCGCCGGGCAGCGCGCATGGCACGCACACAGGAGTTAAAGTTTAGGCCAGGAAGCACTGCAGGCTGGCTCCAGGCACAAAGATGGCGGCGCCAGCGCGCGTCGCCCATTAAGGGTGGCGCCCCGCGCGGCCGCTCTAGTCGAACGTACCTGGAGCCGGCCCTGGGTTTGTGAGGGGTGCTGAATGTGTGGTTAAAGGAGAGGGAGGAGTCAAGGATTACTCCAAGACAGCGCACTTGGGGGCTAGAGGAGATAGTAGTGCCATCAATAGGTAATGAGATTGTAGGAGGTGAGGTTATGTGGGAGGGAGGGAAGATGATCAGCTCGGTCTTAGACATGTTAAGTTTAAGAAAGCGCTGGGACGTCCAGGAAGAGGTAGCAGAGAGACAGTTGGAGATACGAGTGAGGAGAGCAGGGGAGAGGTCTGGAGAGAAAAGATAGATTTGGGTGTCATCGGCATAGAGATGATATTGGAAACCAAAAGAACAAATGAGCTTACCTAGTGAGGACGTATAGAGAGAAGAGGACCAAGGACAGAACCTTGGGGTACCCCTACAGTTAGTGGAAGTGAGGGGGAGGGGGAGTCATGAGAGGAGACAGAGAATGAATGGTCAGAAAGGTAGGAAGACAGCCAAGAGAGGGCACTGTCACGCAGACCAATGGAGTGAAGGATTTGCAGTAGGAGAGGATGGTCCACAGTGTCAAAAGCAGCAGAGAGATCAAGTAGAATAAGTAGTGTCTCTTAGATTTAGCAACATGGAGGTCATTGCATACTTTTGTAAGGGCAGTTTCAGTGGAGTGGAGAGGACGGAAGCCAGACTGGAATGGGTCAAGCAGAGAGTGTGAGGAAAGAAAGGAAGTAAGGCGGTTGTAGACAATACGCTCAAGGAGTTTGAAAGCAAAAGGGAGGAGAGAGATGGGTCGGTAGTTGGAGAGAGTGTTTGGATCAAGGGTAGGTTTTTTAAGAATAGGAGAGATGAGTGCATGCTTGGAGACAGTGTACATTCAATGTAAGCATGCCATAGCCGACCAGCTGGCACAGAGCATAGGGTGAACAATGGGACAATAATCAGAGCACCTCCATAAAGTGTCGTGCTGGGGCATGAATGCCGTGATAGGGGCCTTACTTAGTTGGGTGGTCATCTTCCAGGGGGTGTGCAGCCGACTTCCATGGGTGGTCTTCTGTTTGCCGGCGGCCGGGCTCCCGACGACCAGCATACCGGCGCTGGAATCCCGACCGCCGGCATACCGACATCTTTTCTCCCTCTTGGGGTCCACGACCCCCCTGGAGGGAGAATAGATAGCATTGCGCGCGTAGTGCGCCACCATGCCCACAGCATGGCAAGCGCAACGAGCCCGCAAGGGGCTCTTTTGCACTCGCCCAGCTGTCGGTATGCCGGCGGTCGGGATTCCGGCGCCGGTATGCTGGTCGCCGGGAGCCCGGCCGCCGGCATACCCTACTACACCCAACTTCCACAGAGGCTTGGCTAACCCTTAGAGTACGTATGACCTGGGACCATTTATACATATACAGTATATACTGTATAGTAAATACTGCTAGTGCATGCGTGAAAATATACCAAATTAATAACCGCAATGCACTGTAGCAGTATAATGTAACATGTGTATACTGTATAATTCAAGTGCACAGTCTGGATCCTGATCCCTAGAGGAGAGGGAGGGCCCCATGTAGTGGGGCCCACTGGGGGTTTCCCCTTTGCCCCTGTGGGCCAGTTCGACCCTGCCGCCATACACTGACTGATGTACTCTAAAGAGGTGATCTCCATTCATTGTAGGGAGTCGGCTGATCTACGGCTGGGAGGATAAGACAGGTTTAATTACCAAATGATCCAGGCCATTTAACAGCCGTTTTGAGGCTGCAAACAATTATCATTCTAGTGCGTGCATTGAATGATAACCTTTCCAGGCACCTTGCTAGCCAGAATTGATGGTGCCGCCCCCCAGAGCCCTGCCCTGGCACCGCTCACACACTTCTAGTTACAGCACTGGGTCAAGCATCTGCATATGCTGAGCCACCATACAGGTACATCTGCTTATTTCCTGTGGGCAGCCTGGGATGCATTGCACTTGAACACCACCATATGGTACTGTGGTCACTTACACTTACCCTCCAACCTTCATCGCATCCCCCATTAGCAAGTGGTTGTAATTCTGAAAATGTTTTACTATTGGAATGAATATTAATGCATAACATTAGTTTGGTGTGGACGCGCAGTTGAATAAGATGCATTTTGCGAGTGGAAAAATAAAGCAAATTACACTTATATTCAACTCAGCATGAGCCAATAATAAAATTAGCGGTAAAATATGAATCACATTCAGGGAATACTTACTATGCAGCAGATATTCAAAGCCGACAATTTGACTATTGAATTTAAAACGGCAATAGCAATACATGCTCAAACAAGCCTAAATAAGCATTTATTTCTGTTGCTGTTCTAAATTCAGCAGCCAAAGTCATCAATGATCTTTGGCTTGTAAAACCCACTGTTTATTAAATATATCCTTTAGTCTGGGGCATAGCTACAGTGGGTGCAGGGGATGCCATTACTATGGGGCCCAAATCCGCCTCAGGGCATGCCTCTCCTGCACCCAGCTCATGCCGCTGAATGCTGCTGGGAGAGTGTGAGATTGTGACACTCCTCCCAGAAGATCATGTTTCAGGTTCCACGCCGGGAAATAAGGAAAGTGATTGAGTAGTGACAGTGGGCGAGGGCATAGCAAGTTCTCCGGGCACCAGTGTTTGCTCTGACAAGGGAGTGGGGTACTCGGCAGAGTCAATGCAAATGGTCACATAATCCAGTCACCAGCTCAGGCTCTTCAGAAGCAATGTTGTGTGCATGAGAAAGTTGACCAATGGCATTCCTGGTCCCTGGAGGTGCCCTCGAGTATTACTGGGGCTGATCACAGTATATAGGCAGTAGGGATGAAAGGATCATGCATACATACAGCTGCCAATAAGTGACCAAACTGCACACAGCACACAGCTTCAAGTGTTCAGTCCAGAAGGTGTATTAAACGCTGGAGGGTCCTCAGTCTGAGAAGGCAGGTGAATAGTATCCCAGCAGTCAGAGCCCCAGCATCCCTGGATGGCGTGTCTGTGCTTCCTCACATGCTCTTTGTACTCTCCAGTGTGCATGGTGCTGAAGGACCGCAGTTCTCCTGCAAGCCCAGCAAGGCTTTGTATACTTCAAATTGGCAGAGGTATGCGTCACTCTCGTCTTGGTGTGCATCTGGGCTATCCTGTGGCTCATCTCTTCCCACTTTATATATACCCAGGGTCAATGTGTCTCACAGCACCATTGCAAATGCAATCCTTAGCAATGCAAATGCAGAAGGAGGTGCTTACTCAGCCTGCAGTTCTGGATGAACATTGCGACCGATGGTGTGATCGCAGTTTTGGATGATCATCGAGACCATCGTGACTGCAGGCTGAGTAAGCCTGTGCTTACATAGACTAGCAGTTGCAGTGCGGCTTGCGAGGCCAAGAAAACTGCGTCTGGGATGCAGTCCTTGGCCTTGCCACTCGCAACGCCGACTGCCCCCGTCCCTATACCCAAATGCCTCTTCCTGTCAATCAGACAGAGGCGTTCACATTATAACAATACTGCACATGTGCAGAATGTGTCCTGCGCATGCACAGTTTCACGACCATCGGTAAACTGCTGGCTGAATTATGCCCTTACTCTGTACATTTATACATATATTTTATCAGTCGGTAATGGTAAATGCTTTTTGTTCACTTTGTGAATTTTAAGGTAGAAAAACTAGAAAAATTAAATAACTCCCTGATGTTAATGATTATTGACTGCAGTTCTTTGGGCTAACTGCCTTGTTAATGAGAGAGGTCAGAGGAGAATGGCCAGACTGGTTCAAGCGAGTGGTGCAAGTAAGTTGATATGGGCTATTAAGAAATTAGTGGCTGGTACGACGTACCACTAGCACCAACAGCAGCTGTGGCGCTGAGTGAGACCGGTGTTCATCAGCAAGACAGACCCCGGGCCAGGAGTGACACAAGGCCACACCCATTTTTCTGCCCCACTCAAATCTAAATCCCTCTACACATTCTAAATCTGGCCCACTTGCAGTGCAAGAGGGTTTTTCTGGTTTCGACTGCCGGGATCCCGACTGTTGGGATCCTGATCGGATCCCGTTCAGTGTACTGAATGGATTCCACAAGAGGGATGGCCATCGATGTGCTCACCAACAATGGCGAACGTGGAAGCAAACTATGTAAGGGAGGACCAGACCTTGTCCACAGTCACCAAGTCACCAGGTCTCAAGTCAGTATGCCATATGTGTTGGAAATTTTGACAGTATGAATGTGCAGCTGACAAATCTGCAGCAAGCCCCTTACTTGTCGGAAGGGGGCATTTTTCCCTATGCAAATCACACAACAAACTGCTGGATTAATCCCCAACTTGGCAACACACATGTGGATTTCTGCCACTCCTAATGGACAATTAATATAGCTCAATCAAAAAACTATCTAGATAGGTAAAAAGTATGGCCCGGATTAGTAGTAGTAGTAGTAGTAGTAGTATAATAATAATAATAATAATAATAATAATTATTATTATTATTATTATTATCATCATCCTTTTTTTTCCTATGGTTACACATACATTCAGTAGCATTATACTGTACATAATAGGGGCAGATGAACTAAATGTTGCAGAGTGATAAAGTACCAGCCAATCAGCTCAGTCAGACAGACTGTGGGGTGTGCGGGAGGTAGAAGAGAGGGAGATACAGACTGTGGAGTGTACTTTAGGTGTGTATATGTAAATTGTGTTGTGTATATATAGATATACTGTATATATAATAATAATAATAATAATAATAATCTGAGAGGGCCCCAGAGATATCACTGTACCGGGCCCCAAGATATATGTTGCCGGCCCTGGAGGGGATAGATAATATATACAGAGTTGCACAAACACTGTGGTGGTGATGTGAATGGGGAGGGTATTATAATATACCTGGCTGTGGCTGTTAGTCTTATGTGTAAAGGAGGTACAGTATGTCAAATATACTTTGCTTTGTTTGTGATATATGGGGAGGCTTTGTGTTGTCTAGCCCTGGAATGTTTACAGGGTATGTCTGTACAATAAGCCACATAGTTGTGTCATATATATCCAGATACTCTTTGATGTATGCAGGTGTGTGTGTGTGTGTGTGTGTGTGTGTGTGTGTGTGTGTGTGTGTGTGTGGTGTGGTGGGGGGGGATTATTTATATTATTTCCAAAGAGCTGCACAACCACTTGGTGCCCCTTCCCTGGCAAGCTTCTATGCTTCGGATGGCATCACAGCATGTGCTTGCTTCAGGTGCCATGACATCTTGCTACACCTCTGGCTCTTGGCCATAGCTGCTGGTGGGCACTGATGGAGCAGAGAAACTTGCAGAGGACTGCCATGATTGGGGAGATAGAATAAATGGAAGAGCGGTATTATAGGGGAAGGGGGCAAAATTGAGAGAAGATAAATTGCCTTGTCACAGTGTACCTATACCTGCAGTGTATGGGATCATGGTAACATGTGAACTAGTGCACTATTATGGGGCATACAATTAACTAGGGCACTACCATGCTGCATAAAATGAACAACCACTATGGAGAGAGTAGTCTCTCTAGAAGTAGTGGGGAGGGGGACCATTCAAAATGTTGCTTTGTGGCCCAAGTGGCACAAGTTTTTAGCTACGTCCCTGCTCTTAGTATTTACCTTAAAAATAGTGGCCTCAAGTCTCTTTGCTACCGAGTGGACTATACATCATGGCCAGCACTATAATAAAGTGACATGAACCCATGATTGGTTCACAGTCAAATGGTGTCTGAAAGATCTACAAGGGAACCACTTAGCAGTCAGTCACACCATATATTTCTCTGGGTAAGATTTGTTTCTGCAGTAACTATTTGTATTGCTTACTTCAAGCATCTTGATAAGAGTTCCTTTCCAAATACTTACATAAACACCAGTAGAACTTGTGGCGGGTCATGTAACGCTGAGGCAGCCTTCTTCTACCAGCTGACTTGTGTGTTTTTTCAGGTCTGAATTCCCTACTTGTCTGTACAGTTTGATGTAGGTTCATTGGTAACCGCGATGCATTTTATGCTTTCTGGCAGTGTTGCCACAGGAGAATTTGTGAAAATATTGACACAGAAGTAAAATATTGGTAAGGTTTCAAGGTGTGATCCATGAGCATTATGTTTGATGTGTTTGTCTGTTATTTTAATGTGTTGTAGGATTAGCTTAACACAGATGTGTGCATGAAAAACCTTGCAATAAAGGCACTTAACACTGACAGACCAGGTCTTGAAGGACACGTGACTCTATTGTCTACCTCACCTATTTCTTTAATTGTGATCATGGCTGGGCTAGGGCTCAAAGCAGCCCTGGTGTACAATGCACAGCACCCACATTTTGTGTATGTGCCCGGAGGCAGGAAAGATTTAGGTCACAGAGCATCATTATTTACCCACCAGTTAACATTTGCTGGCACTGGACTGTTCCAGTATATAATGGTGAGTGCAGCGGAAGCAACATTCCACTATCTCACTAAAAGCAGGGTTGGTTTACGGTAAAAAGGTTTGGGAGTGACTTTGAAAACTGAAAAATGTAAAAAATAATAATAATGAAACCTTAAGCTGTGTACACACTGAGCGATATGCTGTCGGATCTATCGGATGGGACTAACAAATCACTCACAACGGTGTGTATGCCCGATATGTGGGTGCCGCAGTCGCTAGCAACGATATCAGGTTTGATGTACTGCCCATCAAACCTGATGATATCGCTAGCGACAGCATGTATGCTAATGAAGGATGGAACAGGATCATTCCGTCCTTCATTAACATCGCTCCATGTGTACCCAGGTTCTGATATGTTGGCCTGTTAGATTTCAGAGATGTAGCTGCAACCCTTGGAACCATGTTAAGACGTGGGCAGGGCCAGCAACAGAAATCTTGGGGCCCGGTACATTGATTTCTCTGGGGCCCCCTCAGATCATTATATATCTATATCTATATATCTATATATATATATATATATATATCTCTCTCTCTATATAGATATCTATCTATCTATCTCAAGGCGCAACGGAATTTGCTGCCCTATATAAGAAATGGTTAATATATCTATACAAATATATAAATATGTATGTCTCTCCTTCCTCCCCCACACACACCACAGTCTGTCTCTCCCTCTCTCCTTCCTCCCCCACACACCCCACAGTCTGTCTCTCCCTCTCTCCTTCCTCCCCCACACACCCCACAGTCTGTCTCTCCCTCTCTCCTTCCTCCCACACACACCACAGTCTGTGCCTCCCTCTCTCCTTCCTCCCACACACCCCACAGTCTGTCTCTCCCTCTCTCCTTCCTCCCACACACCCCACAGTCTGTCTCTCCCTCTCTCCTTCCTCCCCCACACACACCACAGTCTGTCTCTCCCTCTCTCCTTCCTCCCACACACACCACAGTCTGTGCCTCCCTCTCTCCTTCCTCCCACACACCCCACAGTCTGTCTCTCCCAAATGACGCCATGCTGCATTCCTAGCTCCCCCACCCCATCCCAAAGCCCTTTATCCCCTCACCAATCCACTCTCACCCTGGGAAAAGACTCACCTGCGCTGCACTCCCCAGTATCCAGACCCAAACACCACAAAGCAGGTACCATGCGGCCCTCACACCCCACCAGAAGACGTCAGCGCAGAGCACATGAATCCTGGCCAGGGAAGCTGCTGCCATGTCCCATAACTGCCTGCAACAGAGCTGGACCCGGAGGGCAGGTACACACTTGTGCCGCACAGTTACTATGTGTGAGAGGCTCCTGTCACTCTGAGCCTGCGCCCACACAGCCTACAGCTCGCTGCTCTATTTGGACAAGATGGCTCACATCCCTCCCGGACAATAATTGTTGCATCCTTGGGGTCTGGTACAGGTGTCCTCTTTGACCGCCCCTTGTCGCCGGCCCTGATAACTGGTGCAGGATCAAATGATCAGCCGTTTGCATTTCCCCATATACCCTTCTATCTCCTGTGGGCTACATAAAGGACAGAGGCCGCCTTTCAGTTATCTATTCTGCGGTGTGACCATGAATAGTGCTGTTCCATATTGTGTAATTACTGATGCTTGGACATCTCGGAGGGCACCAGGGCAAGTACAGTAATTGGAAGAGTAGAGTTCTGGACTTTTTCTCTTTCTCCCCACAGAGGGCGAGTGGTTTGACCCTATGGGGTTACTCGAAGTCTGATGGTGCGACTGTTTGCACAGCGCAGTGGGTTACAGCCGCAGCTGGTGGGCGTCTCAGTAGACAACCCATCGCCTGCCTCTTTAGTGCCCCAGTCATAATCAGGCCTTATGTACTTATCCAAATTAGGACAATATAATAAATATAATGTATTGCTACAATACAAATAATACTCTGTCTTCCTTTAAAACCCATAAAGGACTTTGGACGGGATGTGCTAAAGTGATTCCCATATATACCAAGCTGTGAGAAGAGATACTTTCCAGAGCTTGGACCCAGTAGGCAATGCCATCTGTAGGTAGCCTTGCCTAATAGAAGCCTTTGGGCTTCTTATTGATTCCTGAGAGGGATCTAAATGGATCCCTCCCAGTGTCCCCTGCGGTGCGAGCATCATTCTGTGCGTGAGCAGAAGGACTCCTGGGTCCTACACTCGGAATCCAATCATTGCACTTACTGAATGTACATAATGATCTTGTGTAGAATCACCCTATTTCTTTACTGGATCCATTACATTTGCAGGTACCCCCAAAAAGCAAAAATTTATAAATATACCCCTTATAACCCTCTGACTCAGGCTGCAGGATGGTTTCACCCCCCTCTCTGTGAGAATAGATGAAGGAGCATTGTACAAAACCCCTTTACTCCCATTTATAGCTGTAGCCTTTGCTGATACTACCAATTATAACTATCTGTGCTCGCATATCTGGGGGTGATTTATGAAACAGCAGTGCTTAAGTTGATTTCTTATTATGAACGCCTTCTGTTATTTTTTAAGTCTTTTGTCAACGCAGTCCACCCTAAAAGAGATTTAAGGATTAATTTACTGCTTTGCCCAAAAAGTAACACCTGTGTGTACATACATCCCTGATGTTTTTAGATATACGCATGTGCAGATCAGGGAGTGCAATGCCGTGGTGACAGGCAGCGCCGCAGAAAATGGGGCATGTTGCACAGCGTCTAATCACCGCTGCTCTAAAGCAAAGCAGCAATTGATAGGAGCCACCCAACTGCCCCCCCACCCCACACACACACACTGTGGGACATTGCGGCCTACGGGTGGGACAGCAGGACAGTCCCAAAAAACGGGGCTGCCCCGCAAAAAGTGGCACAGTTGGGTGGTAAGTATGTGTGTGTGTGTGTGTGTGTGTATATATATATATATACACACTGCTCAAAAAAATAAAGGGAACACTAACATAACACATCCTAGATCTGAATGAATGAACTATTCTTATTAAATACTTTGTTCTTTACATAGTTGAATGTGCTGACAACAAAATCACACAAAAATTATCAATGGAAATCAAATTTATTAACCCATGGAGGTCTGGATTTGGAGTCACACTCAAATTAAAGTGGAAAAACACACTACAGGCTGATCGAACTTTGATGTAATGTCCTTAAAACAAGTCAAAATGAGGCTCAGTAGTGTGTGTGGCCTCCACATGCCTGTATAACCTCCCTACAACGCTTGGGCATGCTCCTGATGAGGTGGCGGATGGTCTCCTGAGGGATCTCCTCCCAGACCTGGACTAAAGCATCCGCCAACTCCTGGACAGTCTGTGGTGCAACGTGTCATTGGTGGATGAAGCAAGACATGATGTCCCAGATGTGCTCAATTGGATTCAGGTCTGGGGAACGGGCGGGCCAGTCCATAGCATCAATGTCTTCGTCTTGCAGGAACTGCTGACATACTCCAGCCACATGAGGGCTAGCATTGTCTTGTATAAGGAGGAACCCAGGGCCAACCGCACCAGCATATGGTCTTACAAGGGGTCTGAGGATCTCATCTCGGTACCTAATGGCAGTCAGGCTACCTCTGGTGAGCACATGGAGGGCTGTGCGGCCCCCCAGAGAAATGCCACCCCACACCATCAGGGCCGGATTAACAATGGGGCGGGTGGAGCTGCAGCTCCAGGCCCCCCATCAAAATAGGCCCACAGGATCTGCTTTGCTGCTGCTGCAGCCAGGGAATTTTATTCCCTGCTACAGCAAGAGCAGCCCCCTCCTGCCAGCAGCGTAGATGCCACTTCATGCCAGCCATACCCACGCTTCCAGGAGCCGCTCTGGCAGCCGCAGGGCCGCTGGGAGCGCAGGGGATACAGAAACAACCGTCAGGATGGAACAGTCACAGCCAGACACATGACTCGGGGGCGGAGCTACACGGGACTCGGGGGCGGAGTTACACGGGACTCAGAGCAGGCTGCTGCTCAGTTGCTCACATGCTGTGAGAGGGGAGAGGAGAAGCTGCTGCACCTCATACAGGGACGGCCCAGCCTGTGAGACTGCACTCTGCTGTAGTGTGTAAGGTAAGAGTGAATGGAGGACACAGTGTGTGTGTGTGCTTCTATATGTGTGTGTGTCTTGATTGTGAACTTCTGCAGGGAGTAGGGTAAAATATAGCACAAGGGTGAGGAAGTGTGTCAGTGAGATAGAGCGCAAAGTGAGGGAGAGCGTCAGTGAGATAGAGCGCAGGCTGCAGGGTGAGGGAGAGCGTCAGTGAGATAGAGCGCAGGCTGCAGGGTGAGGGAGAGCGTCAGTGTGATAGAGCGCAGGGTGAGGGAGAGCGTCAGTGTGATAGAGCGCAGGGTGAGGGAGAGCGTCAGTGTGATAGAGCGCAGGCTGCAGGGTGAGCGAGAGCGTCAGTGTGATAGAGCGCAGGCTGCAGGGTGAGGGAGAGCGTCCGTGTGATAGAGCGCAGGTTGCAGGGTGAGGGAGAGCGTCAGTGTGATAGAGTGCAGGCTGCAGGGGGAGGGAGAGCATCAGTAAGATAGAGCGCAGGCTGCGGAAGAGCGTCAGTAAGATAGAGAGTGCAGGGTGAGGAAGTGTGTCAGTAAGATAGAGCGCAGGCTGCAGGGGGAGGGAGAGTGTCAGTGTGATAGAGCGCAGGCTGCAGGGTGAGGAAGTGTGTCAGTGTGATAGAGCGCAGCCTGCAGGTGGAGGGAGAGCGTCAGTAAGATAGAGCGCAGGCTGAGGAAGAGCGTCAGTAAGATAGAGCGCAGGGTGAGGAAGTGTGTCAGTAAGATAGAGCGCAGGCTGCAGGGGGGAGGAAGAGCGTCAGTGTGACAGAGCGCAGGCTGCAGGGTGAGGGAGAGCATCAGTGAGGTAGAGCGCAGGCTGCGGAAGAGCGTCAGTAAGATAGAGCGCAGTGTGAGGAAGTGTGTCAGTAAGATATAGCGCAGGCTGTAGGGGGAGGGAGAGAGTCAGTGTGATAGAGCGCAGGCTGCAGGGGGGGAGGGAGAGCGTCAGTGTGATAGAGCGCAGGCTGCAGGGTGAGGGAGAGTGTCAGTAAGATAGAGCGCAGGCTGCAGGGTGAGTAAGTGTATCAGTAAGATAGAGCGCAGGCCGCGGGGGAGGGAGTGCGTAAGTGTGACAGAGCGCAGGCCACAGGCGGAGGGAGTGCATCAGTGTGATAGAGTGCAGGACACGGGGGATGGGAGTGCGTCAGTGTGATAGAGTGCAGGCCGCGGGGGGAGGGAGAGCGTCAGTTTGATAGAGCACAGGCTGCAGGGGGGAGGGAGTGCATAGGTGTGATAGAGCGCAGGCCACAGGCAGAGGGAGTGCATCAGTGTGATAGAGTGCAGGCCACGGGGGATGGGAGAGCGTCAGTGTGATAGAGTGCAGGCCGCGGGGGGAGGGAGAGCGTCAGTGTGATAGAGCACAGGCCGCGAGGGAGGGAGTGCGTAGGTGTGATAGAGCGCAGGCCACAGGCGGAGGGAGTGCATCAGTGTGATAGCGTGCAGGCCACATGTTGGAGGGAGTGTGTATGTGTGATAGAGCGTAGGCCGCAGGGGGAAGGAGTGTGTCAGTGTGAGAGTAAGCAGATTGTGGGGGGAGGGAATGAGTGTGAGTGATAGGGTGCCGGGAATGTGTGAGTGTGTTTTGCGGTGCTGGGGGAGGGAATGTGTGAGTGTGATAGGGTGCCGGGGGAGGGAATGTGTGAATGTGATAGGGTGCCGGGGGAGGGAATGTGTGAGTGTGATACGGTGCTGGGGGAGGGAATGTGTGAGTGTGATAGGGTGCCGGGGGAGGGAATGTGTGAGTGTGATAGGGTGCCGGGGGAGTGAATGTGTGAGTGTGATAGGGTGCTGGGGGAGGGAATGAGTCAGTGTGATAGAACGCAGGCTGCAGGGGGGAGGGAGAGCGTCAGTGTGATAGAGCGCAGGCTGCAGGGTGAGGGAGAGCGTCAGTGAGGTAGAGCACAGGCTGCAGGGTGAGGGAGAGTGTCAGTAAGATAGAGCGCAGGCTGCAGGGTGAGGAAGTGTGTCAGTGTGATAGAGCGCAGGCTGCAGGGTGAGGAAGTGTGTCAGTAAGATAGAGCGCAGGCCGCGGGGGAGGGAGTGCGTAAGTGTGATAGAGCGCAGGCCACAGGCGGAGGGAGTGCATCAGTGTGATAGAGCGCAGGATACAGGGGATGGGAGTGCGTCAGTGTGATAGAGTGCAGGCCGCGGGGGGAGGGAGAGCGTCAGTTTGATAGAGCACAGGCCGCGGGGGAGGGAGTGCGTAGGTGTGATAGAGCGCAGGCCACAGGCGGAGGGAGTGCATCAATGTGATAGCGTGCAGGCCGCATGTTGAGGGATTGTGTAAGTGTGATAGCGTGCAGGCCGCATGTTGGAGCGTCAGTTTGATAGAGCACAGGCTGCAGGGGGGAGGGAGTGCGTAGGTGTGATAGAGCGCAGGCCACAGACAGAGGGAGTGCATCAGTGTGATAGAGCGCAGGCCACGGAGGATGGGAGAGCATCAGTGTGATAGAGCGCAGGCCGCGGGGGAGGGAGTGCGTAGGTGTGATAGAGCGCAGGCCACAGGCGGAGGGAGTGCATCAGTGTGATAGCGAGCAGGCCGCATGTTGGAGGGACTGTGTAAGTGTGATAGAGCGCAGGCCGCAGGGGGAGGGAGTGTGTCAGTGTGATAGAGCGCAAGCCGCAGGGGGAAGGAGTGTGTCAGTGTGAGAGTAAGCAGACCGTGGGGGGAGGGAATGTGTGGGAGTGATAGGGTGCTGGGAATGTGTGAGTGTGATAGGGTGCAGGGGGACGGAATGTGTGAGTGTGATAGGGTGCAGGGGGAGGGTATGTGTGAGTGTGATAGGGTGCCGGGGGAGGGAATATGAGTGTGTGATAGGGTGACGGGGAGGAAGTGTAGGGCCAATATTTTTTTCCTATTGCAGCTATTAAGTTTTGTTTCCTGTAGTGGGGACAGTGTTATTTCCTGTAAAAAAATTTGGGGATTGGGTAAAAACCGTAATGGTCCGGACCCAAGAACGCCGGACAGGACCTGCTCCCTGCAGCAAACTGTCATTCTGGAGCATGTAGTACTTGTCCTCATCTGGGTGGTGTTATGTTCAGGAGGGTACTTGTGACAGCTGTCGCCAGGGAGGCAGTGAGGGAGAGATTACAGCCTCCCTGTATGATTCCAACCGTTACGGCTATTACCCCATCTCTGGATTATACATGGAGGTTGTAATCTTTCCCTCCCCAACTCCCTGGTGACAGCTCCCCACAGGTAGGACACCCCCTGGACAGAGACGAGCACTACAACCTCCAGGAAGCTGGTCCGGTTCGGCTTTCCAGGTTCCGAACTGTTCCGGTTTCTATCTAATCCCGTTTCTTTTTCCATGTACAGTAGGTGCTGTTTTATTACATTCCAGTGGGGAGAGAATGTGTGTGACAATAGGTGTCTCAATCATCGCACATTCGGACGCATGCATGTACAGATGTAGCCAGTCAGTCTTCCCCCTGTTTGGCCCTGTCCAGGCGACACCCTCTCTCCAACCCCACACCATCTATCCACCAGTCCTGATACGTATCTCTTCTTAGCATAGCTATTATTTAAAAGGTAAGGTCTTTTTTACATATAGAAAGATTTCACATTTACAGTATGACATCGCTAAGCAACCCGTAGCCTCTTTCGTTGAGAGGTTTCATATTTACGTCATCACTATATTTTTCATATTACGGTCATGTTAACAAGATGTTTTCCTTTGTCCATTTGTAGATTGTCACATTACACTATTGATATAAGAGAAGAAGGGAGGGAGATGGAGTTTTTCAAGGTAGGCACTAGTCACACCCTATGGCACAGGCCACATCCCCTGTGCAGACAGACCCTCATAACATCAACCACACACCCCCATTAATAGTCATACCCCCACAGCGTATTTCACTTCCTCTGCGGTGGCATATAATAGGCCCTTCATAAATTTCAGCTCCAGGCCCATGTGGACCTTAATCTGGCACTGCACACCATTACTGACCCACTGCCAAACCGGTCATGCTGGAGGATGTTGCAGGCAGCAGAACGTTCTCCTTGGCGTCTCCAGACTCTGTCACGTCTGTCACATGTGTTCAGTGAGAACCTGCTTTCATCTGTGAAGAGCACAGGGCGCCAGTGGCAAATTTGCCAATCTTGATGTTCTCTGGCAAATGCCAAATGTCCTGCACGGTGTTGGGCTGTAAGCACAACCCCCACCTGTGGACGTAGGGCCCTCATACCACCCTCATGGAGTCTGTTTCTGATCGTTTGAGTATACACTAGAGATGAGCGGGTTCGGTTCCTCGGAATCCGAACCCGCCCGAACTTCAGCTTTTTTTACACGGATCCGAGCGACTCGGATCTTCCCGCCTTGCTCGGTTAACCCGAGCGCGCCCGAACGTCATCATGACGCTGTCGGATTCTCGCGAGGCTCGGATTCTATCGCGAGACTCGGATTCTATATAAGGAGCCGCGCGTCGCCGCCATTTTCACACGTGCATTGAGATTGATAGGGAGAGGACGTGGCTGGCGTTCTCTCCATTTAGATTAGAAGAGAGAGAGTGAGATTGAGACAGAGACACTTGATTTACTGGAGCTTAGGAGTACTAGAGAGTGCAGAGTTTACTAGTGACTGACCACTGACCAGTGACCACCAGTGCAGTTTTATTTAATATAATCCGTTCTCTGCCTGAAAAAAACGATACACAGTGACTCAGTCACATACCATATCTGTGCTCAGCCCAGTGTGCTGCATCATCTATGTATAATATCTGACTGTGCTCACACAGCTTAATTGTGGGGGAGACTGGGGGAGATAGGTTTTAGCAGGAGCCAGGAGTACATACATATTATTAAAATTAAACAGTGCACACTTTTGCTGCAGGAGTGCCACTGCCAGTGTGACTGACCAGTGACCTGACCACACTGACCACCAGTATAGTATACTATATTGTGATTGCCTGAAAAAGTTAAACACTCGTCGTGTGACTTGTGTGGTGTTTTTTTATTCTATAAAAAACTCATTCTGCTGACAGACAGTGTCCAGCAGGTCCGTCATTATATAATATATACCTGTCCGGCTGCAGTAGTGATATATATATATTTTTTATATCATTATTTATCATCCAGTCGCAGCAGACACAGTACGGTAGTTCACGGCTGTAGCTACCTCTGTGTCGGCACTCGGCAGTCCATCCATAATTGTATACCACCTATCCGTGTTTTTTTTTTTCTTTCTTCTTTATACATACTACATCTCATTATCATCCAGTCTATATTAGCAGCAGACACAGTACAGTACGGTAGTCCACGGCTGTAGCTACCTCTGTGTCGGCACTCGGCAGTCCATCCATAATTGTATACTAGTATCCATCCATCTCCATTGTTTACCTGAGGTGCCTTTTAGTTGTGCCTATTAAAATATGGAGAACAAAAATGTTGAGGTTCCAAAATTAGGGAAAGATCAAGATCCACTTCCACCTCGTGCTGAAGCTGCTGCCACTAGTCATGGCCGAGACGATGAAATGCCAGCAACGTCGTCTGCCAAGGCCGATGCCCAATGTCATAGTACAGAGCATGTCAAATCCAAAACACCAAATATCAGTAAAAAAAGGACTCCAAAACCTAAAATAAAATTGTCGGAGGAGAAGCGTAAACTTGCAAATATGCCATTTACCACACGGAGTGGCAAGGAACGGCTGAGGCCCTGGCCTATGTTCATGGCTAGTGGTTCAGCTTCACATGAGGATGGAAGCACTCAGCCTCTCGCTAGAAAACTGAAAAGACTCAAGCTGGCAAAAGCACCGCAAAGAACTGTGCGTTCTTCGAAATCCCAAATCCACAAGGAGAGTCCAATTGTGTCGGTTGCGATGCCTGACCTTCCCAACACTGGACGTGAAGAGCATGCGCCTTCCACCATTTGCACGCCCCCTGCAAGTGCTGGAAGGAGCACCCGCAGTCCAGTTCCTGATAGTCAGATTGAAGATGTCAGTGTTGAAGTACACCAGGATGAGGAGGATATGGGTGTTGCTGGCGCTGGGGAGGAAATTGACAAGGAGGATTCTGATGGTGAGGTGGTTTGTTTAAGTCAGGCACCCGGGGAGACACCTGTTGTCCGTGGGAGGAATATGGCCGTTGACATGCCTGGTGAAAATACCAAAAAAATCAGCTCTTCGGTGTGGAAGTATTTCACCAGAAATGCGGACAACATTTGTCAAGCCGTGTGTTCCCTTTGTCAAGCTGTAATAAGTAGGGGTAAGGACGTTAACCACCTCGGAACATCCTCCCTTATACATCACCTGCAGCGCATTCATAATAAGTCAGTGACAAGTTCAAAAACTTTGGCCGACAGCGGAAGCAGTCCACTGACCAGTAAATCCCTTCCTCTTGTAACCAAGCTCACGCAAACCACCCCACCAACTCCCTCAGTGTCAATTTCCTCCTTCCCCAGGGATGCCAATAGTCCTGCAGGCCATGTCACTGGCAATTCTGACGAGTCCTCTCCTGCCTGGGATTCCTCCGATGCATCCTTGCGTGTAACGCCTACTGCTGCTGGCGCTGCTGTTGTTGCTGCTGGGAGTCGATGGTCATCCCAGAGGGGAAGTCGTAAGCCCACTTGTACTACTTCCAGTAAGCAATTGACTGTCCAACAGTCCTTTGCGAGGAAGATGAAATATCACAGCAGTCATCCTGCTGCAAAGCGGATAACTGAGGCCTTGACAACTATGTTGGTGTTAGACGTGCGTCCGGTATCCGCCGTTAGTTCACAGGGAACTAGACAATTTATTGAGGCAGTATGCCCCCGTTACCAAATACCATCTAGGTTCCACTTCTCTAGGCAGGCGATACCGAGAATGTACACGGACGTCAGAAAAAGACTCACCAGTGTCCTAAAAAATGCAGTTGTACCCAATGTCCACTTAACCACGGACATGTGGACAAGTGGAGCAGGGCAGGGTCAGGACTATATGACTGTGACAGCCCACTGGGTAGATGTATGGACTCCCGCCGCAAGAACAGCAGCGGCGGCACCAGTAGCAGCATCTCGCAAACGCCAACTCTTTCCTAGGCAGGCTACGCTTTGTATCACCGCTTTCCAGAATACGCACACAGCTGAAAACCTCTTACGGCAACTGAGGAAGATCATCGCGGAATGGCTTACCCCAATTGGACTCTCCTGTGGATTTGTGGCATCGGACAACGCCAGCAATATTGTGTGTGCATTAAATATGGGCAAATTCCAGCACGTCCCATGTTTTGCACATACCTTGAATTTGGTGGTGCAGAATTTTTTAAAAAACGACAAGGGCGTGCAAGAGATGCTGTCGGTGGCCAGAAGAATTGCGGGACACTTTCGGCGTACAGGCACCACGTACAGAAGACTGGAGCACCACCAAAAACTACTGAACCTGCCCTGCCATCATCTGAAGCAAGAAGTGGTAACGAGGTGGAATTCAACCCTCTATATGCTTCAGAGGTTGGAGGAGCAGCAAAAGGCCATTCAAGCCTATACAATTGAGCACGATATAGGAGGTGGAATGCACCTGTCTCAAGTGCAGTGGAGAATGATTTCAACGTTGTGCAAGGTTCTGATGCCCTTTGAACTTGCCACACGTGAAGTCAGTTCAGACACTGCCAGCCTGAGTCAGGTCATTCCCCTCATCAGGCTTTTGCAGAAGAAGCTGGAGACATTGAAGGAGGAGCTAACACGGAGCGATTCCGCTAGGCATGTGGGACTTGTGGATGGAGCCCTTAATTCGCTTAACAAGGATTCACGGGTGGTCAATCTGTTGAAATCAGAGCACTACATTTTGGCCACCGTGCTCGATCCTAGATTTAAAACCTACCTTGGATCTCTCTTTCCGGCAGACACAAGTCTGCTGGGGTTGAAAGACCTGCTGGTGAGAAAATTGTCAAGTCAAGCGGAACGCGACCTGTCAACATCTCCTCCTTCACATTCTCCCGCAACTGGGGGTGCGAGGAAAAGGCTCAGAATTCCGAGCCCACCCGCTGGCGGTGATGCAGGGCAGTCTGGAGCGACTGCTGATGCTGACATCTGGTCCGGACTGAAGGACCTGACAACGATTACGGACATGTCGTCTACTGTCACTGCATATGATTCTCTCAACATTGAAAGAATGGTGGAGGATTATATGAGTGACCGCATCCAAGTAGGCACGTCACACAGTCCGTACTTATACTGGCAGGAAAAAGAGGCAATTTGGAGGCCCTTGCACAAACTGGCTTTATTCTACCTAAGTTGCCCTCCCACAAGTGTGTACTCCGAAAGAGTGTTTAGTGCCGCCGCTCACCTTGTCAGCAATCGGCGTACGAGGTTACATCCAGAAAATGTGGAGAAGATGATGTTCATTAAAATGAATTATAATCAATTCCTCCGCGGAGACATTGACCAGCAGCAATTGCCTCCACAAAGTACACAGGGAGCTGAGATGGTGGATTCCAGTGGGGACGAATTGATAATCTGTGAGGAGGGGGATGTACACGGTGATATATCGGAGGATGATGATGAGGTGGACATCTTGCCTCTGTAGAGCCAGTTTGTGCAAGGAGAGATTAATTGCTTCTTTTTTGGGGGGGGGTCCAAACCAACCCGTCATATCAGTCACAGTCGTGTGGCAAACCCTGTCACTGAAATGATGGGTTGGTTAAAGTGTGCATGTCCTGTTTTGTTTATACAACATAAGGGTGGGTGGGAGGGCCCAAGGACAATTCCATCTTGCACCTCTTTTTTCTTTTATTTTTCTTTGCGTCATGTGCTGTTTGGGGAGGGTTTTTTGGAAGGGACATCCTGCGTGACACTGCAGTGCCACTCCTAGATGGGCCCGGTGTTTGTGTCGGCCACTAGGGTCGCTTATCTTACTCACACAGTCAGCTACCTCATTGCGCCTCTTTTTTTCTTTGCGTCATGTGCTGTTTGGGGAGGGTTTTTTGGAAGGGACATCCTGCGTGACACTGCAGTGCCACTCCTAGATGGGCCCGGTGTTTGTGTCGGCCACTAGGGTCGCTTATCTTACTCACACAGTCAGCTACCTCATTGCGCCTCTTTTTTTCTTTGCGTCATGTGCTGTTTGGGGAGGGTTTTTTGGAAGGGACATCCTGCGTGACACTGCAGTGCCACTCCTAGATGGGCCCGGTGTTTGTGTCGGCCACTAGGGTCGCTTATCTTACTCACACAGTCAGCTACCTCATTGCGCCTCTTTTTTTCTTTGCGTCATGTGCTGTTTGGGGAGGGTTTTTTGGAAGGGACATCCTGCGTGACACTGCAGTGCCACTCCTAGATGGGCCCGGTGTTTGTGTCGGCCACTAGGGTCGCTTATCTTACTCTCACAGTCAGCTACCTCATTGCGCCTCTTTTTTTCTTTGCGTCATGTGCTGTTTGGGGAGGGTTTTTTGGAAGGGCCATCCTGCGTGACACTGCAGTGCCACTCCTAGATGGGCCCGGTGTTTGTGTCGGCCACTAGGGTCGCTTATCTTACTCACACAGTCAGCTACCTCATTGCGCCTCTTTTTTTCTTTGCGTCATGTGCTGTTTGGGGAGGGTTTTTTGGAAGGGACATCCTGCGTGACACTGCAGTGCCACTCCTAGATGGGCCCGGTGTTTGTGTCGGCCACTAGGGTCGCTTATCTTACTCACACAGTCAGCTACCTCATTGCGCCTCTTTTTTTCTTTGCGTCATGTGCTGTTTGGGGAGGGTTTTTTGGAAGGGACATCCTGCGTGACACTGCAGTGCCACTCCTAGATGGGCCCGGTGTTTGTGTCGGCCACTAGGGTCGCTTATCTTACTCACACAGTCAGCTACCTCATTGCGCCTCTTTTTTTCTTTGCGTCATGTGCTGTTTGGGGAGGGTTTTTTGGAAGGGACATCCTGCGTGACACTGCAGTGCCACTCCTAGATGGGCCCGGTGTTTGTGTCGGCCACTAGGGTCGCTTATCTTACTCACACAGTCAGCTACCTCATTGCGCCTCTTTTTTTCTTTGCGTCATGTGCTGTTTGGGGAGGGTTTTTTGGAAGGGACATCCTGCGTGACACTGCAGTGCCACTCCTAGATGGGCCCGTGTTTGTGTCGGCCACTAGGGTCGCTTATCTTACTCACACAGTCAGCTACCTCATTGCGCCTCTTTTTTCTTTGCGTCATGTGCTGTTTGGGGAGGGTTTTTTGGAAGGGACATCCTGCGTGACACTGCAGTGCCACTCCTAGATGGGCCCGGTGTTTGTGTCGGCCACTAGGGTCGCTTATCTTACTCACACAGCTACCTCATTGCGCCTCTTTTTTTCTTTGCGTCATGTGCTGTTTGGGGAGGGTTTTTTGGAAGGGACATCCTGCGTGACACTGCAGTGCCACTCCTAGATGGGCCCGGTGTTTGTGTCGGCCACTAGGGTCGCTTATCTTACTCACACAGCGACCTCGGTGCAAATTTTAGGACTAAAAATAATATTGTGAGGTGTGAGGTATTCAGAATAGACTGAAAATGAGTGGAAATTATGGTTTTTGAGGTTAATAATACTTTGGGATCAAAATGACCCCCAAATTCTATGATTTAAGCTGTTTTTTAGGGTTTTTTGAAAAAAACACCCGAATGCAAAACACACCCGAATCCGACAAAAAAAATTCGGTGAGGTTTTGCCAAAACGCGGTCGAACCCAAAACACGGCCGCGGAACCGAACCCAAAACCAAAACACAAAACCCGAAAAATTTTCGGCGCTCATCTCTAGTATACACATGTACATTTGTGGCTTGCTGGAGGTCATTTTGCAGGGCTCTGGCAGTGCTCCTCCTGTTCCTCCTTGCACAAAGGCGGAGGTAGCGGTCCTGCTGCTGGGTTGTTGCCCTCCTACGGCCTCCTCTACGTCTCCTGATGTACTGGCCTGTCTCCTGGTAGCGCCTCCATGCTCTGGACACTACGCTGACAGACACAGCAAACCTTCTTGACACAGCTCGCATTGATGTGCCATCCTGGATGAGCTGCACTACCTGAGCCACTTGTGTGGGGTGTAGACTCCGTCTCATGCTACCACTAGAGTGAAAGCACCGCCAGCTTTAAAAAGTGACCAAAACATCAGCCAGAAAGCATAGGAGCCGAGAAGTGGTCTGTGGTCACCACCTGCAGAACAACTCCTTTATTGGGGGTGTCTTGCTAATTGCCTATAATTTCCACCTGTTGTCTATTCCATTTGCACAACAGCATGTGAAATTGATTGTCAATCAGTGTTGCTTCCTAAGTGGACAGTTTGATTTCACAGAAGTGTGATTGACTTGGAGTTACATTGTGTTGTTTAAGTGTTCCCTTTATTTTTTTGAGCAGTGTATATATATATATATATATATATATATACTCATTTAATGAAAAATGGTTAATTCAGCCTGATAGATAAAGAGCTTTATTTCCTTACAAAATATTTGTAGTGATTTCGTCCAGAAATGCCTCACTCACTTCTGTTTTCCGTTCACCTATATATTGAGGCACTCTGTACAACATTGCCGTACAGTTCATTTTTTTTTAAAACTAGAAATTCATTTAAATCCAGTTATAATTGATGCCTAAAATGTATATGTAAGAAAGCTGTAACTTAATAGCTTTGCTGCTGGTTACTGTGACATCACACCTAGCCTATGACATCACTAGCCTGTGACATCACAATGCTTCTTCCTGTAACATTCTATCTACAGCTGCTGAAGTTTCCAGTTACCATGCAGGAAGACAGGTAGGAGGAGGTGAGTCCTACATAGCAGGGTATGATGGAGGGGGTAAGAAAGACAGAGTGCAGTATAGTCAGCTGAAAGGCAAGACAAGATAGACAGAACAGGGACTATAGGTGCAAGCATACATTAGGAGAAGTGCAAGAAGGAATTACATATTTAAGAATACAAATGTAGCGTTATAGAAATAAAGAGTGCAGTGGATGCAGATGAGTCTCTATGAGGCAGGATCTTGCTTTGGGATGAAAAGTAAATAAAATAGATAAATGGCAAATTGATAAATTTGAAAGTATGTTGTTTGGTTTAAGGAAAATTGGTAGTATCCATTATTGACAGTACGTCACACAGTAGCGCCCACTAGTCAGATTATGCTACACAGTAGTGCCCATTATACACATAATGCCCACAGTAGTAATGCCCCTTCCAAAAATGCCCACAGTGGTAGTGCTGCTTATACACATTATGCCCTCAGTAGTGCCCATTATATGCATAATGTCAACAGCAGTAATGCCCCACATGATGCGCTTAGAAGTTGTGCCATGTATACACATAATGCCCTCAGTAGTAGGGCCACTTATATGCATAATGTCCTCAGTAGTAGTGCCTCTTATATACATAATCCCCACAGTAGTAGTGCCCCCTATAAACATTATGCACACAGTAATAGTGCCCCTATATACATAATGCCCACAGTAGTAGTGCCCCTATACACATAATGTACACAGTAGTAGTGGCCCTTGTACACCTAATGCCACACACTAGTGCCCTTTATACATAATGCCCCTAATAGTGCCCCTTATACATAATGACCACACTAGTGCCCCTAATACACATAATGCCCACAGTAGTATTGCCCCTTACACATAATGCCCGCAATAGTAGTGCCCGTTATACACATAATTCCCACAGTAGTAGTGTCCATTACACATAATGCTCACAGCAGTAGTGCCCCTATACACTTAAAGCCCACAGAAGTAGTGCCCTTATACATATAATGTCATTTCTAGTATAAAGGATAGTTACAGTAGCTCTAAAATTATGTCTGTAACCTGCACACTGTGGGTATTGTATGATACTAACATGGCCCTAGCACTAGGGAAGATAAAACCTGGAGCAGATAACTTGGGTCTCTATGAGACAGGATCTTGGTTTTGGGTAAAAAGTCAATAAAATAGATAAATTGCAAATTAATAAAATTGAAAGTACGTAACAAAATGTAGTAGTACAATTATACATATAGTATGTCTGACCAAGAAATTATGGTTGTTTAGATCATCATCTGGCAAAGTTCTTTCAAAGAGATTTGCAGAGTGTCGGGTGACCGGCAAAGAGATCTGCAGTGTCAGTTGAAAGACGATGGGAGGGGTCGCAGAGGCAGTAAGGACTGGAGGATAACATGCAGGTGGTAAGTTACAGAGACTATGGTGGGAGAGAATGGACAATACAAATCATGCAGAAGGGGGCGGCTTAGTATGGGACATACAGATAGTGTGGGGGTAGGGGCGGTGCTAAGGTGTTTGGCGCCCCCCCTGCAAATTATAAATATGAGCCTTCACATAAAGTGACAGCTAGATGGCTGAAAAAAAGCAGTGTGGTCTCACAAAGAAGGGGCGTCATCACACAATAGTACTCCAAATTCAAATTACGTCACACAAAATCACAATCTTATTTACTTTACACCGCACGTAGTGCCCCTGATTCATAGTACGCCACATAGTAGTGTCCCTTATTCACATTACGTCACACAGTAGTTCCCCCTAGTCATGCTATGCTACACAGTAGTGCCCATTATACACATAATATCCACAGTAGTAATGCCCCTTACAAATAATGCCCGCAGCAGTAGTGCTGCTTATACACATTATGCCCACAGTAGTGCCCCTTATATGCATAATTGACAGTAGTAATGCCCCTTATACACATGACGTGCACAGTAGTAGTGCCACTTATACACATAATGCCCACAGTAGTAGTGCTGCTTATACGCCTAATGTCCACAGTAGTAGAGCCCCCTATATGTATAATACCCACACTAAATGTGCCCCCTTATATACACATAATGCCCACAGTAATAGTGCCCCTATACACATAATGTCCACAGATGTAATGCCCCTTACAAATAATGCCCACAGTAGTAGTACTGTTTATACACATTATTTCCACAGTAGTGCCCCTTATATGTATAATGTCAACAGTAGTAATGCCTCTTATACACATGATGCACACAATAATAGTGACACTTATACACATAATGCCCACACTAGTAGTGGGGAGCCTATTTTTCTCTATTTGTTTATCCTAATGTCAAAACTGGAAAAGCTGCTCCTCTGGAGATAGTGAACTGGGTGACCTTTTTATTAATGAACTGGGGCAGATATATTAACTCACATAGAATATCCTATTGCAAAGTGACTGACAGGAAGTCGACATTTGGGTTGGTAATAGGGGTGGCTAACTGTACACAGGCGTGTCATTTCTGTTCAAACACCTTTCCGTGCACGTGTATAAATTACCCATTGTGACCTGTGTTGATGCTGGAGAGCCCTCAGTGTCTAGGAGACTTGCTCAGCCTACGACTGCTCAGATTCACTCAGGGTGGACTGCGATGCAATTGCAAACGGCAAAAGATTGCAGCAACGATCGCTTTAACAACCACAACTGAATTACACCGTTATATTTTACTATTTTATCTCATTTAACAACTAAGGGGACAATTTGATTAGGTGCGAGTTTGTCTAACAACAGCCGCACTTTCCGGCAGCCTAAACTTGCCCAAAAGTGCCCACAGCCCTATCTGGCCACAAGGAATGCGAGTTTGGGTGCCGTTGCCGATGTTGAAACATTGCAGCAATGACAACTTGTACCTACTTGGATTAACCCCTAAATGTTAGCAATGTATAGCTTTTATTATTTACTGGTCAAATTTCTTATCCCCCCCAAATGTGTGTACTATATAAAAACAACTGCCCATTTGGGTTAATTGTCCTTACTTTAGGCATTTTCCATGTCCTCAATAGTTAGAGTAACATATTTACATAGAGTGATTTGTCACTCTATACAACCACACCACTGTCTGCAGTTTGTCTCTCTGCTTGTTCATCCACTAACAATGTTTTTCAATCTTTTCCTCTTAGTCTACACAGCAGTTGACCTTTGACAAGTATAGGCAGGTATAGGTAAGTATTCTACCCCTCCCATTAGCCATAGCTCCCAGGGGGGTTAGATTTAGGCTGCTGGTGTGGAGAGGCTAGGGCTAGGCTGCGGGTAGGGTGGGTTAGGCAGTGGGGACAGAGGTTAGGATTAGGCACCTCCGCAGGAGTGTTAGAGTAAAGGGGGGTACACACAGAGAGATCCGTTCTTACAATCTAAGCAATCTGACAAGATTGCTTAGATTTTAAGCACGGATCTCTTGTGTGTATGCCCCAAAGCAATAGCGATGCGCGGCCCCGCGCGATGCTGTCACTGGTGCTAGATTGGCTTGCATGCAGGCACAATCTAGCTCATCACTCATTTCACCCGCTGAGTGAAATTAGCGGCCCGTTCCTCCGCCCCCCCCTCGCTCAGCACACATCTCTCCCCCAGCTCAGCACAGCGCGATGTGTGCTGAGCGGTCTGTGACAGATCGCTCAGCACACATCACAGTACACAGTGTGTACTGGCCTTTAGGCACAAAGGGGGACGTCAGTTTTAGGCTGCTGACAGGGAGGGTTAAGGGGGTGGAGAGAGGGGAAAACACCCCTTACTCACTCCCGTCGGCCTCCCTGGCATCAGTATTACGACCAATAGGATCCCGTGCGCCGGGATATCATACAGCTCCCCCTATTAGTACATCTCTTAATGACCAGAGGGAAGGGTAATCCTGAGGCCATGGTTCCCCAGAGGTTTCCCCCCCATGGGGGGTTTTCCTCTCCTGAGTGCTGAAGGATGACTCTTTGTGAGTCCAGAGATATAGCTTTTAAGCCATAATGAGTATCAATCTCATGCCTGTCCCTGCAATGTATAAGAAGTAAAATAATCGCTAATGCGATCACTTTACTTCTGGGTTTAGACCCCGACTGCACTAGTTCACATGTGCATTCGTTAGACTTTGTATGCGAGAGCAGAAAGTAATGCAGAGGGATCTCAAGGATCCTTCTCCTGGGAAGAATTGCATAATGTAGCCCACGGTATACAAATGGCATTAGCTGCCGGGACATGCTCTGAAATGCTTTGCATTCTGGAGCTTGGTGAGTTTTGCAGTTTACCAACCGCCGTAGAGACTTTTGGTGGCTGCTTTGCAATCACAATAGGAGGAATGCAGCAGATATCTTCAATATCTATTGCAGCCCCCAATACATACATTCAGGGGCTGTTTAATATTTGTGGGCAGCCTCCAAAACCGACTGTTTTCTGAGATGTCTCGCAAATATTATTTGTTAAATATTCTTCATAATAAATTTTTTATATTTTAGCATAAACTAAAAATGTCTTATGTATTCATTGACTGGGTCTCGTTTCATTATTGCATGATAATTTCACAGGGTCCGCAAATTATTACTGATATGACTGTTACTCTACGGTCCTGCTGGTGCTCCTGACCTGCTGTATAGCAGCTAGACATATATTTTATATACAGCACTCTTGGGGAGATGTATCAAGCCTTAGCTAGAGAGAAAGTGGAGATGACCAAACCACCCAATCATCTTCTGTCACTTATCTAGCACAGTACATGAAATTATACCTGTAGTTAGAAGTTTCATTTGCTTTGGGAAAATACCCAACTTTATCTCTCTCCGTGGCTTGATACATCTCCCGGAAAATATATTGTCTCCCTTTTACGTAATTAACAAGTTAACTTAATAATTGACAATGGCCCTCTTTTCCGAGTTGTTCGCTCTGTAATTTTCTTCGCATCGCAGCGATTTTCCGCTAATTGCGCATGCGCAATGTTCGCACTGCGACTGCGCCAAGTAAATTTGCTAAGAAGTTTGGTATTTTACTCACGGCATTACGAGGTTTTCTCTTTGTTCTGGAGATCGGAGTGTGATTGACAGGAAGTGGGTGTTTCTGGGCGGAAACTGGCCGTTTTATGGGAGTGTGTGAAAAAACGCTACCGTTTCTGGGAAAAACGCGGGAGTGGCTGGAGAAACGGAGGAGTGTCTGGGCGAACGCTGGGTGTGTTTGTGACGTCAAACCAGGAACGACAAGCACTGAACTGATCGCACTGGAAGAGTAAGTCTCGAGCTACTCAGAAACTGCACAGAGAAGTCTTTTAGCAATATTGCGAATCTTTCGTTCGCAATTTTGATAAGCTAAGATTCACTCCCAGTAGGCAGCGGCTTAGCGTGTGCAAAGCTGCTAAAAGCAGCTTGCGAGCGAACAACTCGGAATGACCACCAATGTCTCTGTCTTGGAAACAGGGTAAGAAATTCACAATATAAGATAATGTTAAAAAGGGTTTCCATCTTCCGATAACTTTCTAATGGCTAAAGGCCTTTGATAGAGTCAGTTGGGGTTTTATGAGGTCTGTACTGGGGCACATCGGATTGGGTCCACTAGCACTTGGTAGGATTATGGGACTATATAGATCACCCACAGCCCGGGTTCGAGTTAACGGATCCTTATCCGACCCCTTTTCCATAGGTAACGGGACGCGACAGTGATGCCCACTGTCCCCCTTACTCTTTGTCCTTTGTATCGAAGCTCTTGCTAGAGCTATCAGGGCCAATGATTGCATTACTGGTCTGAGAGTCGGGGATACAGAGCACAAACTTTCCCTGTTTGCAGGTGATTTATTAGCTACAATAACGCACCCGGTTTCCTCCCTCCCCCATCTTATGAAGGAGTTGTTCAATTTCGGGTCACTTTCCAATTTCAAGATTAATATGTCCAAATCCTGCGCCCTGAACATCTCCACCCCTCCCGACACAGTGGCTAAACTTAAACAATCCTTCCCCTTTACTTGGAATACCTCCCACCTGTCCTACTTGGGAATACAATTACCAAGTGATCTTTCCCGTTTGGTTTCATTGAACTTCATGCCCCTTCTCCGAACTCTCAGGGCCGACTACAGCAGATGGTACCTCAAACCACTTTCCTGGCTGGAAGGGTGAATGTTGTGAAGATGAATACTCTCCCTAAGCTACTCTATAAACTTCAGGCTCTTCCCATACGGATCCCAGACTCCTGGTCCAGGTCCATCCAACTCTTGATACAACAATTTATCTGGTCCCGGAAACGGCCCAGAATTAGCCGGTCCACTATGATTCGCTCTACCCGATGCGGTGGTTTCCAGCTACCAGATATCAGAGGCTATTATTGGGCAATCCTGCTCAATAGGGTCTTGGATTGGACAAGGAGTCGGGACACAAAGCAGTGGGTGGCTCTGGAGGGCTCTATATGCAACAATTCCCCGAGATCTTCCCCTGGCTCCCTTCCCTCCCCAAGCCTCCCTCCCCTCACCCAATTATTACTGCGACCCTCTCCTTTTGGAAAAAGGCGCGCCGCTGGCCCTTCCTCTCTTCTGATTTCGGCCCGTTGACTTCTTTTCTAGCCAACCCTGACTTCCTACCTGGCTTAACACTCTCCCACTTTCGCGACTGGGCCCTTGGGGGACTCTTCAGGGTAGGCCAGCTGGCGATATCCTCAGGAGTTAGACAGTTTTCGGAAGTGCGATCTAAATGGGAAATTCCACAACACGACTTCTGGAAATATTTACAGCTTAGACATTTTCTGCATTCCAAACACAGATATCTTCAAGCCTCCAGGGAACTAACACAGTTTGAGAGACTGTGTGTCTATACATGCAACCCCCAACACACTGTTTCCACACTTTACAAATTATTACAGAGCCCCGGTGCTCAGGTGCCCCTACCCTACCAGTTAGCTTGGGAGAGAGATCTTGGGATTCAACAATCAGACAAAGACTGGCGGATGATATTTCTTAAATCCCACAATAGTTCAGTCTGTATACAAGTCAGGGCAGTCCAATATAAACTCTTAATGAGATGGTATAGACACCCCTCCCTCCTCCACTTCATGTACCCCGGAGTGACTGATAGGTGTTGGAGATGTCTTAGCGCCACTGGCACCCTACTCCACATCTGGTGGAATTGCCCCCTACTCCGGTCATACTGGGCTGACGTCGTCTCTATTTCCCAAGACATACTTCATACCCCTGTCCCTTCTGACCCGGCCTTCTGGCTGCTCTCACACTCTTCTATATCACTGGCTCAGCACAAAACATCATTACTCTGCCACTTGTCTAATGCAGCATGGGCAGTTATTCCTACTCTATGGAGGTCCCCATCTCCACCCACAAGGAAAATATGGTTCACTAGAATCAACTATTATATGAACATGGAGAACATCCTCCTGGTCTCCAGAGATAAACTCCCAGAATTCATGGCCACTTGGTTACCTTGGATGGAATATATGTCCTCCAAAGAATACAAAGACTACATTTGTGCCACTAAATAATTTGAGTTTCGCAGTTGATCGATTAAAGAGGTTGCATTACCCTCCCCCTCAGTCCGAAGGCTCCCCTGGCTTGGTCACACTACGTTTTCTCCTATCCTTTCCTCCATATCACATCTTGCTCTTTTCTATAGTTTCCCTACTGTGTTACTTATGTTATTATGATAACATTCTCTGTTTAGACAAATAGCGAGTGGATAATGCGATGATTCCATAGAACACTCTATCAATGTCCGCACCTGTACCGACTTCCAGTGTCTAGAGTGTTAAGCTATCACGATTCTTATGGCTAGACTGCAATTGACTTTAATTATGTGTCTTGAAACTTTTTTGTCTAATGAGATGTAATCTTTATATTTTCCTAAATAAAAACAGATTATACAAAAAACTTTCTAATGGCTTGTCAATACCCTCCTGGTACATTTACTTTGATTTATCATCGACATTTCTTCTATGCCAGACAAGGGCGGATTGGGAACTTAAAGTGGCTCTGGAGAAATATGAAAAGTGGCCTTATATAGCGGCCTCAGCAGAAAGATTGTGTCACAGTGGGTGATCACACCAGTAGGTGAGGCATTGTACTGGTAGGCAGAGTCAGCACACCAGGGTGACAAGTACACACATTAAATGATTATTACTACTTAATCCAACAGCAGGGAATTCAAAAAGATTAGCACCGACTTGGTAAGAGATCACTATTAAATAGATCATTCTGACTGGGGTCTCATCCATTGTTAAACACCCACTGGTCTCACATTTTTCCTTGCGGTGTAGAAGAAAAAAGAAATCACAATGTCTCTGTACCATTCCAGTGAGAGATATTCAATACAAGGAGCATCCCAGTGACCACCATGCAATGCCCATAGCAACCAACCAGGTTCTAGCTATCATTTTATAGAACATATTTGATAAATGATAGCTAGAGGCTCATTGGTTGCTATGGACAACAAACTCTTTAGAAGGCTTGCTACATCTATCCTTCGGGCATTGCTGCAATGCCCAGCTGAGCACATATCGGGCACTTATGGTAGTGCCCAAGTCTCAGGTTTTCTCTCGCACCTCCATGTATTAATGCCGGTAGGACACGATGTGCCGTTGGAGTTTCTGAACTGGCATGGCTCAGATTAGGCTAAAGATGAAAGAATAAGTCATGTTACAGGACAGTGTTATTAGCTAATAGGGGGAGATATGTGGTTACACATTTTGGGGTATATTCAATTGAAGTCGAAAGCTGCCGTCTGTCGAAAAGACGTCAGTTTTCGACTTTTTAAGGTCGAATCGTGATTCGACCTATTCAATATATCCCAAAATTTTTCCACAAGTCGATGAATTCAACTTGTCGAAAAGCACGTGGATCGGCGGAATAGCTGCCGATCCACGTGCTTGTGTCGAAAACTGGGGTTTTGGCCCCCTTTTCGACCATCTCAGTCCGACATAAAAAAATGTCGGACTGAGCTGTGGGACACAGAGCAGGAGAGGGGGGGGAGATCCGCAGGGAGACGAGGGACAGCCGCGGGCATATAGGGCAGATCAGCACTACAGCACAGCGCTGCAGCAGGATGTCACACAGCCGCGCTGCTCACTGCAGCTTCCACCCGGCTCCAGCAAGTGAGGTCACGCTTGCTGGAGCCGGGTGGACACTGCCGTGAGGTCGGGTGGCTGTGTGACATCCTCCTGCAGCGCTACTGTAGCGCTGATCTCCTCCGTCTGCCGGCGGGTGTCCCCGCTGGTCTTCCCGCGGCTCCCGCCCCCTCTCCTCCTCTGAGTCCCTCATCTCAACATGCATTTGTCGGAATGGATCTGACAACCCCTATTCAAATCTCATCTCAAAGTCGAATTGGGGTTGTCAGATCCATTCCGACAAATGCATGTTGGAATGGATCCGACGCTAATTGAATATACCCCATAGAGCCTGATCCTGAGATTTACATAAATCTGTGATGTTTAATGATCTGCGCATTAGCAGGCACCGCACTGTACACGTGCAGATCTGGTCCCGCAACATCCTGAGTAACCTCAGGGTTACTAGATGTCCTAAGTGCACGCAGATGATCCCTTGCTGCCCCTTCAGATGCAGCAGCGCATCACAGAATCCTGGGCTACTTTTTTACTTAATACACTTCATGTAGCTTTAGCATAATTCTGCAGAGGTGCCATTAGCATCCACCTCTGAATCAGCACCATATTTATATAGAGGCAGGGGCATGATTAGAACTTTGTGGGTCCCATAGCAACATTTTTAAGGGGTCCCCAACTCAGATCTCCAGAAAGAATGGCATCTGGGACATAGAGACAGAGAGAGTGGCGGCAGGGACACACAGAGAGAGAATGCCGGTAAAGATATAGGAACATAATAAGGCAGCAGGGACTTAGGGGCAGAAAGATGCAGCGGGGGCATAGAAACAGAGAGAGAGGCAGAAGGGATGTAGGGACACGAAGAGGCAGCAGGGGCATAGAAATAGAGAGGCAGCAGGGACATAGAGACAGATAGAGGATCAGCAGGGATTTGGTGAGATACAGTTGGGACAAAGTGAGAGGCAGCAGGGATGTAGGAACAAATAGAGGCAACAGGAACATAAAAACAGAGAGTGGCAGCAGGAACACAGACAGAATGAGTGGCAGCAGGGACAGAGAGTGAGAATTTCTGCAAAGACATAGGGACAGAGATATGCAGCAGGGACAGAAAGAGGAAGCAGGGGCATAGAAATAGATAGAGAGGCTGCAGGGACCTAGGGACAGATAGAGTGGCAGCAGGGACGTAGGGACAGAGAGAGGCAGCAGGGACGTAGAAACAGATAGAGAGGCTGCAGGGACCTAGGGACGAATAGAGAGGCAGCAGGGACGTAGGGACAGATAGAGAGGCAGCAGGGAAGTAGGGACAGAGAGAGAGGTAATTGCAACCAGGGGCGGCAACATAAATATTGGGGTCCGGTACAGTGATATCTCTGGAGCCCCCTTAGATTTTATATACTGTATACACAGTATAAATAAACAAGTTTCAACAGCAGCACTCAGGAATAAAACACACAACGACAGCCACTTTCAGCCAACATTTCAATGCAGCAGCATGTTTGTCAGGGCATATATATACACTGAATTCTAAATTTGCTGCGCTATATAAGAAACTTGATATTTATATATGCAAGCAATAGGAGCAGGGCGCCACATGCGTATGTAAACAACAATAGTATAAAAAGTCACTATTGACCTATATAAAACACTCCCTTAATCTTTTAGGGTGTCATCTAGCCCTAAGTATTAAGTATAGGTAAAATTATTATTAAAAAGATATAGATATAGGAATAGGGGTAACAGGGACCGACGGTATTTAAGATGCTCCAAGCTCTCATTTTATAGTTTTATGTACTTTTTTATTTAGTTTATATCTTTATTTTTATCTCCATATATAATTCCCCCTTTTTTATGTGTGTCCCTTGAATTTTTTTTAATTTGACTGTTGGTCTCTACCTCTGTTCTTAGCATAAAATTATTGTTATATGTGTGAAGGGGATTACCACTTTCCCCTCCACGGAGCGACGGGCGGCAGAGCGGCGGGCGGCGGAGCGGCGGGCGGTTTCCAGTCTGGAGGGGCTTGCATCCGAAAGGATTCAAGCCCCTCCAATCCCAGCGGCGTATTTCAAACGGCGCGCCAAGCGCGAGCCAATCAGGGCTCGCGCCTCGGCCGCCAATCAGAGCTCGCCGCGGCGAGCCAATCGGGGCTCGCCGCGTCATAGCTCCGCCCGCTCCCGGCGCCATATAAGAGGCGCTGCGGAGCGGGACCAGTCAGTCGGACGGCGGACGAGGACAGAAGAGGAAGAAGAGCTCCTGCGGAAGAAGACGTCGGCGGAGAAGAAGACATCGGCGGTGCGGAAGAAGACGTCGGCGGTGCGGAGGAAGACGTCGGCGGAGGCACCCAGGAAGACGGAAGACGGCGACCAGCGGCGGATGTCCGGCGGAGAGTGCTGCAGCGTGTGGAGAGCAAAAGAGCTAACGAAGCTCCCCGCTGCAGCCTCTCCCTCCGCGACAGGTAGGCGGCCCTGGGCCACCTCTACCTATATATAATCCTCCCTAAAGCACCAGGGACAGGCACTAGGCCTGCGGGCAGAGTCAGGCCCTGTCGGCCTGTGTGCACGTTAGGCAGGCCTCCGGCCTGTGCCCACTCCAGGCCCCAGGCCTGTGCCCTCCCTCCAGGCCTCAAGCCTGTGCCCTCTCTCCAGGCTCCGGCCTGTGCTCTCTCCAGGCCCCAGGCCTGTGCCCTCCCTCCAGGCCCCAGGCCTGTGCCCTCTCTCCAGGCCCCAGGCCTGTGCCCTCCCTCCAGGCCTCAAGCCTGTGCCCTCACTCCAGGCCCCAGGCCTGTGCCCTCACTCCAGACCCCAGGCCTGTACCCTCACCCCAGGCCTGTGCCCTCACTCCAGGCCTCAAGCCTGTGCCCTCACTCCAGGCCTCAAGCCTGTGCCCTCACTCCAGGCCCCAGGCCTGTGCCCTCACTCCAGGCCCCAGGCCTGTGCCCTCATTCCAGGCCCCAGGCCTGTGCCCTCACTCCAGGCCCCAGGCCTGTGCCCCTCCTTCAGGCTCCTGCCTGCGCCCTTCCGGCTGGAAGTGGGCTGTGCAGCAGCTCTCGAGGGGTCAGAGGTTGCTGTTTGAAGCCGACCGGCCCCACGCGGTGTATGACCCAGGGGATTGGAAGTGTGGAGTAACGTTCCCGTCCCACACGTCGCCATCCCCCGGTCATCGGAAGTGGGCCAGTCTGTTCCAGACCCCCGCCCTCCCTTGTGAACCGAAGGCACCGGCTGGTGTCCAACATCCGGAAGGTAGGACTAGTAAATCGGGGTATACTGTTAGGCCGGGGAAGTGTTCCACTGACTTGCCGGGTAGTGCACGTGTTAATTAGTACAGTCTCCGTTGATTGGGGCAGAACCAGTAGCCTCCAGTTGTTTGAGTTAGTTTGTTAGGCAGGCGTAGTTGGCTGTATCGTTGTTAGCCGTAGAGTAGCCTGCAGGTAGGGAGGTTGTTCTTCTTGTCCCAACAGGAGTGGAGAGGTGCGACAATCAAGGTGACCCGCAAGTTGGAAGTGAGTATCACCCTGTGTCTGTCTGTCGGTCATCCCCCCTGTATACCGGTCCGGAGGGTTTGCTCGCGGACGCGAGGACCCCCCTCTCACCACACAACGTGCGAGAGTGCGAGTGTGTGAGAATTGGGTAGCTGAGGCCTATTGGCCAGTGATGACCTTCCGCCCAGCCGGTTAAGGTCGCGGCTACCCCTGACGTGTCCCGTACTCCAGGCGGAGGTCGGGCGTACGTCTCAACCGACATATTCCTCTCTTTCCAGACCCCTGTCGTCCGCGGTGAGGTGGTGTCCGCCCTGAGGAGTGGTCTCGAGAGTGAAGTCTCTGGCGTGCCTGGAAATCGTCTGCGGCGGCGTTGCACAGGTGGGTGGAGTGACGACACCTGCACAGCAGCAGGCGGTACATCCTTGTTAGCCGCTCACACTTGGCGTAGTCGGCAGGATGGACGAAGATCGGTCACTACCCACGGCCGAGAAGCCGTGGACAGATGCGCCGAAACCACGCACTCGGAGAGGCTCGACTGCCAGCTCCACTGATGTGGTGGCGAGGGGAACGGACGACGAGCGACGGAGGTCATCGCGTCGACTCAACGTCGGACCAGCCCTCGCCCACCTACCCCGTTACGACGGTCGCAATATGACCTTAGAGGACTGGAAGGCCCGACTAGAGGCGACATTCCTCATCTATCGGGTGCCCGACGACCTGCAGGTGCCCCTCGCCCTGAATTCTCTGGAAGGCGAGGCTCGTCGGACGATTCTCTTGCGGCCCGACGATGAACGCGAGGAGCTGGAGGAGATCTATAATATCCTGGGGGATATTTATGGCGACACCTCCTCGGCGGGGACCCTCCGGCAGCGTCTGTTTGGCCGGTTCCAGAGGGAGGATGAGTCCATCCCCCAGTATGCAAACGCGCTCCAAGAGATGATGGGAGAAGTGCGTCGGAAAGACCCCGATGGGTTTGGGGCGCTCACCAACACCAGCCAAATATTGCGGGACCAGTTCGCCATGGGACTCCGGAACGTGCCCCTGAGGCAGGTGATGCTGGATAAGATATCCCAGGATGACACCCTGACCTTCCATCAGGTGGAGATCGACGCCGTAGCCAGGGACCGCAATGCCAATTACGGGCCACACGCCGTTTTTCCCCAGTGGGTACAGCCGATCTCCGCACCCGTGGCTAGCCGGGAGACCAATCCCTTAGAGACCTGCGTGCAGGACCTGAAAGAGGCCTTCCTTCGGGTGACTAAAGAAATGAGGGAAGAGGTCTCCCAGCTGAGGGAGGAAGTGTACCGGCGTGACCAGCGGGGCACGGAGTCCCGTGAGCGGGACACCAGGCGGCCCCGTGGGCGAGGCGCGGAACCGGACGGCCGTCCGGGAGAGGGCCGGGGCCCTCGTTGTTACCGATGCCATCGGTATGGGCATATTGCGCGGACCTGTACCGAAGCAATCCCGGAGGCACAGTTAAACTGACCTCCCTCGCGGTAACGGGACCACCCGTGGGGGGGAGCGATGGGGAGAGATCAGCCATTAACGAACAGGCTGAATTGGTAGGAGAGTGTCCCGTGGTAGTCAGCCGCCTCGGCGGGAAAGATCAGTCCTGCTTGTTGGATACCGGCTCTCAGGTATCCACCATTTCTGAGGCCTGTTTTCTTGAACATTACGCCCATCTTAAAAGTGAGGTGTCCGAGAGCTTCATTACCCTCACGGCGGCTAATAACCTACCCATTCCCGTGGTGGGGGTGGTGTGGATGGAGATGGTAGTTTGTGGCCGAGAGCTGGGTAGGAAGGGGCTGCTGGTAGTCAGCAGCCCGGGACTGAGCCATGGCCCAGTGATCCTCGGGATGAATGTACTCCGACATCTCGACCAGCTCTTGTTCCAGGAAAATGGGCCACAATATTGGAGGAACCTGGGAGTCCAGCGCCCCGTCCAGCAGGCACTCCAACAAGTGGGACGACGGGGAACCAGGGCCCTAGGGACAATCGAAGAGCACCTGGGCCTTTTGAAGGTCGGTCACCACCAGCGCCTGGAGTTGCCACCTCGCCAGGAAGTCCTGATCCCTCTGGAAGTGCGGACCCATCAGCGCCTAAATGGCATGGAGGTGATGGTCGAGCCCACTGATGTGCTGAGGGTAGGGTCTGGAGTGATGGTGGCACGGACCGTGTCGGTGGTGACCGGTGGAAAGGTCTCCGTCCGCTTTTGCAATCTTACCGACCAGCTTTGCCGAGTCCCGGCTGGGACAGTTATCGCTCAGGTGGTGGCGATTCACGAGAATAGCGTTCAGGGTATGCGTAAACTGTCCCTACGGCCAGAGGCTTCCGAGGCATGGGCGTTATCCGTTCAAGTGGAGGAGCAGGAGGGGCCCTGCCCCGAGTGGAACGGTACCATGATCCGTACACAGATGGACGTGTCGCTGGAAGAGTGCGCGGCCGGGGACGTAGCCAAGCTGGACCAGATGCTCTGGAACCGTCAGAAGGTGTTCTCCCGGCATGAGGAAGATTTTGGGTATACGGAGGACCTGCAGCATGAGATCCGCACCGGAGACGCCCCCCCGGTTCGGGAGCGGTATCGGCCGATACCGCCCCGGTTGTACCAGGAAGTAAAGAGCATGTTGCGTCAGATGCTGGACAACCACGTGATCCAGGAGAGCAAAAGTCCCTGGGCTGCACCCATAGTCTTAGTCCGGAAGAAGGACGGGACTATCCGGTTCTGTGTGGACTACCGGAAGCTGAACAGTTGCACCGTCCGGGACGCTTACCCTCTCCCTAGGATCGAGGAGTCCCTAGCTGCACTGGGCAATGCGAAGTTTTTTTCGACCCTGGACCTGGCCAGTGGATACTGGCAAGTGCCGGTGGCCCCCCAGGATAGGGAGAAGACCGCATTCGTCACTCCCATGGGGTTGTTCGAATTCTGCCGCATGCCGTTTGGGTTAAACAATGCACCCGCCACATTCCAGCGGATGATGGAACGGTGCTTGGGAGACTTGAACTTTGAAGCCTTGCTGATTTACTTGGACGACATCATTGTGTTCGCCCCGACCTTGGAGGAACACTTTGCTCGACTCGACCTGGTTCTTCAGCGGTTGGAAGCATACGGCCTGAAGCTCAAGCCCCGGAAGTGCCACCTGTTGAAATCCAGCTTGGAGTACCTCGGGCATGTAGTGTCACGTGATGGGGTGTACCCAACCCCCAGCAAAGTGGCGGCCGTCCAGGAATGGAAGGTGCCCACCACCGTCACGGAATTGCGGGCATTTCTGGGCTTGGTGGGGTACTACCGGCGCTTCATCAAGGATTTCGCCCGGATCGCGGAACCCCTACATGCCTTGCTTAGGGGGATTGCGACCACTAAGAAAGCTGCCCTGGGGACTTGGGGAGAAGCGCAGAACCTGGCCTTTGACCAACTGAAAGGAAGTCTCACGGAAGCTCCAGTGTTGGGGTACGCAGACTTCGAGAAGCCCTTCGTCCTATACACGGATGGGAGTCTACAGGGGTTGGGCGCGGTCTTGGCTCAGGTCCAGGATGGGCAGGAGCGGGTGATTGCTTACGGCAGTCGTAGCCTGCGAGAGACCGAAAGGAACCCAGACAACTACAGTTCCTTCAAGTTGGAGCTACTGGCAGTGGTGTGGGCCGTGACCGAGAAGTTTGCGGAGTACTTGACCGCCACCCACGTGGATATTTTCACGGATAACAACCCCTTGGCGTACCTGGAGACTGCCAAGTTGGGTGCCTTGGAGCAACGATGGGTGGCCAGGTTGGCCAAGTTCTCCTACAAAATCCGCTATCGACCGGGGAAGAGTAATGCCAACGCAGATGCCCTGTCTCGTTTTCCGGTGGAAACCCCCGAACCTGGTGGGGAAGAAGAGGACTGCGGCGAAGAAATGCCGGATCTCACTCGTGTGCGGCAGGCCACGGCCGGAGAGTTGTACCGACAAAACGCCCAGACTGCCTTGCTTAGGTACACGGAGATGGACTGGGCACAGGAACAGCAGGCTGATGAGGATTTGGACCTCGTTCGACAGTGGGTACAGAGGGGTCATGTGCCATCCCGCCAAGAGCAGGATGGACTGACCGGGTTCTGTAGGAAGGTGGTACGTCGTTGGGACCATTTGCGGGTCTGCGCTGGTACCTTGCGGAGACGCTGCTACTTGGAACAGGAAATGCGTACTGTGGAGCAGATGGTCGTGCCAGAAGCCCGGGTGCGGTCGCTGGTGGAAGAGGCGCACGAGCAAGGGGCCCATTTGGGACCCTATAAGACATACCATTGGTTGAGACGCCAATATTTCGCCCCCCGGCTGCAAGCGGTCGTGGACCAGGTGTGTCGTGAGTGCAGGCGGTGTGCGGTAGTTAAACCACCGGAACAACACGTGCCCATCAAGACGATCCGGACCAGTCGGCCACTGGAGATGCTGATGATCGACTACGTGTCGGTCGGGGAATCTGTAAGTGGGCACCAGTATGCCTTGGTAATGACTGACCACTTCACTAAATTCACGGTAGTGGTTCCCACCCGAAACCAGACCGCAGAGTCGGCAACACGAGCGATCGTCGAACATTTCATTCGGCAGTACGGTTGTCCTGAGCGGATCCATTCGGACCAGGGTGCCTGTTTCCAGGGGCAGCTGATGGAGCGCCTCTGCCAGCTTTATGGCGTTCAAAAGTCCCGCACGACACCTTACCATCCGCAGGGGAATGGCGCCTGCGAGAGATTCAACCGGACTCTGCTGCAGATGCTCCGCGTGTTGGAGGGTGCCGAGAAGCAGCGATGGCCCGAACGTGTTCAGGAGCTGGTCTGGACTTACAACAACAGAGTTCACCACACCACGGGATTTTCACCTTTTTTCTTGTTGTTCGGCCGACCCGGACGGGAGGCACACGACTTACAACTGTCCGGGACTGAGGAGGTAACGCCCCTCGCCCCTGCCGAATGGGTCGAGGACCATCGCCTACGTCTGAAGGCGGCGCACGAGTTGGCTGGGAGGCTGATCGCCGACCACCAGCATCCACCTGTGAGGTCCCACGAGCCTGGATCGTTGGCCGTGGGCCAGCGAGTGTTGGTGCGAAAGGTTCGCCCAGGGGGGAAATTGTCCGAACGGTGGGAAGTAACCCCATACCTTGTTCGCCGTCGCTTGGACCCGGGGGGACCAGTGTATCAAGTGGAGTCTACCGATGGGACGAGACGCCTGCGCACGTTACATCGTAGTAAACTGCGACCTTGTCCGTTCCCGGATCCGGCGAGCGGGGCTGAGTCCCCGGCAGCGGAGGACGGGTTAGGGGCCCCTATCGAGGACGCTCTGACCCCTCTGTCAGACGAGGAATGGTGGTTGCCGGTGGAGGAGAATCATCCGGAGGAGGCATCGGAACCTCAACCCCCAGCCGAAGTAGTGGCCTCTCCCCTGCCAAGGCGCTCTCTGCGCTCAAATAGGGGCGTTCCGGGCCCTCGCTACGCGGATCCGAACTTTGTGTGGTCGGATTCTTGCTTTGTGGAGACCACAAAGGACAAAGGGGGGGGAAATGTGAAGGGGATTACCACTTTCCCCTCCACGGAGCGACGGGCGGCAGAGCGGCGGGCGGCGGAGCGGCGGGCGGTTTCCAGTCTGGAGGGGCTTGCATCCGAAAAGATTCAAGCCCCTCCAATCCCAGCGGCGTATTTCAAACGGCGCGCCAAGCGCGAGCCAATCAGGGCTCGCGCCTCGGCCGCCAATCAGAGCTCGCCGCGGCGAGCCAATAGGGGCTCGCCGCGTCATAGCTCCGCCCGCTCCCGGCGCCATATAAGAGGCGCTGCGGAGCGGGACCAGTCAGTCGGACGGCGGACGAGGACAGAAGAGGAAGAAGAGCTCCTGCGGAAGAAGACGTCGGCGGAGAAGAAGACATCGGCGGTGCGGAAGAAGACGTCGGCGGTGCGGAGGAAGACGTCGGCGGAGGCACCCAGGAAGACGGCGACCAGCGGCGGATGTCCGGCGGAGAGTGCTGCAGCGTGTGGAGAGCAAAAGAGCTAACGAAGCTCCCCGCTGCAGCCTCTCCCTCCGCGACAGGTAGGCGGCCCTGGGCCACCTCTACCTATATATAATCCTCCCTAAAGCACCAGGGACAGGCACTAGGCCTGCGGGCAGAGTCAGGCCCTGTCGGCCTGTGTGCACGTTAGGCAGGCCTCCGGCCTGTGCCCACTCCAGGCCCCAGGCCTGTGCCCTCCCTCCAGGCCTCAAGCCTGTGCCCTCTCTCCAGGCTCCGGCCTGTGCTCTCTCCAGGCCCCAGGCCTGTGCCCTCCCTCCAGGCCCCAGGCCTGTGCCCTCTCTCCAGGCCCCAGGCCTGTGCCCTCCCTCCAGGCCTCAAGCCTGTGCCCTCACTCCAGGCCCCAGGCCTGTGCCCTCACTCCAGGCCCCAGGCCTGTACCCTCACCCCAGGCCTGTGCCCTCACTCCAGGCCTCAAGCCTGTGCCCTCACTCCAGGCCTCAAGCCTGTGCCCTCACTCCAGGCCCCAGGCCTGTGCCCTCACTCCAGGCCCCAGGCCTGTGCCCTCATTCCAGGCCCCAGGCCTGTGCCCTCACTCCAGGCCCCAGGCCTGTGCCCCTCCTTCAGGCTCCTGCCTGCGCCCTTCCGGCTGGAAGTGGGCTGTGCAGCAGCTCTCGAGGGGTCAGAGGTTGCTGTTTGAAGCCGACCGGCCCCACGCGGTGTATGACCCAGGGGATTGGAAGTGTGGAGTAACGTTCCCGTCCCACACGTCGCCATCCCCCGGTCATCGGAAGTGGGCCAGTCTGTTCCAGACCCCCGCCCTCCCTTGTGAACCGAAGGCACCGGCTGGTGTCCAACATCCGGAAGGTAGGACTAGTAAATCGGGGTATACTGTTAGGCCGGGGAAGTGTTCCACTGACTTGCCGGGTAGTGCACGTGTTAATTAGTACAGTCTCCGTTGATTGGGGCAGAACCAGTAGCCTCCAGTTGTTTGAGTTAGTTTGTTAGGCAGGCGTAGTTGGCTGTATCGTTGTTAGCCGTAGAGTAGCCTGCAGGTAGGGAGGTTGTTCTTCTTGTCCCAACAGGAGTGGAGAGGTGCGACAATCAAGGTGACCCGCAAGTTGGAAGTGAGTATCACCCTGTGTCTGTCTGTCGGTCATCCCCCCTGTATACCGGTCCGGAGGGTTTGCTCGCGGACGCGAGGACCCCCCTCTCACCACACAACGTGCGAGAGTGCGAGTGTGTGAGAATTGGGTAGCTGAGGCCTATTGGCCAGTGATGACCTTCCGCCCAGCCGGTTAAGGTCGCGGCTACCCCTGACGTGTCCCGTACTCCAGGCGGAGGTCGGGCGTACGTCTCAACCGACATATTCCTCTCTTTCCAGACCCCTGTCGTCCGCGGTGAGGTGGTGTCCGCCCTGAGGAGTGGTCTCGAGAGTGAAGTCTCTGGCGTGCCTGGAAATCGTCTGCGGCGGCGTTGCACAGGTGGGTGGAGTGACGACACCTGCACAGCAGCAGGCGGTACATCCTTGTTAGCCGCTCACATATGTAATATTTAAGAATTTTATTTTTTATCATCATCCATACTTTTAAGCCTTCTTTATAAATAATCAACATCTTAAACACCGACAGTCGCTGTTACCCCTTTTCCTATATCTACATATATAAATATTATTATATTATATTGATAATTATATTATTTACACTTAGCACCTTTTGTAGTATGATTTTAACTAATATTCATATTCTTATTTCACTGTATTGCAAAGTTCAAAGATGCATTGTGTGTCGTTTGTTTTTGCTTTTACTCTTTTGCACATTGTTGCTGATGACAAGAAGCACTTGAGCGCTTGTATATTTTATTAATATGGTTTGAATATTCACGAAACACTATTACTGTCTTCCAGTGTGTTCCCATGACGACCGGGGCCGGACGGGTGACGTCACTTCCGGCACGACGGGAAACCCGCGACCGGAAGTGCGTGGGACACACACGGGACGGCTCTGGAGGGCACAGGTTTGTTTTACTTATAAATTGCACTGTTTTTGGTTTGTTAATTTGTCTGAGGAAGAGGATTAATACCCCGAAACGTCATTAATAAATTGGCCCGGTGGGGTCTTTTTCTGCACTTTACATGTTGGTTGCAAGTCTCTGAGTGCCGCCCATACAAAGGAAATATACATATATAAATATGTATATCTCTGCTACCACCCCCCACACACCACAGTCTGTCTCCCTCTCTCCTTCCTTCCACACACCCCAAAGTCTGTCTCTTTCAATTACTCCATGCTGCATTCACAACTTCCCCACCCCATCACCTCCCCAAGCCACAGCTGCGCTGCACTCCCCAGTATCCAGATCCTCACACAGCATAGCAGGTACAGGTGTCCCCTTTCACCCCCCCTGTTGCCGGCCCTGCATATGAGATCAGGACATATCTTTAAAAAATGTATAATTGGATAGCCCAATAATGCCAATCTGCCTGTTTTTTTTGAGCAGAAAAGTTAATAGCTAATTGGATACTGGTGTTAATGTCTATTTTTTATGGCACATCCAGGTTGTTTTTGCCTTAAACTAAATTACCACATTAAATCTAGTGGCACTGGCTATACATCTCACCGCTGCCCCATCTGCCAGGCTATTACATTTGGTGCCCCCTGTCTCACATTTGGTTGTTTTGTACCTAAATAGCACATCTACAGAATGACACTCTATAATTTACTATTAAACTTAACAGGCATAACCCTTCTGACATGTCTGTCCTATTCTCTTTTACATTATCTGTTAAAAATAACAAAAACAATCAGCAATTTTAATTAATCGTAATATTAATTCAATTACTTTATTAATTTCTGCAAATTGTAAAAATAAGAAAATACCATCTGTTATAGTAATTATAGAAAATATGGCAAACCTACCATGTAAAAAAATAGCTGGAATCTTACTGGTTGCAGCTTCTCCTCCTGTCTTCTTTAGAAACTTTGATGCATCTTCTCCTTAATTACTAAACAGGATGGTTCTAGACCTTGTGGAGCTCTGGGCGAAAGTTTCTGTTGACAGTGCCTGATTCTGACTTATACATAATGCGCGAGGCATATCCTGACGGACGCTGTGAATGGAATGCAGATGAATTGCAAACTAAGGTGGTCATTCCGAGTTGTTCGCTCAGTATTTTTTTTCGCATCGCAGCGATTTTCCGCTAATTGCGCATGCGCAATGTTCGCACTGCGACTGCGCCAAGCAAATTTGCTATGCAGTTAGGAATTTTACTCACGGCATTACAAGGTTTTTTCTTCGTTCTGGTGATCGTAATGTGATTGACAGGAAGTGGGTGTTTCTGGGCGGAAACTGGCCGTTTTATGGGAGTGTGTGAAAAAACGCTACCGTTTCTGGGAAAAACGCGGGCGTGGCTGGAGAAATGGAGGAGTGTCTGGGCGAACGCTGGGTGTGTTTGTGACGTCAAACCAGGAACGACAAGCACTGAACTGATCGCACTGGAAGAGTAAGTCTCGAGCTACTCAGAAACTGCAAAGTAATTTCTATTCGCAAATTTGAGAACCTTTTGTGCGCAATTTTGATAAGCTAAGATTCACTCCCAGTAGGCGGCGGCTTAGCGTTTGCAATGCTGCTAAAAGCAGCTTGCGAGCGAACAACTCGGAATCACCCCCTAAATGCTAATGCAACTATATGTGCATTCTAATGCAGGCCTGGCCAACCTGTAGCTCTCCAGATGTTGTGAAACTACACATCCCAGCATGCCCTGCTGCAGATTTAGCATGACCTAAAAGTAATACTGTGGCAGGGCATGATGGGATTTGTAGTTTATCAACAGCTGAAGAGCTACAGGTTGGCCAGGCCTGTTCTAATGCGTACTTTTCCATACGTGAGAGCAGTCAACCAATAAGAATGCAGGATAACAACTCCTTCCAATTTGCACCATTTGAGAGCCCTGTGTTTCAGTGGTAATAGTAGCACTGTGCTAGACCAATCCTTGCCAGCCTTGACAGATTAACATACCACCCAATCGTCCCGATTTCAGCAGGACAGTACCATTTTTTCGAGCTCTATGCCGCTGCCCCATCCGCGGGCCATAGTGTCTGTAACTGGCGCTGCTCTATAGCATCTGCTGTGTGCATGTGTCTGTCATTCATAAACTGCCAGCGTGGTGCACTTGCTCCCAGCGTGATGCAAGTTAAAATGTCACATAATAGGGGCATGGCCTAATGGGCATGACGACATGCCCCCTTTTTGCACATGCCCGTGACATCCCAAATGAAATTTGAAGATTGTTGAGAGGTATGGATTAATGTGACTTTGGTAAAACATCAGTGGTAGTGGGGTAGGCTTGCAGCTTAATCACATTAAACAATACAATTGTGAAGTGCAACAGACTATGCTGGCGCTATATAAATACATGTTTATAAACAAGCGTCAAAATGCTGCTTAGTACCTGCACTAAAATCCACCCAGAGACACTGACATCCTCAGTCATTCTCTTCAGCTTTTACGCTACATCTCTTAAAGAGCTGTAGCGTGACCCTGTTCTGGTAAATAGAAAATGGAATGCCAGGTCTTCAAGCTTCTTATTTTACAAATGAGTGCTGCTAGGGTGTGTTTAGTACGCACAAGGAAAAGAAAATAAAGCTACGCCCATATTTTCAAAGCTTACTTTCCTCAGGATACTGTCTACAACCTGCAATCCATTTTCAATAATTATTTCTAAATTCTGTTTGAAATGCAATAGGAAACCTGTGATTCATTATCACTATTACTTTCATTTACTCAGGTGAAGAGTGGAGGTTTGCTACATTAAACATATTCCCATGTGCCAAGAAAAACTAGAAGGTTATAGGATAGAATATTTTTTGTCTGCTAAGTTGACAGCAGAGAAAATACAGGTATACTTCAACCAGCATGACAGACTCACTGCTAATTACACAGAGCCATGGCCAATAGTCTGTCCGTAATACAGTACGGTATAAAGGATGCTTCTCTAACGTCCTAGTGGATGCTGGGGACTCCGTCAGGACCATGGGGAATAGCGGCTCCGCAGGAGACAGGGCACAAAAGCAAGCTTTTAGGATCACATGGTGTGTACTGGCTCCTCCCCCTATGACCCTCCTCCAAGCCTCAGTTAGGTTTTTGTGCCCGGCCGAGAAGGGTGCAATCTAGGTGGCTCTCTTAAAGAGTTACTTAGAAAAAGTTTTTAGGTTCTTTATTTTCAGTGAGTCCTGCTGGCAACAGGCTCACTGCATCGAGGGACTTAGGGGAGAGATTTTCAACTCACCTGCGTGCAGGATGGATTGGATTCTTAGGCTACTGGACATAGCTCCAGAGGGAGTCGGAACACAGGGCTCGCCCTGGGGTTCGTCCCGGAGCCGCGCCGCCGACCCCCCTTGCAGACGCTGAAGATGAAGAGGTCCGGAACCAGGCGGCAGAAGACTCTCAGTCTTCATCAGGTAGCGCACAGCACTGCAGCTGTGCGCCATTGTTGTCAGCACACTTCACACAGCGGTCACGGAGGGTGCAGGGCGCTGGGGGGGGGGCGCCCTGGGCAGCAATGTATAATACCTGTATGGCGAAAAATACATCACATATAGCCCTTGAGGCTATATGGATGTATTTAACCCCTGCCAGATATCTAAAACTCCGGAGAAGAAGCCCGCCGAAAAGGGGGCGGGGCCTATTCTCCTCAGCACACAGCGCCATTTTCCCTCACAGAAAGGCTGGTGGGAAGGCTCCCATGCTCTCCCCTGCACTGCACTACAGAAACAGGGTTAAAACAGAGAGGGGGGGCACTGATTTGGCGATATGTATATATCTTAAAATGCTATAAGGGAGGAACACTTATATAAAGGTTGTCCCTGGATAATTATAGCGTTTTGGTGTGTGCTGGCAAACTCTCCCTCTGTCTCCCCAAAGGGCTAGTGGGTCCTGTCCTCTATCAGAGCATTCCCTATGTGTGTGCTGTATGTCGGTACGTGTGTGTCGACATGTATGAGGAAAATATTGGTGAGGAGGCGGAGCAAATTGCCTGTAATGGTGATGTCACTCTCTAGGGAGTCGACACCGGAATGGATGGCTTATTTATGGAAATTACGTGACAATGTCAACACGCTGCAAGCCGGTTGACGACATGAGAGGGCCGGCGAACAAATTAGTATCTGTCCAGGCGTCTCAAACACCGTCAGGGGCTGTAAAATGCCCATTTACCTCAGTCGGTCGACACAGACCCAGACACGGACACTGATTTCAGTGTCGACGGTGAAGAAACAAACGTATTTTCTTTTAGGGCCACACGTTAAGGGCAATGAAGGAGGTGTTACATATTTCTGATACTCCAAGTACCACAAAAAAGGGTATTATGTGTGAGGTGAAAAAACTACCTGTAGTTTTTCCTGAATCAGATAAATTAAATGAAGTGTGTGATGATGCGTGGGTTTCCCCCGATAGAAAATTATTGGCGGTATACCTTTTCCCGCCAGAAGTTAAGGCGCGGTGGGAAACACCCCTCAGGGTGGATAAGGCGCTCACACGCTTATCAGAACAAGTGGCGGTACCATCTACGGATAGGGCCGTACTTAAGGAGCCAGCTGATAGGAGGCTGAAAAATATCCTAAAAAGTATACACACACATGCTGGTGTTATACTGCGACCAGCGATCGCCTCAGCCTGGATGTGCAGAGCTGAGGTGGCTTGGTCGGATTCCCTGACTAAAAATATTGATACCTTTGACAGGGACAGTATTTTATTGACTATAGAGCATTTAAAGGATGCATTTCTATATATGCGAGATGCGCAGAGGGATATTTACACTCTGGCATCAAGAGTAAATGCGATGTCCATATCTGCAAGAAGATGTTTATGGACACGACAGTGGTCAGGTGATGCAGATTCCAAACGGCACAAAGATGTATTGCCGTATAAAGGGGAGGAGTTATTTGGGGTCGGTCCATGGGACCTGGTGGCCAGGGCAACTGCTGGAAAATCCACCGTTTTTTACCCTAAGTCACATCTCTGCAGAAAAAGACACCGTCTTTTCAGCCTCAGTCTTTTCGTCCCTATAAGAGTCATATCTGCCCAGGGATAGAGGAAAGGGAAGAAGACTGCAGCAGGCAGCCCATTCCCAGGAACAGACACCGCTTCTACCAAGTTCTCAGCATGACGCTGGGACCGTACAGGACCCCTGGATCCTACAAGTAGTACAGATTGGAATGTCGAGAGGTTTCCCCCCTCGCAGGTTCCTGTAGTCTGCTGTACCAATGTCTCCCTCCGACAGGGAGGCAGTATTGAAAACAATTCACAAGCTGTATTCCCAGCAGGTGATAATAAAATTACCCCTCCGACAACAAGGAAAGGGGTATTACTCCACACTATATGGTGGTACTGAAGGCTAGGTGAGACCTATTCTAAATCTGAAAAATTTGAACACTTACAAGGGTTCAAATCCAGATGGAGTCACTCAGTGCAGTGATAGCAAAGAACAAGGGGACTATATGGTGTCCCGGGACATCAGGGATGCTTACCTCCATGTCCCAAAATTTGCCTTTTCTCACCAAGGGTACCTCAGGTTCGTGGTACAGAACTGTCACTATCAGTTTCAAGACGATGCCGTTGGATTGTCCAAGGCACCCCGGGTCCTTACCAAGGTAATGACCGAAAGGAGGATTCGTCTTCAAAGAAAATGGACGACCTCCTGATAAGAACAAGGTCCAGAGAACAGTTGGAGGTCGGAGTAGCACTATCTCAAGTAGTTCTACGACAGCACGGGTGGATTCTAAATATTCCAAAACCGCAGTTGTTCCGACGACACGTCTGCTGGTCCTAGGGATGATTCTGGACACAGTCCAGGAAAAGGTGTTTCTCCCAGAGGAGAAAGCCAGGGAGTTATCCGAGCTAATCGGGATCCTCCTAAAACCAGGAAAAGTGTCAGTGCATCATTGCACAAGAGTCCTGGTAAAAATGGTGGCTTATTACGAAGCGCTTCCATTCGGCAGATTTCAAGCAAGAACTCTTCAGTGGGATCTGCTGGACAAATGGTCCGGATCGCATCTTCAGATGCATCAGCGGATAACCCTATATCCAAGGACAAGGGTGTCTCTCCTGTGGTGATTACAGAGTGCTCATCTTCTAGAGGGCCGCAGATTCGGCATTCAGGATTGGATGCTCGTGACCACGGAGGCCAGCCTGAGAGGCTGGGGAGCAGTCACACAAGGAGTGTGATCAAGTCTGGAGAATTCTCTCCACATAAATATACTGGAGCTAAGAGCAAATTTATAATGCTCTAAGCTTAGCAAGACCTCTGCTTCAAGGTCAGCCGGTATTGATCCAGTGGGATAACATCACGGCAGTCGCCCACGTAAACAGAAAGGGCGGCACAAGAAGCAGGAGGGCAGTGGCAAAAACTGCAAGGATTTTTCGCTAGGCGGAAAATCATGTGATAGCACTGTCAGCAGTGTTCATTCCGGGAGTGGACGACTGGGAAGCAGACTTCCTCAGCAGGCACGACCTCCACCCGGGAGAGTGGGAACTTCATCGGGAAGTTTTCCGCATGATTGTGAACCGTTGGGAAAGACCAAAGGTGGACATGATGGCGTCCCGCCCGAACAAAAAATGGGACAGGTATTGCGCCAGGTCACGAGACCTTCAGGCGATAGCTGTGGACGTCCTGGTAACACCGTGGGTGTAACAGTCGGTGTATGTGTTCCCTCCTCTGCTTCTCATAACCAAGGTATTGAGAATTATAAGACATAGAGGAGTAAGAACTATACTCGTGGCTCCGGATTGGCCAAGAGGGACTTGGTAACCGGAACTTCAAGAGATGCTCACAGAGGACTAATGGCCTCGGGAGCTAAGAAGGGATTTGCTTTCAGCAAGTACCATGTCTGTTCCAAGAGGAACCGTGGCATCGGCCTTTAAGAAAGGACCTGCTCCAGCAGGGACCTTGTCTGTTCCAAGACTTACCGCGACTGCGTTTGACGGCATGGCGGTTTGAACGCCGGATCCTAAGGGAAAAGGCATTCCGGAAGAGGTCATACCTACCCTGGTCAAAGCCAGGAAGGAAGTGACCGCACAACGTTATCACCACATGTGGTAAAAATATGTTGCGTGGGTGAGGCCAGGAAGGCCCCACGAAAAAATTTCAACTAGGTCGATTTCTGCACTTCCTGCAAACAGGAGTGTCTATGAGCCTCAAATTGGGGTCCATTAAGGTTCAAGTTTCGGCCCTATAGATTTTCTTCCAAAAAGAATTGGCTTCAGTTCCTGAAGTCCAGACGTTTGTCAAGGGAGTATTGCATATACAGCCCTTGTGTGCCTCCAGTGGCACCGTGGGATCTCAACGTAGTGTTGGGATTCCTAAAATCATATTGGTTTGAACCACTCAAATCTGTGGATTTGAAATATCTCACATGGAAAGTGACCATGCTGTTGGCCCTGACCTCGGCCAGGCGATTGTCAAAATTGGCAGCTTTGTCTTACAAAAGCCCATATTTGATTTTCCATTCGGACAGGGCAGAACTGCGGACTCGTCCCCAGTTTCTTCCTAAGGTGGTGTCAGCGTTTCACCTGAAACAACCTATTGTGGTGCCTGCGGCTACTAGGGACTTGGAAGACTCCAAGTTGCTAGACGTTGTCAGGGCCCTGAAAATATATATATATATATATATATATATATATATAATTCCAGGACGGCTGGAGTCGGAAAGTCTGACTTGCTGTTTATATTGTAGGCACCCAAAAAGCTGGGTGCTCCTGCTTCTAAGCAGACTATTGCTCGTTGGATTTGTAGTACAATTCAGCTTGCACATTCTGTGGCAGGCCTGCCACAGCCAAAATCTGTAAATGCCCATTCCACAAGGAAGGTGGGCTCATCTTGGGCGGCTGCCCGAGGGGTCTCGGCTTTACAACTTTGCCGAGCAGCTACTTGGTCAGGGGCAAACACGTTTGCTAAATTCTACAAATTTGATACCCTGGCTGAGGAGGACCTGGAGTTCTCTCATTCGGTGCTGCAGAGTCATCCGCACTCTCCCGCCCGTTTGGGAGCTTTGGTATAATCCCCATGGTCCTGACGGAGTCCCCAGCATCCACTAGGACGTTAGAGAAAATAAGATTTTACTTACCGATAAATCTATTTCTCATAGTCCGTAGTGGATGCTGGGCGCCCATCCCAAGTGCGGATTGTCTGCATTACTTGTACATAGTTATTGTTACAAAAAAAATCGGGTTATTATTGTTGTGAGCCATCTTTTTTAGAGGCTACTTCATTGTTATCATACTGTTAACTGGGTTCAAATCACAAGTTGTACGGTGTGATTGGTGTGGCTGGTATGAGTCTTACCCGGGATTCAAGATCCTTCCTTATTGTGTACGCTCGTCCGGGCACAGTACCTAACTGAGGCTTGGAGGAGGGTCATAGGGGGAGGAGCCAGTACACACCATGTGATCCTAAAAGCTTGCTTTTGTGCCCTGTCTCCTGCGGAGCCGCTATTCCCCATGGTCCTGACGGAGTCCCCAGCATCCACTACGGACTATGAGAAATAGATTTATCGGTAAGTAAAATCTTATTTTTAAAAATACACATACTGTACAGGTAAATCAAAACCTGTGGCAGATTTCACCTACAGTATTTTAGCCCTATGGAGGGTCTCAAGCTTTGTACACCTATCACATATTGTACCTAGCTGGGGACGAAGTCACATAAATAGTATTCTAGTTTACAGCAATTATAGCATATAAAGCTGGTCATAGACTGCCAGGGCCACCATGAATGGCCAAGGGCCCAGGTACTAGAGGGGGCATGGCCAAGTCCAGGTAACTGTGGTCACGCCACCTCAAAAAAATAAATGAAGAATAGCAGCTTTCCCAGGAGAGGCAAAACAGGGAGAGCCGGCGGTTGCACATGAGGGCATAGTGCCCCTTAGCAGCTGGCCAGGGTAATTAGTACCCACGCCCCCCTTCTCGCCTCCATTGCAGACTGCTCAATAGTACAGTCGACCAGGCGACACACACGATGAACAGAATGACAGGCCAATAATTGGAGCGCCTCTATTCACTGCAAGATGTATGTAGACAATCTCCATTCACAGCCTGAAGTTGGCTGAATGATGGTCAGGTAGATCGGACAGGTTTGATAACCAAATCAAAAGATCCCGCCAGTCTTTCAGCTGTTTTCAGTCTGTGAATAATTATCGTTCAGTACCATACACTGAGCGATAATCCTTCAAACCTGTCATTTGGTCTGTTGGTGTGCACGATTATTGTGCTGTGTGTGGCCAGCTTAAGGCTCATTGGGAGGTCATTCTGACCAGTTCGCTCGCTGCTTTTTATTGCAGCTGAGCGAACGGGTCCCCACTGCTCATGCGCCAACGCCGTAGTGCGCCGGCGCATGCCAGACAGCCAAAGGCCGTAGCAGGACTGCAATCACCTCTGCCTGATTGACAGGCAGAGGCGGTTGCTGGGCGGGAGGGGGCGGAACGGCGGCGTTTGGCCGCTGTTTCCTGAACGCGGTCGAGCCAACGCAGGCATGGCCGGAGCGTGTGGGGGCCGGGCCGCAGTGGCTGTGTGACGTCACACACACAGCCGCTGCGGGCCAAGGAGCGTCGAGTAGCTCCTGGCCAGCATGCTAAAGTTGCGCTGGCCGGGAGCTACTCTTGAAGTGCAAAGGCATCGCTGCTGTGCGATGCCTTTGCACTTCTGTGGGGGTAGCCGGCACTGACATGCGAGGCGGGATGGTCAGTGTGAATGATCGTAGGTTTGCTAATTTTCAGTGCCAGATTAAGGACCTCATGGGCCTGTAGCTGAAATTTGTGAAGGGCCTACTGTATGCCACCACATGTGTACGGTGTGACTAGCACGACGTGTGTGACTACTGATGGGGGTGTGATCAGTGCTGTATATACAGTGATCGCGCTGAGTCCAAAAACTATGCTGCGTCCCACTGGGAGTATATTTTAGCTTAGCAGAAGTGCGAACGAATGGATCGCAGAGCGGCTACAAACATTTTTTGTGCAGTTTCTGAGTAGCTCCAGACCTACTCAGCGCTTGCGATCACTTCAGCCTATTCAGTTCCTGTTTTGACATCACTCACCCGCCCAGCGTTCGCCCAGCCACGCCTGCGTTTTCCCTGGCACGCCTGCAGTTTTTCCGAACACTCCCTGAAAACGGTCAGTTGACACCCAGAAACGCCCACTTCATGTCAATCACTCTGCGGCCACCAGTGCGAAATGCATTGCTAAACCTTGTGCAAAACTGCATCGTTCGCTGTGCCCGTACGTCACGCATGCGCATTGCGCCGCTTACGCATGCGCAGAACTGCCATTTTTTAGTCTGATCACTGTGCTGCGAACAAATGCAGCTAGCGATCAACTCGGAATGACCACCATTATTCACATTACACAGTAGTTCCCTTATACAAGTTAGGCAAGACCACAGAGCCCCTTATACACATTTCGCAACAGTAGAGCCCCTTCTTCTTATTCCTTCTCTTATCATCTTTCCTCCTCATCATTCTACCATGCACTTTGTAGTATACCTGATATACACATTCCCTTGCTCCAGCTCCTCTGCAGTCTTCCGATGGCCAGGACTCAGAGCCGGAGGACAGACTGGCCAAACGCAAGTATTACAGGGACGCCACCTGCCCGCCAGCAACACACCAGCTCGCAGCTCTCCACAGACCATGCAGAGCCCGCCAGAGCTAGCCCCCTGCTGCAATGGAGCTGGAGGATGGAGCCAGAAAACAGAGCATTACTGCGTGACGAGGGAGGCATCTCGCGATCCACTCCGACCCAGCGGAGTGCAGAAGTCTCCTTCCTTGAGACAGCTAGACAAACGCCGGCATCACAGGGACCCCCCCCGCCAGACTAGTGATCCGGACATGGTGCACCGCCTCAAACGGCACCCCCTACAACCGCAAGCGCAGGTATCTGTCACGGAGACAAGCTAAACGCCGCAGGCGGGACTCAGGGAGAAGCACAGACAGACACACAAAGGGATCAAGGGGAAATGTGGTCGGTTGCACCCACAGAGCAGAGTTGCACACTACCCTAGTTACATATATATATATATATATATGTATATATATATATAGAACTTTTCAAAGCCGGCACTCCAATACAATCGTTGCTTATCCCGGTGCACGTCTAAGATCCACAGCAAGATCCTAATGTATACTTCACAACGACAGCACACAGGGATTAAATAACTGTCCACTCGAGACGCAGTATTGGCAATACTGCGTCTCGAGTGGACAGTTATTTAATCACTGTGTGCCGTCGTTGTGAAGTATGTATATATATATATATATATATATATTTAAAAACCACTTAACTGACGATTTTTCCCTTCAAAAGCGTTAACAACATTGTTTTTTTAAATGTATTTTATTTAATAAAGATGAAAAAGTATTTTTTAAAATATTTAAACATTATATTATGCACATCTGCAGAACGGATCTTCTCGTCAAAAACGGGGGGACAGGGTGGGACGGCGCAGTTGCATGAAATCTGACCATGCCAGTTAAGTGGTTGAACACATACACGAAAAGTTTCCCCCGGCACTCCGGACTTACGTGTATCTGGCTCTGGTGCCCTCCTCACAGGTACTCGGCCTGCATAGACAACTCTTCCATGGCATAGGCAGCACTCTTTGTGCATAAAACCCTGCAGGGTGCGTTATTTATTTTGTGATGTTTCGGGGTAACATTCCCCTGCCTCAACCCCAAAACGTTATGAAATAAACAGCACACCCTGCGGGGTTTCATGCACTAAACCAGTGTTTGTAAGTACAGTACTACACACACATAGTTATATATACACATATAAATGTTTTTATATATATATATCCGTGTGTGTAGTGTATATATGTATGTATGTACACAGTATATAGATATATTATGTATTTAATTGTAGTGTCACTTGCCCCCATTGTATATATTTATTACGTTGTACCCTCATCCCCCTTATATATTTCGGTTTTGCTTCCTGACCCCCTTTAAATTACACTTGTGGCCCTGTTCCTCCAAATATGTTTATTTAACTTACAGTATGCCCACAATCGTCCCTTTATATATTTATATAATTTGAGCTTGCTGTTCTCCCCTTTATAATATAATAATTTAGCCTAAGCCGCCCGTTCTCTTACACAATATATGTATTAAAGTTATGACACCACCCCACCACCTACCTTGATCTTCTGCTGTGCAATTACATTTACAGCCACACAAGACAGGGTAAAAAAAAAGTAAATAGCAAGCCCAGTCAATGCCACATCGGATTCGGGGGCAAAGCATCGGCCAGAGTCAGGAAGAGTAAGAGGACAGTTTTAGACAGGCACTGAGCTGGCCGGGACTTCAGCCAGCCGATTTGGGGTGGAGGAAACTGGGCAATCGGGAGGTGAGTGAGCTGCTGGTGATGACAGGATTCTTTTTCCTGTCAACACTGGCTGCAATGGAGGGATCCTGTGGGCTTATTTTCATTGGGGGGCCTGGAGCTGCAGCTCCATCCGCCCCATTGTTAATCCGGCCCTGCTAATTTTAGCACAGCTATGATTATCTTGGTATGACCCCCATTATACCGAGTCCTGAAGCTTAATATGTTTTATAGCCAGGGCATCTGTCCATAGAATTGTGTGTGTTACTGTGGGATGGATGTGTACGTGTATAGTAACAGAATGCCCATAGTGTTACACAGGTGATTCAGGTTTGAGGGTTTATCTAACAGATGATGTTTAGAAAAACAGTGAATGGGTTCCTGTCTATTCCTGAGTAGCAGGACGCTCCAACTGATATATATATATATATATATATATATATATATATACTTTAGCTGAGTACCTATTGAGTTTTATACATTTTGTAGTGCCCCAGTCAGTGATAGAATAAATCAGACAATACAACAGTTTGAAAGATTAGCGCTTCAATCAATAGTGCGGCTAAAAACACTTGGGTGGTTACCCACACACCAAAAAAGGATAGTTCACAAAGTCTGATATTAGTGATTCAGCGCACCACTGGGTAACATCAAACCAAAAACCATCTCTTTAACAGGCAATGTCTTATCCAGTCTCCAGAAAATTTCACTACAGGATCAAGAAATGTCTCTATATTCCAAACACGTTTCAGTCTTCCTTCCTGGCGGTGTGTCTCACTTTGCACATATGGAGTCCACACTCATCCCAAAAATGAAAGAAAGGATATAATAGTGAAGTACGTTTTAATCCATAAGCAACAATTTTAAAAACAAGTTGATACACTTGGCAACATGAAAATCCACCACTATTAATACAGCATCCGTACCAGATTATGTGGGGTGTCAATAGTGCCCACCCTAAAACAGCATGAGATATTCCACTACCCTCCCAGGTTAAATTGGGTACCGGATCAGATGCTGGGCTGGATACTCCTGAATCCCCTACACGAATGCTGGCAGGCAGTCTGGTCACCGGCACGTTTCTGCTCCCCTTGGAGACTTTTTCAAGGTGTGTGGTGCTATACAAACTAATGGGTTTATATACCCTTAGATGTCTCCTGATTGGTGTACCTCAGACTCCACCTTTTTTAGATTGCTATTGGTGCTAAAACTGAAAGTGTCTTAAGTGTATTCATATATAATTCATTTTCTTTTCTATTTTTAATTTCATATATAAAAAAATTTGTTTAAAATCCCAATATTGCATTCCCATAAAATTGGATCGTTCATTACTTCCGGGTATATTGACCGGAAGTGACGTGTGTTTATAGTTAATTGTTTGCGGATTTATCTGTGTTGTTATGCTTTCCACAACACAGATCAATGTCCGCAAACTCCCCCCATCGAGGAGTATACCATTCTCCCCAGTAATGCGCCCGCAGCGTGATCTGTATTTCGGGTCCGTAATGCCACTTCCAGTCCGTGGAACGCATGACCAACCCTGCACTCCACGGTTTCCGGAAGTGACGACACTCAGCACTTCCTCAATGCTAAGCTGTGTGCTGTGCACGCCCCGTCACTTCCGTTGATTCCAGCTTACTTATTTCCGATCTGTGGAACGCATTACACTCACTGCGTTCCACGGTAACCACGTCACTTCCGTTAATTTTAGCTTGTCTTTCTGGTCCGTGGAACGCATTCTACTCACTGCGTTCCACAGTACCAGGGAGAAGGGGAAAAAAACATCCTATATTTCCTATTTCATGACCTTCAAAGGTGATATTTAACCCCATGAAGTATTCCCCCTGTTATCTTAAGATTTAATTACAATGACAAGTGACCCACAGCATTACCTCCGGATCACACAATATATCACATTACTGGTGTTCCATAGTTCCCCAGGAGACAGTCCACATAATGACACAAATAGGATTGTAAACAAATGATATTCCTGATACAACAATAAAAATCCTTAAAACGCATGAACTTGCATCATGATAAAAAATTCTCTAAAATCACAGAGACATTCTTAGTGATACACGGTTAAAAATACAAAGGAAAAAGGGATCCAGATATGACACCATATGACTGAAAATCAAGGAGGGGACCCCTTTCAAGGAACATGGATGATAAAGAGTTTGATGAGGAAAAGCAAAGTACATAAGATAAGAGCAATAGTGTAATAAAAATAATTCTAAAAAGCTATAAAAACCATTTTAAGTCCAAATTAAGACCTTTTGGCGCCAGACTATATACATTTCACTTCGATCTGGGCTATTCTTTCTTCCTGACTTTCCTTACGCCAGTGGCTTTGTACAGTGTTAATACCTATTACATATTTGATACCTGTATACCTGTACATTTTTTGTTATGAGTATCCTTAAAATGATTAGACACAGAGTGTTTCTCAAAACCCTTTTCAATATTTCGTACATGCTCAGCCCATCTATCCTTCAATGCCCTCGATGTACGTCCAATGTACTGTAAACCACACCTACACTCAATTAAATAAATGCAATTTCTCATACGTCCTAGAGGATGCTGGGGACTCCAAAAGGACCATGGGGTATAGACGGGATCCGCAGGAGACATGAGCACACTATAAGACTTTGAATGGGTGTAAACTGGCTCCTCCCTCTATGCCCCTCCTCCAGACTCCAGTTAGACTCTGTGCCCAGAGAGACTGGACACACACTAGGGGAGCTCTCCTGAGTTTCTCTGAAAAGACTTTATGTTAGGTTTATTATTTTCAGGGAGACCTGTTGGCTACAGGCTCCCTGCATCGTGGGAGTGAGGGGAGAGAAGCAGTCCTACTTCTTCTGAGTTCAAGGGCTCTGCTTCTTAGGCTAATGGACACCATTTGCTCCAGAGGGTCTGATCACTTGGTTCGCCTAGCTGCTCGTTCCCGGAGCCGCGCCGTCACCCCCCTCACAAAGCCAGAAGAAAGAAGCCGGGTGAGTATTAGAAGAACAGAAGACTTCAGTGACGGCAGAAGACTTCAGGGTCTCTGAGGTACCGTGCAGCGGTCGCGCTGCGCGCCATTGCTCCCACACACAAGCGGCACTACAAGGGTGCAGGGCACAGGGGGGGCGCCCTGGGCAGCAAAAATACCTCACATACATGCCTGGCAAAGAGGTATACAGTGCATAGGCACTGTTTACCGACCCCCGCCAGTATAAAAAAGTAAAAAAAATAACGGGACTGAAGCGCGCCGAGAAGCGGGCGTGGCTTAGCCCTCACAACTCTATACAGCGCCATTTTCTCCTCACAGAGACGCTGGCCCCGCCAAAAACACTGTGGAACACTAACAGTGAAAAACGAGGGGGGGGGGGGCACAGTTGTTTAGTGCACTATAGATTCATATAATGAAGCACTATTTATATATGTCATACTGGACTGCCACAAACAGCTATGGGAATCCCTCTGTCGGCATTGCCGACTCCTGATGGCACTTGATTCAGGAGATGAAATGTCAGTATTGTAAGCTTTTCCAAAGTAAACACTATATGGGAGACACAGTCGTATGTGGGTGACCCTGTCGGCACCAACTGTTATAACTGGGTGTAATTTAACATGATAATGTGAAAACCTATACCTGTATATATGTATATATGTATGGTACGGTTGCATTGAGAGGTAACTCGAGCACATACGTGATATTAAAATTATGTATAGATATATATTTCCCTCAGACCCCTCGGGGTTGCAAGAATGTTATTTTGCCCGGTTACTACTCCCTGTTGTCGACGAATACTATGTCTTATGTCGACCATAATGTTTCCTGGTTAGATCCACAACTTTGGCATCCAGTACATGTTCATACACATTCAGAACACATTAATGTCATTAGGGACCCTGCTGTTCCTGACAAAATATATATATATATATATATATGAGATGTATATATAGATATATGTGTGTATATGTGTATTTAAAGGTGTATATTTATATTACAATTCTAATGAATGCTGGAGTGATGTTATTCCCTCTCATGTGCTGGTCACTCTGTTGATAAAGCTCTAGGTCAGCCGTGACAAGATGGTCTCAAATCCTCACGAGGAGTCCGAGTGTTTATTCTTTTCCCACCGTGGATAGAATAAAGTGAAAGTCAACCCCTGGTCTGCACGGGGCCTTGTCACAAAGGATCGTATACAGGAAGCTAAGTGATATTTGCATTACATAAGCATGGGGGAGTGCTTGTATTCAGAAATGGTCGGTTACCTTGTCATCCGATATAATTACCCTGGGGAGAGATGAGATATTCCTTGAGTTGGGTCTTATCTAGAACATTGCAGCTTGCTGCCGTGCGACTACAAGAGGTATGGGACTCTTGGGTTCGTGGGCCAATTCCATGACCGTCTCAACTAGGAGGGCGTTGTGGATTCGCCAAGGGAATGCTGAGGCTGACTCCGAGAAATACTGGAGTATCTTCCCTATGAAGGTGAAACCTGGTTTGGGGATGGCTTTGTTAAGTTGATCTCGGCAGATATCACTGGTAAGTTTACCTTCTTGAGCTATGTTCCCTCACAGCGGTTGGTGACGCATTTTTTGTAGGATGCAGTCATTTTGACTGGTTGGATACCGTTTGTTTCCCCTTCTTTGCAGGAAAAGGAAGGTGTAAAGGTAAGAGGTCTGCAGCCTTTTTAAGGTAGCAGAAGCAGATATCGTCCTCTGCTTTCTACCACATCCACCGCATGTCGCTGGGTCCATCTTGCTGGAGCCCACACCGGTGGGAACTCGTCTAATACTCTTCGGTTAGTCCTGGAATGGACTGGGACCAGTGAGTTAAGAATAAAGTCCAAAGGGGGACATACTGGAGTTTCCAGACGATTCCCCTCGCAGATTTTTAAAACGGATCTTATCAATTCTCCTCTGGACGGGGAGGTAGTGTGCGACGCCATACAAGAGTTGGGTCAGGATCAGGACATTGTCCTGCTGTCCCTGTCACAAAAAAAAAAAAAAAAAAGCTGTTATTCAAGCTTTTTAGTGCGTCTGAGCCCGGACAGCTCGGTCAGAACAATCCAAAAAAGAAAGAGGATTTAAATGCAGTTTCATCCGCATTAAGCTTACCTGCGTTTGCTATTCGGGATTGTCATTGCCATTTCACAGGAGTGATGGCAGTATGATGGGTTTCCTTCAATAGTAACAGCCATTTTTTAGTCTGTACTGGGACGCTCTCCTGACTACGGCGAGGTCATGAAACAAGTGGTACAAATCGTTGTTTCTCTCTGACAGTTCTTCAACACAGAGAATCGCTGTTGATCCCAACGACACAGAGGTCGGGGTTGGGAATAAGATTAGATACTGAACTGTTAAAAGTTTATTTCCACAGGAAAACTGTGGAAAGAAGTCTGAGGATCCAGAGTCGGATCGGATTTGCAACAGTGTAAACCCATCAATACGTTCCATTGATGCAGAAGATGGTTGCGGCCTACGAGGCCATTCGGTGGGCAGGTCAAATACCAGAGTGTTTTTTTTGCAGGACCAGTTGGGCATGTGGTCCGGGTCTCACCTGCACATGCACCGGGAAATAGTCTTATTTTCCAGGACTAGGATATCTCTCCTGTGGTGGCTTAACAGTTCTCACCTCCTAGAGGGACGAAGGTTCGGGATCCAGGATTAGATCCTGGTGTCCATGGATACAAGTCTCCGAGGCTGGGGAGCAGTCTTTCCAGAGGAAAAGGTCAAGCCGGGAAGCTTGTCTGCAATAAGCATTCTTGAATTAAGAGCTATTTACAACAGAACATCTTCTTCGCGATCTGCTCGTCTTAATTCTGTCGGACGACTTAACAGCAGTGGCGTAAGTAAGCCGCTAGGGCGGAACGAGGAGCAAAGTGGAAATGATAGAAGCCGCAAAAGTTTCCGCTGAGCGGAAAGGCATGTAAACGCTCTATTAGAGGTCTTCGTCCGGGTGTAGATAACGGAGAAATAGACTTCCTCAGCAGACACGATCTCCATCCAGGAGAGTGGGGTCTTCATTAAGAAGTTTTCACAGAAGTGGCAAGTCTTTGGGGAATTCCTCAATTGGACTTGATGGCGTCTCGCCTCAACAAGAAATTTCTGGAATATTGTTCCAGGTCAAGGGACACTCAAGCAATAGCAGTGGATGCCCTCATGACACAATGGGGGTTTTCTGTCGGTCTATGTGTTCCCTCCATTTTTACCCTTTCCAAAGGTGATAAACATGAGGAGAAATAAAGGTTCAGCCGATCCTCAAGGAGGGCTTGGTAGCCAGATCTTCAAACTTACTCATAGAAGATCCCTGGCCTCTTCTTCTACGAGAGGGCCTTTTATGGCAAGGACCGGGCATGTATCAAGACTTAACGTGGCTGCGTTTGACGGCATGGCGGTTGAACGCCATATCCTAGCCTGAAAGGGTATTTCCGGTGAAGTCATTCCCACATTGCTTCAGGCTAGGAACGGAGTAACGGCGAAGCTTTACCACCGTATTTGGAGGAAGTATGTGTCTTGGTGGGAATCCAAGACGGCTCCTACAGAAGAAGTTCAGCCGGGTCGTTTTCTCCATTTTTTGCAAGCAGGTGTGGATGCAGGCCTAAAGTTAGGCTCCATTAAAGTGCAGATTTGGGCCTTATCAATTTTCTTTCAAAAAGAATTGGCCACCCTCCCAGAAGTTCAGACTTTCGTGAATGGAGTGCTGCACATCCAACCTCCGTTTGTGCCTCCAGTGGCACCATGGGACCTTAAAGTGGTGTTGCAGTTTCTTATGTCACACTGGTAGGAACCTTTACGAAAGGTTGAGTTAAAAATTTCTCACTTGGGAAGTGGTCATGCTATTGGCCTTGGCATCCACAAGGCGGGTGTTGGAATTAGCGGCTTTGTCTCACAAGAGGCCCAATTTGATCTTTCATGTGGATAGAGCAGAGTTGAGAACTCGGCAACAATTTCTGCCAAAAGTGGTTTCTGCGTTTCACATGAACCAACCTATTGTGGTGTCTGTGGCTACTGAAGCCTTGGTTGATTCGAAGTCTCTTGAGGTAGTCGGAGCTTTGAATATTTATGTCGCCAGAACGGCTTAGATTGGGGAAACAGAGGCTCTGTTTACCCGGTATGCTCCCAACAAAAATTGGGGCTCCTGCTTCTAAGCAGACGGTTGCATGCTGGATCTGTGATACGATTCGGAATGCTCATTCTACGGCTGGATTGCTGTTACCGAAGTCAGTGAAGGCCCATTCTACCAGGAAGGTGGGCTTTTTTTGGGTGGATGCCCAAGGAATCTCGGCGGTTCAACTTTGCCGAGCAGCTACTTGGTCAGGTTCAAACACTTTTGCTAAGTTTTACAAGTTTGATACCCTGGCTGATGAGGACCTCATGTTTGCTCAATTGGTGCTGCAGAGTCATACGCACTCTCCCGCCCGGTCTGGAGCTTTGGTATAGACCCCATGGTCCTTTTGGAGTCCCCAGCATCCTCTAGGACGTATGAGAAAATAGGATTTTAATACCTACCGGTAAATCCTTTTCTCTTAGTCCGTAGAGGATGCTGGGTGCCCTTCCCAGTGTGTACTGTATCTGCAGCTATTGGTTGTGGTTACACTCATGTGGTGTTTCTTTTCAGTCAAGTCTGTTGCTGCTGTTATTCATGCCGTTGCATGCGGTATGTGATTATTGGTCGTGTTTACACACAGGTTGTGTTACATTTTCGGTCAGCATATTGCTGTATGTTTTTCATGCCATCAGATGGTGTTCTATTGAATGCCACGTTCTGCGGCATGTTCGAGGTGTGAGCTGGTATGACACTCACCATGTTTAAACATTAAATTCTTTCCTCGAAATGTCCGTCTCCCTGGGCACAGTTCTCTAACTGGAGTCTGGAGGAGGGGCATAGAGGAAGGAGCCAGTTCACACCCATTCAAAATCTTATAGTGTGCCCATGTCTCCTGCGGATACCGTCTATATCCCATGGTCCTTTTGGAGTCCCCAGCATCCTCTATGGACTAAGAGAAAAGGATTTACCGGTAGGTATTAAAATCCAATTTTTTCGTGTGTTGCATGTTATGAATTCGGTGATTGAATATGTTTTACCACTAACAACTGAACAGAAATTCTCCATTTTGCTAGGTTGGGTAGTGTGGTTTCTGCACATCTTACAAACTCCACACCTATGAAACCCCTGTGTTTTTATTCTATTTGATCTTTTAGGTGCTATTGCACTTTTTACCAATTTATTTTTCAAGTTAGGGGCTTTTCTATAGATGAATTTCGGGTAATTGGGAACTACAGTTTTTAAAACCGGGTCACGTGATAATAAATGCCAGTGACGTTTCACTATTTTTTCAACTTTATATTGACAACTATAAGTAGTAATGAAGGGAAGATTTATGGGATTTTGGCTATCCACTTTTTTTGATTGCAACAAATCCTTTCTTTCAACAGATCCAATTTCTTCAATTTGTGTGTTGATAGTACTTTCTTTATATCCTTTTGCCACAAATTTTCTCCTTAAATCTCCTGCCTGCTCCTTAAATGTTTCTATTTCGGTGCAGTTACACCGCATTCTTTTAATTTGTCCTTTAGGAATATTTCTTATCCATGTGGGATGGTGATTGCTGTCCGTCGGGATGTATGAATTGCTATCCATTGGTTTATGAAATGATTTAGTTTCCAGTTTGCCGTTTTTGATATAAATAGTCAAGTCTGAGAAATGAATGTCTATATTACTGGTATTAAAAATTAATTGGATGTTAAAATCATTAATATTTAATACATCACAAAAAGTAAAAAGATCTTCAGTGCCAGTCCATATGAAAAAAATATCGTTGATAAAACAAAACCACATAATAATGTTACTTAAGAATCTATTGTTGGCCCAAATATTTTCTTCCTCCCATAAACCCATGAACATATTTGCATATGACGGGGCAAAACGTGTGCCCATGGCCGTTCCTTTAATTTGACGATAAAATTTTCCATTAAACCAGAAAAAATTATTATTTAAAATAAATTAAATCATGTCTAAAATAAATGATATTTTCTCTGTGTCCATATCTACTTTTTCTAAATGGTTATGAGTGGCTTGTATGCCTTTAGAGTGATCAATAACCGTATATATAAACTGGTTACATCCGCTGTTCCCATAATAAAATGTTCTTCCCAATTCACCTCTGATAATTTGTGTAAAAAATCCATAGTGTCTTTAATATATGATTTAATCTTAAAAACTTCAGGTTGTAGATGGTAATCAATGTAATGTGATAAATTTGCTGTTATGGACTCGGTTCCTGCAACAATCGGTCTACCAGGGGGGTTTTGCAAATCTTTATGTATTTTAGGTAAATATATAAAACTGGAATACTTGGATTTTTCACTCTCAGGTAACTTTCTTTTTTATCCGTTATAGTTCCCTTCAGTTGGTACTTCTTTAGGTGGTCATGGAGTTCTTTTTCAATCTTCTCAGTTGGATTTCGTCTCATTAAAATATAAGTGAATCGATCTTCAAGTTGTCTTTTAATCTCATTATTGTATTTTTCACTGTCCATGATTACAATCCCCCCCCCCCCCCTTATCAGCCGGTTTTATTACAATATTGGTATTCTCTCCAAGACCTTTTAATGCTTCTCTCTCTCTTTTGCTGATATTTTGACATTTTTTATCTTTATATGTCATATTCCCTAAATCTGCAGTCACAGCTTTATTAAAACTCTCAATGAAACAACCCCTATTAAAAACCGGATTAAAAGTTGACTTTTGTTTAATAGGGTCTCTGGCAGTTGTGGTTTCTCCTTTCTGTGTTATAAAATACTTTTTCAACGATACCTTGCGTACAAATTTTTGAATATCCAAATAAGTCTAGAATTTATTACATTTATTTACTGGAGCAAATTTAAGCCCCTTTTCCAAAACTTCTTGTTCCTCCTTGGTTAGAGGATGTTTACTCAAGTTAAAATTTTTTAATTTTCTCTGTTTCCTGATCCTTCTGCTCTTCCATCCCAGATATTCTTATAATCTCAATTTTTTTAGAGACTCTCACTGGATATTTCCCTCTCTCCTGTTCCAAATGCCATTCATCTTTTACAAAAAAACGAGTTTTATGGTAAGAATTTACCTTTGTTAAACTCTTTCTGCGAGGTACACTGGGCTCCACAAGGAATGGACAATGGGGTGTAGAGTAGGATCTTGATACGAGGCACCAAAAGGCTCAAAGCTTTGACTGTTCCCAGAATGCATAGCGCCGCCTCCTATATCACCCCACCTCCCTGCACAGGACCTCAGTTTTTAGTTAACCAGTCCAATGCAGTAGCAGGAAAAGAGACGACAATGGTTAGTAGCCACAACACCGCATTCTCACGACAGGAGACGTGTCAGCAGCTAATGCCATACCAACCCAAAGAAGCTAAGTGCATCATGGTGGGCGCCTTGCGGAGCCCAGTGTACCTCGCAGAAAGAGTTTTAACAAAGGTAAGTTCTTACCATAAAACTCGTTTTCTGCTGCGGGGTACACTGGGCTCCACAAGGAATGGACAATGGCGATGTCCTAAAGCAGTTCCTTATGGGAGGGAACGCACTGTAGTTGGTACAAGAACCCTGCGTCCAAAGGAAGCATCCTGGGAAGCGGCAGTATCGAAGGCATAGAACCTTATGAACGTGTTCACAGAGGTCCACGTAGCCGCCTTGCACAATTGTTCAAGGGTCGCACAACACGTTGGGCCGCCCAAGAAGGTTCAACAGACCGAGTAGAATGGGCCTTAATGTGATCAGGAGCAGAGAGACCAGCCTTCACATAAGCATGTGCAATCGCCATTCTAATCCATCTGGCCAGAGTTTGCTTGTGAGCAGGCCAGTCCCGTTTGTGAAATCCAAACACAACAAAAAGAGAATCAGATTTCCTAACAGGAGCAGTTCTCTTCACATAGATACGGAGAGCCCGTACCACATCCATAGACCGCTCTTTGGGAGACGGACCAGGAGAACAAGTGCCGGAACTACAATCTCCTGATTAAGGTGGAACAAAGAAACCACCTTAAGTAGATAGCCGGGACGAGTCCTAAGCACCGCCCGGGCACGGTGAAATATCAGATATGGGGAACTACAGGACAAGGCACCCAAATCCAACACTCTTCTAGCTGAAGCAATAGCCAGCAGAAACACCACCTTAAAGGAAAGCCACTTAAGGTCAGCTGAACCAAGAGGTTCAAACGGAGACTCTTGTAACGCCTCCAAAACCACCGACAAGTCCCAAGGAGTAAAGGTATGCACATCAGGTAAGGTCGCAATTTTTCTCTGAAACCACACCGACAAGGCAGATATTTGAACCTTGAGGGAGGCCAGACGCAGGCCTAAGTCCAGGCCCTGCTGAAGAAATGGCAACAACTTGGCTATACTAAACTTGGAAGCGTCATAATCGTTAGATGCGCACCAAACAAAGTAAGAATGCCAGACCCTATAGTAAATCCGAGCCGAAGCCGGTTTCCGGGCCCACAACATAGTTTGAATGACCGCCTCAGAAAACCCTTTAGCCCTTAAGACGGCAGCTTCAAGAGCCACGCCGTCAAAGACAGCCGGGCTAGGTTCTGGTAGACACAGGGGCCCTGAACGAGGAGGTTTGGGCGTTGTGGAAGTAGAATTGGATGCTCTGACGATAGGCCTTGCAGGTCTGAGAGCCAGTACCGTCTGGGCCACGCTGGAGCTATGAGAAGCAGAAATCCTTTTTCTTGCTTGAACTTCCGAATTACCCTGGGCAGGAGTGACACCGGAGGGAACACGTACGGCAGCCGAAACCTCAACGGTACCGCCAGCGCATCCACGAATGCTGCTTGAGGTTCCCTTGTCCTTGCTCTGAAGACCGGAACCTTGTGATTGTGTCGAGACGCCATCAGATCTACGTCTGGAAGGCTCCACCTTTCCACTAGGAGTTGAAACACTTCTGGATGGAGGCCCCACTCGCTGGCATGCACGTCCTGACGATTGAGAAAGTCCGCTTCCCAATTCAGGACTCCTGGAATGAATATTGCTGATATGGCCGGTAGATGGCGTTCTGCCCACTGTAGAATCCGTGAGACTTCCTTCATTGCTAGTCGGCTTCGAGTGCCGCCATGATGATTTATGTAAGCCACTGTGGTGGCGTTGTCCGACTGTACTTGAACAGGACGGCTCTGAATTAAATGCTGGGCTAGGTCCAAGGCATTGAAGACCGTCCGCAACTCCAGAATATTGATCAAGAGGAGGGACTCCTCCTTGGTCCACCGCCCCTGAAGGGAGTGTTGCTCCAGCACCGCGCCTCAACCTCTTAGACTGGTATCTGTCGTCAACAGGACCCAGTCGGATATCCAGTACGGACGGCCCCTGCACAGCTGTTGGTCCCGGAGCCACCAGAGCAGCGACAGACGGACCTCCGGAGTAAATGAGATTATTTTAGACCTGATCCGGTGAGGCAGGCCGTACCATGTGGCTAGAATCAGCCTCTGGAGAGGGCGAGAGTAAAATTGAGCGTACTCCACCATGTCGAATGCTGACACCATGAGGCCCAGCACTTACATCGCCGAATGTATCGACACTTGCGGACGAGATAGGAAGCAACGAATCCTGTCCTGAAGTTTCAGGACTTTCTCCTGAGACAGGAACAACCGCTGGTTGTGAGTGTCCAATAGTGCTCCCAGATGCACCATGCTCTGAGCAGGGATCAGGGATGACTTCTTCCAGTTGATGAGCCACCCGTGGGCTTGCAGAAACCGGACCGTCACATCTAGATGATGCAGGAGAAGTTCTGGGGAATTTGCCAGGATTAACAAGTCGTCCAAATACGGCAGTATCCTGACCCCTTGACGGCGGAGTACCACCGTCATCACCGCCATGACTTTTGTAAAGACTCGCGGAGCCGTTGTTAAACCAAAAGGTAACGCCCGAAACTGGTAATGGCAGTTGCCAATCGCAGATCTCAGGTATTGCTGATGAGACACTGCTATAGGAATATGCAGGTAAGCATCCTGTATATTATTATTATTACATTTTATTTATAAGGCCTCACATGTGTTTCGCAGCGCCGTACAAAGGACAGTACAGGGAGACAAAACATATCATTACAGTAAATAAATAACAGAAATAGAGTACAGGTAACAGAGCACCACACGTTCTCAAGACATAATACAGCTAAGATGTAAGTATTGATGGAGTGATCATCGTACTACTAGAGGCTGGTGGCCATAGATGGAGATGAGCCTTTACTAGCAGGATAAAGATGGTCGTTGAGTAGGGGAGAGCTGCGAGTGAAATGTGTCGAGACGAGGGCTTAGATAACAAGAGGAAAGAGGGCCCTGCTCTGAAGAGCTAACAATCTAGTGGGGAGGGGCGACAGACAGATGACAAGAGGTGCAGGCAAGTGGGAGGTAGCCTGATGGCAGTATGCAATCAAAGCTGAGATGTTCACGGCATGAGGCAGGGGGGTGGAGGCGCGGCTTCAGCACTGGGTTATGCATCAGGAGGGTATGCTTTGATGAATAGGTGGGTTTTTAGTGCCCGTTTGAAGCTTTGCAATGTCGGGGAGAGTCTAATGGAGCGGGGGAGTGCGTTCCACTGAAGGGGTGCAGTCCCCCAGAACCAGAGCCCAAAGCTGCTATATTCTCCTCATAGGTATCTGCGGCTTCAGCAACACCGACAGTGTGTTCAGCCCCATAATCGTTACCCTCAGAAGCAGACATGATATAACTTGCAGTATCAGGTAACACAGTACAATTTGTCAGCAGCACAATACCTCTAGCCCAAACCCCTGCGCAGTTTAGTCAGCACCAGCAGAGATAAAGGAGTGATATGGTGACTAAATCACAGAGAAAAATATGTACTACAGTATATCTTTGTGAAAATCCTATATTAGATAAAACCTGATGCACCAAGCCCCCTCAGGTTATAGAATATAGGGATAGCAGGTTGAGTGAAAGACACGAAATGGACACCACTCAGCTATCAAATGCACACACAAATAGTCACAGTCTGTACAATGCAGAGGTTATTACTAACAATAATACTGCACTGGACTAGCTTACACAGCTATATAACAATAGATATAACAGTACACAGTAAGAACTGGATGTATATCACAGGGTAATTGTACTAGGAAACCCTGACTAAGTGCACTTTTTCTTAAATAACACTGACTAAAAAAGGCAGGTAGAATACTTAAGTGTCTTGTAAAGTCACAGCACTGACAACCAGGCGGCTTTACATAGAAGGATTTGCCCAAGCATTCCCAGGAACAGTGAGCTGAGGGATAATGGTGCCACAGACACTGTCAGGGAGTGAGGGAGAGACAGATATGCAGCTCCAGGGCGGGAACATTTGCAGAAAATGGCACCCTGGGGCTGGGGAAGGGGCTTCAGGTCCAAGCTCAATCCCCCTGCTGGCAAAACCACCGGGTACTGCGGGCTCTAATAAAACGGTTTATAGAGAAAATCTGACCTGTCCCATGCCCTGGTGATCTAGTGGGATCGCCTGTATAGCCACAGTGTCCACCCCCAGCGCGCGCACCCCCGTCGTGTGTGCCTGACAAGAAGAAAACCGGAGCCTCCTGCTGTAGTAACCCGGCATCCAGGGCTCGGGAGTGTACACCGCCGCTGGGGAGAGCTGGAGCTGCAGCAGTGAATGTCCACTGACATGTAACACTGCTGCTGCCCTTGAAGTCTTCACTTTTTTCCTCAGGAAAAAAGCTCTTCTTAGGACTGCCTGGAGCAGCCCCTCTGTTAAGTGCCTGCTACTGCAGCACCAACTACAAAACTGAGGTCCTGTGCAGGGAGGCGGGATGATATTAGAGATGTGCACTTGAAATTTTTCGGGTTTTGTGTTTTGGTTTTGGGTTCGGTTCCGCGGCCGTGTTTTGGGTTCGACCGCGTTTTGGCAAAACCTCACCGAATTTTTTTTGTCGGATTCGGGTGTGTTTTGGATTCGGGTGTTTTTTTCAAAAAACACTAAAAAACAGCTTAAATCAGGCATTCCCAACCGCGGTCCTCAAGGCACACCAACAGTGCAGGTTTTAGTGATATCCAGGCTGCTGCACAGATGGTTAAATCAAAATAACTGAGCTACTAATTAAGTCACCTGTGCTGAAGCCTGGATATCACTAAAACCTGCACTGTTGGTGTGCCTTGAGGACCGTGGTTGGGAAAGCCTGGCTTAAATCATAGAATTTGGGGGTCATTTTGATCCCAAAGTATTATTAACCTCAAAAACCATAATTTCCACTCATTTTCAGTCTATTCTGAATACCTCACACCTCACAATATTATTTTTAGTCCTAAAATTTGCACCGAGGTCGCTGGATGACTAAGCTAAGCGACCCTAGTGGCCGACACAAACACCGGGCCCATCTAGGAGTGGCACTGCAGTGTCACGCAGGATGGCCCTTCCAAAAAACACTCCCCAAACAGCACATGACGCAAAGAAAAAAAGAGGCGCAATGAGGTAGCTGTGTGAGTAAGATAAGCGACCCTAGTGGCCGACACAAACACCGGGCCCATCTAGGAGTGGCACTGCAGTGTCACGCAGGATGGCCCTTGCAAAAAACACTCCCCAAACAGCACATGACGCAAAGAAAAAAAGAGGCGCAATGAGGTAGCTGTGTGAGTAAGATAAGCGACCCTAGTGGCCGACACAAACACCTGGCCCATCTAGGAGTGGCACTGCAGTGTCACGCAGGATGGCCCTTCCAAAAAACACTCCCCAAACAGCACATGACGCAAAGAAAAAAAGAGGCGCAATGAGGTAGCTGTGTGAGTAAGATAAGCGACCCTAGTGGCCGACACAAACACCGGGCCCATCTAGGAGTGTCACTGCAGTGTCACGCAGGATGGCCCTTGCAAAAAACACTCCCCAAACAGCACATGACGCAAAGAAAAAAAGAGGCGCAATGAGGTAGCTGTGTAAGTAAGATAAGCGACCCTAGTGGCCGACACAAACACCGGGCCCATCTAGGAGTGGCACTGCAGTGTCACGCAGGATGGCCCTTCCAAAAAACACTCCCCAAACAGCACATGACGCAAAGAAAAAAAGAGGCGCAATGAGGTAGCTGTGTGAGTAAGATAAGCGACCCTAGTGGCCGACACAAACACCTGGCCCATCTAGGAGTGGCACTGCAGTGTCACGCAGGATGGCCCTTCCAAAAAACACTCCCCAAACAGCACATGACGCAAAGAAAAATGAAAGAAAAAAGAGGTGCAAGATGGAATTGTCCTTGGGCCCTCCCACCCACCCTTATGTTGTATAAACAGGACATGCACACTTTAACCAACCCATCATTTCAGTGACAGGGTCTGCCACACGACTGTGACTGAAATGACGGGTTGGTTTGGACCCCCACCAAAAAAGAAGCAATTAATCTCTCCTTGCACAAACTGGCTCTACAGAGGCAAGATGTCCACCTCATCATCATCCTCCGATATATCACCGTGTACATCCCCCTCCTCACAGATTATCAATTCGTCCCCACTGGAAACCACCATCTCAGCTCCCTGTGTACTTTGTGGAGGCAATTGCTGCTGGTCAATGTCTCCACGGAGGAATTGATTATAATTCATTTTAATGAACATCATCTTCTCCACATTTTCTGGAAGTAACCTCGTACGCCGATTGCTGACAAGGTGAGCGGCGGCACTAAACACTCTTTCGGAGTACACACTTATGGGAGGGCAACTTAGGTAGAATAAAGCCAGTTTGTGCAAGGGCCTCCAAATTGCCTCTTTTTCCTGCCAGTATAAGTACGGACTGTGTGACGTGCCTACTTGGATGCGGTCACTCATATAATCCTCCACCATTCTTTTAATGGGGAGAGAATCATATGCAGTGACAGTAGACGACATGTCCGTAATCGTTGACAGGTCCTTCAGTCCGGACCAGATGTCAGCATCAGCAGTCGCTCCAGACTGCCCTGCATCACCGCCAGCGGGTGGGCTCGGAATTCTGAGCCTTTTCCTCGCACCCCCAGTTGCGGGAGAATGTGAAGGAGGAGATGTTGACAGGTCGCGTTCCGCTTGACTTGACAATTTTCTCACCAGCAGGTCTTTGAACCCCAGCAGACTTGTGTCTGCCGGAAAGAGAGATCCAAGGTAGGTTTTAAATCTAGGATCGAGCACGGTGGCCAAAATGTAGTGCTCTGATTTCAACAGATTGACCACCCGTGAATCCTTGTTAAGCGAATTAAGGGCTCCATCCACAAGTCCCACATGCCTAGCGGAATCGCTCCGTGTTAGCTCCTCCTTCAATGTCTCCAGCTTCTTCTGCAAAAGCCTGATGAGGGGAATGACCTGACTCAGGCTGGCAGTGTCTGAACTGACTTCACGTGTGGCAAGTTCAAAGGGCAGCAGAACCTTGCACAACGTTGAAATCATTCTCCACTGCGCTTGAGACAGGTGCATTCCACCTCCTATATCGTGCTGAATTGTATAGGCTTGAATGGCCTTTTGCTGCTCCTCCAACCTCTGAAGCATATATAGGGTTGAATTCCACCTCGTTACCACTTCTTGCTTCAGATGATGGCAGGGCAGGTTCAGGCGTTTTTGGTGTTGCTCCAGTCTTCTGTACGTGGTGCCTGTACGCCGAAAGTGTCCCGCAATTCTTCTGGCCACCGACAGCATCTCTTGCACGCCGCTGTCGTTTTAAAAAAAATTCTGCACCACCAAATTCAAGGTATGTGCAAAACATGGGACGTGCTGGAATTTGCCCAGATTTAATGCACACACAATATTGCTGGCGTTGTCCGATGCCACAAATCCACAGGAGAGTCCAATTGGGGTAAGCCATTCCGCGATGATCTTCCTCAGTTGCCGTAAGAGGTTTTCAGCTGTGTGCGTATTCTGGAAACCGGTGATACAAAGCGTAGCCTGCCTAGGAAAGAGTTGGCGTTTGCGAGATGCTGCTACTGGTGCCGCCGCTGCTGTTCTTGCGGCGGGAGTCCATACATCTACCCAGTGGGCTGTCACAGTCATATAGTCCTGACCCTGCCCTGCTCCACTTGTCCACATGTCCGTGGTTAAGTGGACATTGGGTACAGCTGCATTTTTTAGGACACTGGTGACTCTTTTTCTGAGGTCTGTGTACATTTTCGGTATCGCCTGCCTAGAGAAATGGAACCTAGATGGTATTTGGTACCGGGGACACAGTACCTCCAACAAGTCTCTAGTTGGCTCTGCAGTAATGATGGATACCGGAACCACGTTTCTCACCACCCAGGATGCCAAGGCCTCAGTTATCCGCTTTGCAGCAGGATGACTGCTGTGATATTTCATCTTCCTCGCAAAGGACTGTTGGACAGTCAATTGCTTGGTGGAAGTAGTAAAAGTGGTCTTACGATTTCCCCTCTGGGATGACCATCGACTCCCAGCAGCAACAACAGCAGCGCCAGCAGCAGTAGGCGTTACACGCAAGGATGCATCGGAGGAATCCCAGGCAGGAGAGGAATCGTCAGAATTGCCAGTGACATGGCCTGCAGGACTATTGGCATCCCTGGGGAAGGAGGAAATTGACACTGAGGGAGTTGGTGGGGTGGTTTGCGTGAGCTTGGTTACAAGAGGAAGGGATTTACTGGTCAGTGGACTGCTTCCGCTGTCGGCCAAAGTTTTTGAACTTGTCACTGACTTATTATGAATGCGCTGCAGGTGATGTATAAGGGAGGATGTTCCGAGGTGGTTAACGTCCTTACCCCTACTTATTACAGCTTGACAAAGGGAACACACGGCTTGACAAATGTTGTCCGCATTTCTGTTGAAATACTTCCACACCGAAGAGCTGATTTTTTGGGTATTTTCACCAGGCATGTCAACGGCCATATTCCTCCCACGGACAACAGGTGTCTCCCCGGGTGCCTGACTTAAACAAACCACCTCACCATCAGAATCCTCCTTGTCAATTTCCTCCCCAGCGCCAGCAACACCCATATCCTCCTCATCCTGGTGTACTTCAACACTGACATCTTCAATCTGACTATCAGGAACTGGACTGCGGGTGCTCCTTCCAGCACTTGCAGGGGGCGTGCAAATGGTGGAAGGTGCATGCTCTTCACGTCCAGTGTTGGGAAGGTCAGGCATCGCAACCGACACAATTGGACTCTCCTTGTGGATTTGGGATTTCGAAGAACGCACAGTTCTTTGCGGTGCTTTTGCCAGCTTGAGTCTTTTCATTTTTCTAGCGAGAGGCTGAGTGCTTCCATCCTCATGTGAAGCTGAACCACTAGCCATGAACATAGGCCAGGGCCTCAGCCGTTCCCTGCCACTCCGTGTGGTAAATGGCATATTGGCAAGTTTACGCTTCTCCTCCGACAATTTTATTTTAGATTTTGGAGTCCTTTTATTACTGATATTTTGTGTTTTGGATTTTACATGCTCTGTACTATGACATTGGGCATCGGCCTTGGCAGACGACGTTGCTGGCATTTCATCGTCTCGGCCATGACTAGTGGCAGCAGCTTCAGCACGAGGTGGAAGTGGATCTTGATCTTTCCCTAATTTTGGAACCTCAACATTTTTGTTCTCCATATTTTAATAGGCACAACTAAAAGGCACCTCAGGTAAACAATGGAGATGGATGGATACTAGTATACTTATGGATGGACGAGCGACTGCCGACACAGAGGTAGCTACAGCCGTGGACAACCGTACTGTGTCTGCTGCTAATATAGACTGGATGATAATGAGATGAAATCAATATATATATATATATAATATCACACTAGTACTGCAGCCGGACAGGTAGATATATTTATTATGTAATGACTGATGACGGACCTGCTGGACACTGTCAGCTCAGCAGTACCGCAGACTGCTACAGTAAGCTACTATAGTAGTATGTATAAAGAAGAAAGAAAAAAAAAAACCACGGGTAGGTGGTATACAATTATGGATGGACGAGCGACTGCCGACACAGAGGTAGCTACAGCCATGGACTACCGTACTGTGTCTGCTGCTAATATAGACTGGATGATAATGAGATGAAATCAATATATATATATATATAATATCACACTAGTACTGAAGCCGGACAGGTAGATATATTTATTATGTAATGACTGATGACGGACCTGCTGGACACTGTCAGCTCAGCAGCACCGCAGACTGCTACAGTAAGCTACTATAGTAGTATGTATAAAGAAGAAAGAAAAAAAAAACCACGGGTAGGTGGTATACAATTATGGATGGACAAGCGACTGCCGACACAGAGGTAGCTACAGCCGTGGACTACCGTACTGTGTCTGCTGCTAATATAGACTGGATGATAATGAGATGAAATCAATATATATATATATATAATATCACACTAGTACTGAAGCCGGACAGGTAGATATATTTATTATGTAATGACTGATGACGGACCTGCTGGACACTGTCAGCTCAGCAGCACCGCAGACTGCTACAGTAAGCTACTATAGTAGTATGTATAAAGAAGAAAGAAAAGAAAAAAACCACGGGTAGGTGGTATACAATTATGGATGGACGAGCGACTGCCGACACAGAGGTAGCTACAGCCGTGGACTACCGTACTGTGTCTGCTGCTAATATAGACTGGATGATAATGAGATGAAATCAATATATATATATATAATATCACTAGTACTGCAGCCGGACAGGTATATATATTTATTATGTAATGACTGATGACGGACCTGCTGGACACTGTCAGCTCAGCAGCACCGCAGACTGCTACAGTAAGCTACTATAGTAGTATGTATAAAGAAGAAGAAAGAAAAGAAAAAACCGGGTAGGTGGTATACAATATTATATATATATTATATACAATTATATATATATATTATATATATTAAACTGGTGGTGATTATTAAACTGGTGGTCAGGTCACTGGTCACACTATCAGCAACTTGCAAGTAGTACTCCTAAGCAGACAATCACAATATATATTATACTGGTGGTCAGTGTGGTCACAATGGCAGTGTGGCACTCTGGCAGCAAAAGTGTGCACTGTACGTTATATGTACTCCTGAGTCCTGCTCTCAGACTCTAACTGCTCCCCACTGTCAGTGTCTCCCCCACAAGTCAGATATACATTATACAGTCACACTATCTATCTATCTATCTATCTATCTATCTATCTATCTATCTATCTATCTATCTATCTATCTATCACTTCAGCAAGTAGTAGTACTCCTCCTAATGCTCCCCAAAATTACTACTGTGTCTCTCTCTACTCTAGTCTCACTCTCTTCTCTATAAACGGAGAGGACGCCAGCCACGTCCTCTCCCTATGAATCTCAATGCACGTGTGAAAATGGCGGCGACGCGCGGCTCCTTATATAGAATCCGAGTCTCGCGATAGAATCCGAGCCTCGCGAGAATCCGACAGCGGGATGATGACGTTCGGGCGCGCTCGGGTTAACCGAGCAAGGCGGGAAGATCCGAGTCGCTCGGCCCCGTGTAAAAAAAAATGAAGTTCGGGCGGGTTCGGATTCCGAGGAACCGAACCCGCTCATCTCTAGATGATATAGGAGGCGGCGCTATGCATTCTGGGAACAGTCAAAGCTTTGAGCCTGTTGGTGCCTCGGATCAAGATCCTACTCTACACCCCATTGTCCATTCCTTGTGGAGCCCAGTGTACCCCGCAGCAGAAAAGGTGTTTCTTGGTCTTTTTCTGTATTTATTTGATCTCTCATTCCTGTATGGTCCACGGATATCATTCCTATCCCGTCTAATAGGTGTTCCTCTAAATCTCTCTCTTTGGGGTGAATAATATCTCTTCTTTTCCTTCATTCCTTGTGATCTCCTTTGATGATATTGGGGTCTCTTTGATTTCTTCCATGGAGATACTATATTGCAATCACATGGTGTGTCTTCCCTATAATCCCGGTCTAAGTTTTCCGTACTTTCTATGTTATCATCAATTACCCTGGGCACTTCCTCTTTTTATTTATCTCTAATATATTTCCTTTTTTTCCTTAAAATAACTTCTTTCTCTTTTCTTATAATCCGTCTTTCCATTTCATTCTCTATTCTTTCATACTCTTCTAATTCCCTATAAGGCGAAAGGATCTTAGTAAGATTCTCCACCTGAATTTCTATGTCACTTAAGTTATTTTTCCTTTCCTGTATAATTAAATTCATAAGAGACAACGAACATTCTTTTAAGATTTTATCCCATTTGAGGTAGAAATCTTCACTTTCATTATCAGATGAAGGTTTTTTCTCTATTTTTAAACCTCTAGGGATTAATTTCTCAGATATGTATTTTTCCAGTATGGTGGTCTCCCACCACACCCTACTTTCCTTGAGGAGAATGTACTCTAATTTTTTCCTTTGTATTTTTAACCGTGTATCACTAAGAATGTCTCTGTGATTTTAGAGAATTTTTTTTATCATGATGCAAGTTCATGCATTTTAAGGATTTTTATTGTTGTATCAGGAATATCATTTGTTTCCTAGATTCCATTTGTTTACAATCCTATTTGTGTCATTATGTGGACTGTCTCCTGGGGAACTATGGAACACCAGAAATGTGATATATTGTGTGATCCGAAGGTAATGCTGCGGGTCACTTGTCATTGTAATGAAATCTTAAGATAACAGGGGGAATACTGCATGGGGTTAAATATCACCTTTGAAGGTCAAGGAAATATAGGATTTGTTTTTTCCCCCTTCTCCCTGGTACTGTGGAACGCAGTGAGTAGAATGCATTCCACGGACCAGAAAGACAAGCTAAAATTAACGGAAGTGACGTGGTTACCGTGGAACGCAGTGAGTGTAATGCGTTCCACAGATCGGAAATAAGTAAGCTGGAATCAACGGAAGTGACGGGGCGTGCACAGCACACAGCTTCGCAGTGAGGAAGTGCTGAGTGTCGTCACTTTTCGGAAACCGTGGAGCGCAGGGTTGGTCATGCGTTCCACGGACCGGAAGTGGCGTTACAGACCCGGAATACAGATCACGCTGCGGGTGCATTACCGGGGAGAATGGTATACTGCTTGATGGGGAGAGTTTGCGGACATTGATCTGTGTTGTGGAACGCATAACAACACAGATAAATCCACAAACAATTAACTATAAACACACGTCACTTCCGGTCAATATACCCGGAAGTAATGGACGATCCAATTTTATGGGAATGCAATATTGGGATTTTAAACAAATTTTTTATATATGAAATTAAAAATAGAAAAGAAAATTAATTATATATGAATACACTTAAGACACTTTAAGTTTTAGCACCAATAGCAATCTAAAAAAGGCGGAGTCTGAGGTACACCAATCAGGAGACATCTAAGGGTATATAAACCCATTAGTTTGTATAGCACCACACACCTTGAAAAAGGCTCCAAGGGGAGCAGAAACGCGTCGGTGACCAGACTGCCTGCCAGCATTCGTGTAGGGGATTCAGGAGTATCCAGCCCAGCAGTTGATCCAGTACCCAATTTAACCTGGGAGGGTAGTGGAATATCTCATGCTGTTTTAGGGTGGGCACTATTGACACCCCACATAATCTGGTACGGATGCTGTATTAATAGTGGTGGATTTTCATGTTGCCAAGTGTATCAACTTCTTTTTAAAATTGTTGCTTATGGATTAAAATGTACTTCACTATTATATACTTTCTTTAATTTTTGGGATGAGTGTGGACTCCATATGTGCAAAGACATTTCTTGATCCTGTAGTGAAATTTTCTGGAGACTGGAAAAGACATTGCCTGTTAAAGAGACGTTTTTTTGTTTGATGTTCCCCAGTGGTGCGCTGAATAGAATAAATCAGGACAACTCCCTCAGCTAACAAGACCATACAAGGTGCCTAATCCCTACCCCTAACCCTAATTGTCCACCTAGTATCTAACCCTTACCCCCCCACGCAGCCTAACCCCAATCCTCCAGGAGACAACTAATCCTAACCCTCGGCATTCTGAAAATGTCGACATTGGGAACATGGTGACATGTTAAACAATATTGACATTCTAGTGTCAACATTGTGGTGTCAGCATTATCAATGTCAACATGGTACCTGTCGACCATTTGATCAGATACCCTATGAAAAACTGTGCCAAGTTATACCCACTTGAACAGGCTCTGGCTGGCTCACTCCCCAGGGCTGTCCTGAAACCTATAGTTAAAAGTTGGTCACGTTGTTACAAAACCCTGGACCTGTGACACAGAAACCCCACAGAAACTAAATATGAGCATTAACTGGATCATACAAACCTAAAGCAGGAAAGCAGATAATGGTACTGGCTATAGAAAGGGTGACTCATCCATATGGATATGCCCTACCTAGCCTCTGTGCACATACACTGTTAGATGGAGTTCTTTGTTAGGTCCTTGTGTGTGTGTCCATACTTTATATAACATGGTACCTGCATGTCCCTAGATCAGTCCATACGTGTAAATGATAACCCAGAAACACAGAAGCCCATTTACCAATATTGCATTTGTAATGCGATCTGGGTGCAATATCAGTGCCCAAAATTGCATTGCAATGTGCGATTATACCGGTGGCATGGATGAAGAGGCACATGCTGCTGTGTGCTGGGAAGGATCCCTCTCGGGGGGAAATGAAGAGAAGCCCATAGGCTTCTATTGGATAATGTTACCCAATGATAGAGTGACTCACCGGGTCCAAGATCCGGAATGCATCGCATACTGGAGCTTGGTACTTATGGGAATACGGTCAAAACTCAGAAAATGTCATTTCAAGGCTCGTACACTGAGCCCATATCCTAAAAAAGATTACATATATGTTTACTAAAATGCTATAGGAGAAGGCACATTACAAAAAGATCAACAAAATGAACGTGGCTAGACTAATTAATTAACACTGCTCTTAGTATAAGTGCACTAAGTTAAAAGTTCTTTCTGGTCATAAAGTTAAAATATGTATAAATTCCTGCAGGAAAACTCTGTATAAATCATCAATAGTAATGTCCTTATTTAGAATTGATGAGTAGTAATTATATCACTTATGCAATTATGAATACAGTTTTTAGAGGTAATTACAAACATATGATGTATGAGGATATTAGAAGGAACTGTGAGTTTATTTGGCAGCAGTCACAAACCTTTATGTGACCACTGGACCCTTTGATGACCTTCTAACAACCTTACAATTTACTCCAATACAAATATGAGAGTGTGCCAGTGATTCTGGCTCGACTGCAAACACCCAAAAAGTGGGATCAACCTTCTAAAAACAATATCATGTACAGTATGAAGAAAATATCAGTCCTATTGTAAAAAAAAGTGACTACATATTATCAAAACTTTATACACATATTATGTGTATGTATATATATATATATATATATATATATATATATATATCTGTGTGTGTCATTATCTCAGTGGGGGAACCAAAATGTGTGATTTAGAATTTTGGATAAGGGATACTCAATCTGTACAGTACATGGCCATATATATGAATGAGGCACATCTCATATATATTATAATTAACCAGCACGCAGGTCCCATCAGCTACACAAAGTTATAGGAGATTGCCCTGTTTTTAGATGTCTGCATCATAAAAATCCACTCAGAATCAAATGGATTATTACCAGGCATGCTATTGGCCTGTGAGTGAGGTCAACTCCCAACCACACAAACAAGATTAATGCAGCGTCAAGTAGAAAATGATACATTTATTGCATCAACTTACATGGTTGTAGCTTCTATAAAACATATGGAGACAACCTTGTTCTATGGAGAAAATCTAATTGCTGAATATTATCACGCTAAGGAACTGTGCATTTCATATCCAGAGTCACCACAATGTCAAGCGTATAGAAATGTAACTTATAATGAGCCGCATTGTGTCCATAGGGCAGCCAGGGTACCAGTGAATGATAGGATTGTTCTGTCTACACACTGATATATTAAATTCATAGGCAAAAAAAGTTGGACTGAAATTTTCTGTTGAGTGTTGTAAATTTGGTTTGCTAATGTTTGAATATAATTTCCAAAAAGCCTTGGCAGGCGGTTTTATTCCTCAGAAGGGTGTTTGTTCCAATGTTTCTTTTGCTGGAGCAGGTTTTTGTGGATTGTCGAAAGGAAAAGGAGAAAAAAATGTGATATTCTTCAATTACATTGTGCTCCAATTAACAACAAAGAACTCACATTTCAGTTCAAATCTGTAATAAATGACAGACCGGAGTATCATTTGTAGACAAGAACAACATTTGGTAATGTCTCCATTATCTGATTTTGTTTATGTTTGGATCATTTTCTTTTCTTTTCATAATTACACATTTGCAATTACTTTCTTGTTTCAGAGACTGATGTATTTTTTGTACTAAGTATTCCAAACTGTGAGGAAAAGTTCACTACAAAGCTATAACTGCAGTATGTAATGAAAACATTAACAGTTTCAGTGTTTGCTCCACAGTGGCTGACATTGCCGCTGCGCCCGACGCAGAATCAGGCCCTAGGTGTGCTGTGTTTAACATAATTAATTATAATATACATTATACTGTTGATTGTACTCAGCAGCACATCATAATATTACTATATTAGTATGTCAAACATCTCACGCTCTGTTAAGGTCTGTGATATGTGTGTATATATTGTGGCAAAGTAAGAGACTTACCACAGTTCTTACAGACCATGTTCTCACTTCTGCTGGTAGGCAACAAGCCAAACAGAACACTTAGGGGGGAATTCAATTATCCCCACAGTAAATCACCACGTTACCACGGCTAATTGATACCTGATAGCTGGTATTATCAGGATTTTGTTTCACCTGCCCGGAAGCCAGAGAAGCAAAATCTCTGATGAGTGCCTTTCTTTGCGATCACGATCGCAAAAACACATGGATCCGGGAACTTATCCCGGACCCTGTGTGTTTGTTCAGACAAAAATGGGTAAATTTTTCAACAACCCCCCCCCCCCACCCCCAAATTGCCTGAAATAAACATCCGCCAAACAATTGCACATTTTTTTTTTACCGTGGATAATGAAATCCCCCATTAGGCTATGGAAAGAAGAAGCTCTCAAGGAGAAAAATACATTGGCTTATTAAAATAGTGCTTGGGTATAAGGTTGTTGTTTAACTTTGAACAAGTTGATCAATACTGAAGAAGCAGGCTGATCTAATAGAAAGGTGAACAGTGGTAGCTTAGTGCTAAAAAAAAATTGGATGTGTATTTGCATTTAGGGGGACATTAATTAAGCAGTGATAAGAGCAGAGAAGTGAGCCAGTGGAGAAATTGCCCATGGCAACCAATCAGCACCGGAGTAACATCTATAATCTGCATACTATAAAATTATACAGAGCTGCTGATTGGTTGATGGGGCAACTTCTCCACTGGCTCACTTCTCCGCTCTTATTACTGTTTAGTAAATGTCCCCCCTTAGTGTGATACCCTGACTATAAACTGACAATAATTGTATGCACTTTTTCACACAAAAAAATACACTGTATTATTGTAAACAATATATCTTTTTTTATAATTTATTTATTTCAGTTGAAGCATGACAAAAAAAAGTTTCAAACAAAACATACCATTGTGTACATGAAACATCCATACAATTCTCTAGAGAAGTTAATCAACAATTTTCATCATTGCATCGTATGAAGTATACAGAAAATCTGCTTATATATGTAAGAAGAACAATGCGAGCCTGGATCCATGCCCGCAACCACGCCCCCACCATCCCCCACCCAGAGAAGGAGTCCATATCTCCCTTAAGGCTGTGCATGGCCAGAAATTAATCAGTGTCAAAAGAGATTGGAGGATCTTGCTCATAAATACGTGTTTCATACTATAACGTGTTTTTAAAACATCTCCACACTTGCTCCTTTAATTGGCGGGACAGGGTTTCAAATAATATAACTTTCCCATGTCTCAAAGATCTTTATAGTGAACTGTTCTTTTTGTAGCGAAGCCTCTAACCATTCCATTCTGAAAACATGGAAGAGTTTTCCCAGAAAAAGTGACAATGGGGGGGGGGGGGGGGGGCTGTTAATAGGCATTTTGGATGTCACTGCTACACAGCAATCACACCTGCCCTAGGCCTACCTATAGAGACCCTTGATACCTATTGCTCAGATTCCTCTTGGGCCTCTTGGACTTTGTCAATTTGCTAGAAAAGTCAGCTCAGGGACATCACTATAGCCTATATTCTGCTCTATAAGTTTCTCCCTGTTCGGTGAACTAATTCAAGAAAGACTTCTGAACTTACCCAAATACCAGGGCCGGACTGCCCATCTGGCACTTCTGGCAAATGCCAGAAGGGCCGATAGGCTTGTGGGCCGGTCCTGTCAGGCAGAGAGCAGGGAAAGCCGAGCGCAGCGCAGCCTCTGGCTCTCTGCTCTGTGCGCTCCAGAAATGGAGGCGTGCTGCGAGTCCACACCCCCATGACTCGCGGAACGCCCTTGTGTGCTGATTGCACACCTGACCCACCCATCTCCATGGAATCGGGGGGGTGCCACGAGTCCACGCCCCCCCGACTTGCGGCACACCCCCGACTTTAGTGCCGGCGTGCCCCCTGGATGTGTGCGCGTGCACGCACATATCAGGACCGAATTCGTAGCCCAGTCCGTCCCTGCCAAGTACTTTATATCCTTGCTAGGTTTAATGATGTCTAGCCGTGATGATAATACTGTATGTATTCTCTCTATTTAAACACGATAATTGTCCAAGTGTTTTCCAACTCACTTTTCAAAGATGTCTACTTCAATTAATGTCTGCTGTTTACTCAGACCTGTCATCTCCACTCTGGAAATACTGGCATAATCCCCCCAAGGTGCAACCAAATCTCTTATCTATTCTTATATCACAACAATCTCTTCACATCTACCACCCTCTGAAAGAGTTGCAACTCGAAATGCGCTAGAAGCATGTTGACCAATGCGCCTCACTAGATCAGGAGTTTGAAAGCCATTTTCTAAACTTACTCTAGGACCTGAACCTGTAGAGAATACAAAAATCCAAAATGTCTCACCCAGTGTACATTGCACCCTCTCTGAGTGGAGCCAGTATGGTTCCATGACTCACTTGTATTACATATACTATTGTTACTGGTTTTATTTGTTCTTTTAATAAATTCGCCATATTTGAAGACATCGCTACAACTTCTTAATTATTCCCCCTTCTATGAGGAAAAACAGGATATTAAATAATGATATTATACATGTTGTTTTTACCATCAATGCACATTACCTAAGGGGTCCGTTCCCCTGATTCATTCAGTTACTGCTTTTCATGTTTTGTCCCATTGGTACTTCTCTGCCCTCACGGTATCACACTTTTGTTTGATTTCTTATTGTCTATGTGCTGATGCCTGAGGATGTCAGATCTTTGCCACAAATCCTGAGGAATTGGACTCTTCGCCCAGTATATTTGCAGATTCCTGTCTGTGCAAGGAGTCATTGTACACTGCACCTTGAAGTCTTTTCCACTATAAGCATATTACCAAAGGGAGAACACACCCTGAGTCACCTAATTTCATACCACCACCTATATATTATTCACTAGCACTAATATATAATCATTTCTAGTACTGTATTACACTATCAAATATGTTTTCCCGCTTTCCACATGATCATTGAGGAGTGCTGACTTGCTTCACCTTAAACCTTGTGAATGTTACAGTCATTATTGTTCTATATTTTATTTCATTTAAGAAGGTTTGAGCACTTTGAAGGTTCCACATAACCAAATTTCTATATTATTCTAAGGTTACAACCAGGATTCCTACAGGCTGTGCTATACCCATAGATGCGCCATTAGGCACCCCAAATCCCATTGTGTTCTTCATATCTAGCCTTTTCCTCACCCATCTTTATCCACTTAAATCCATCCTATATGTCAAAATAAGAATGATTGCTTATCTACCACATCCGTATACAAATCTCTATATTGCCCCCCCCCCCCCCCCCCCCACACACACACACACACACACACACACACACACACACACACACACACACACACACCTCCCCATAGCCCCCAGAATATAATGCAAATTACTAATTTTATGTAATGCTTTTTCTTCCCTACTGTTTGGGGCTGAGGACCACCATGGTGCTTTATAAATAGTCCAGGATAATAATAATTATGATAATGATTTGTGAACCGCATTCCAGGCCCTCATCATCTGTGTCCTGTAGTAGCTCCATGACTGCTGTGCCTGTAGCTTAACTGCTGTGTACATCCCAATCTTTATCCATCTGATACAGAACTAACCTCCCCAGTAACTATAGATCAGGGACGTCCAAATATTTCACTTGATAATGTCTGTGGTCTGTATTAACCTCAGGGTATGGTATCTCACCTCCACCTCAGATACTGTTCCAGGTCCCTATTCCCTTTTCATAATGGCCGTGACCTCCCTCTTTCCCCCTTAAATTATGTCCCCTGTCCCCATCCTCCAGTATTCCTCTGGATATAGAGTCCCAAGTGCCTTTCCTTCCTCAGATATTAACCCCAATCCACAGGTCCCTATCGTCCTCATGGCATAGTCCCTATTCTTATCAGAAGCCGCCTCCAGTCCTTTGTCAGACTCTACAGCTGGGTGGGAGGTCTGGAGCTGGGTCAGGGGATGGCCTAATTGCAGGATACCTGGGCAGGCTACTGCAGTGAAATGGAAGATTGTAGACTCTAAACTGCGGTAGAGTCAGAGGGCTACATAGTAGCAGGTAGTGGGCCGTGTTTGTAGAAAAACAAGTATTTTTGCCTGTGACCTAGTGGCAAAAATTAGAGATCTGTGAGGGTTCCAGAGCTACACACACATAAATGCTTGTGAACATTTCAAAATATGTTTTTTTTTTAATTTTGCATTATTTATCATTTCACTTTTTGTCTTTTACCAGCAGAGTGTACATACTCTCTCAGCCTTGCCTGTCTGTATTACTGCACACAGCCAAATTGTCATGAACTCTGGAGTGTTCTACAGCCTTCACAGCTGAAACTAGCAATGTCTGACTGCTTGGCTTATATTATTCACAAGAGCAATGATTGCTTCTCTGCCCATGCAACAGGAAGTCTGAATGGCGCCTTATAATAAACCTTTAGTCATTTTTAAGCAATGATTACTGTGAAAAGGAGCATTGAGGGACCAATAAAGAAACAAGCAGTTGAGTGAAATCTATATTTAAACCATCCAATGCAATAATGGTTGAATCTTGTTTAATAAGCAATTTTACAGTGTATCCAGAGATTATCTATGGTTTCCAAAATTCAGTCATTTATGATTTACAAATTTATATTAACGGGTAAGAAACCCTAGCTATTACATTTCTTCTCTTAGTGAATGGACAGTATAGCGCACAGAAATGGAACATGTATTTTATAAATAGGAAAATACCATATTGGTAAGTGAGCCACCTAGAGGACCCTAAGCATGAAAAATAGCACCTACCATTAAAGAAAATGCTGACTGATATATATGAAATACTTACTCATTTCATGTACTGTATGCATTGTATTGTATTTGTGGAAAAATATGAAAGGACAAATATATGTACTTGAGTAGTGGCAACATAATATTAGTAATTATCTTAGTTATGGGGTTATTTGTTAGCAGTGTCTATTCTATCTACAGATGTTCTGAAATTATGATGGCCCATAACTCACAAGAAATTAATTAAATTTCAACTTCAAGGATACTTTTGGGATTACTTTTCTAAATCATTTCCATTGAGTGGTTATGAGCTAATGCTTGTATTACAACTTAATGAAAATGAATTCTATGTAGATTTCCCTATCAGCATCAGAAGACACAATGTTCAGTACAGACAGCAGTTACTGTAAAGAGGATGGTGTTCTTCAGTTCTCATTGATTTAGAACACAGTTTCATTTTCCCGGAATATATCTTTAGGGACTTGTGCACTGGAGCAGGATTTACAGTAGTACAGGACTCTCGGGGTGAGGAAATGAGAGGGCCCTGGTGGATACATGCAGACAATGTGTCCTAGCACCATTACAGCTGCAATTAAAAATGTATAGCTTTTTCGGTCAGTAGGAGGATTCAAAAGGTGTAAAATTGCAAGACAACATACGACTAACGGGAAAATGGCACATTTTCGGGTCCTGTTGACTGCTTCTTATAATAAAGGACAATTTCTCTACTGGCAGGTCAATATTGTCCGAATTAAAATGTTTTCTACTCTGCAAACATGGGGCCTGATTCAGGTCTTATTGGAATAGCAGTGCACAGTGGTGTATTTGTTATGGGTGCAGTGTGTGTGGTGCACACGGGATCCCGGGGGGTCCAGCGGGAGCCCCACTGCACACCCTGCACCCATTTTTGCAATACTTACCCTCTGTAGTCCTGTATTGGCAGCAGTAGCGCTACAGAAATCACCAAGAAAATGGCGAGGTGGCGATTTTCTCAGCGGTTTGTGCATGCACAGTAAGGAAATCACTGGAAAAATGTCCGTTGCGCCATTTTTCCAGAGACCTACACATGCGCACTAGACTCTGGGACAGCGATAGGGTTGCCTAGTGACCCTAGTGCCCAAAGCTACAGCACTTCCAGCTAAAGAGAAGGGGACCCAGATGGAGCCTGCACACGGTCTCCTCCTCTCTAGATGCGCCCCTGGCAGTGCATGACGCAAAGTACTGTGACGCCTCAAGCTACATTAATATATAGGTGCTAGGACCGCCACTCCAACCTAATCTGAATCAGGTCCATTATACCATAGCAAACTTCAATTTCAATTTTAGTCCTGGATCTAGTTGTACAGTACATGAGTTGTACAAAATGAGAAAACCTTTATTTCGTGACACAAATATTTTGTGGCATATCTTTTTTTCTTTCTTTCTTATTTTTACTAGTAGAATATAATGCTAGTCTTTTGTGCGGAGACGTGCAGTGCTGAAACAGACAACAATAACTATAACACTGTTATAGTGCTGGAACATATTTCACGTCACAGAACATTTGTGAGAATGGTTTGCCAAGATTTTCACTTTTTGAACAAATTTATTGTTTGACCTCAGAGAATACATTTACAGTATGCTGTTCATGACATACAGTACCATGTGCAATAGTGTGTGTATATATATAAATGTATATATATATATATATATATATATATACACCATATTTTGGCTCATGAATAGAAATGTATCAATGCATGTAAATAAAATTGTAACTTTGCAATTGTAATTTTTTAGGTTTAATTTAGACATATAGATTATATGGTACTTAGACCGAATTGGCACTTTTTAGAATTTCGGACTGTTGTTTGTTTATTCTAAGGCAACTCAAAAACTACTGAACCGATTTTGAGTAAACCTTCACTATTCTATTTGGTACATATATCAGGCAATAGGCTAGGCCATATACCATTATGCCCATACTGAGGTGGGCGTGTGATTGAATAAGACGAGGCTGCCGTCAATGTTCATAACACTACTCCTGCGATTGGGTCCCAATGCGACACATGTATACGACTTGCCTTGAAATTGACTGGATATCTCTTGTTTTCAATGCGCTAAATTCAATGTTTGGTTTTCATCTTACTATGTTGAATGTTTTCTACATTCATTTCATTACTTTGCTTTTTTTAAGTGAATATGCTAGAGACAAGAAAACACTATGATCACTATTTTTGTCTGTCCTTTCAAAATCAAAACATTTAACATAGTCTACAATGCGTTATAGCAGTGGTTCCCAAACTGTGTGCCTAGGCACCCTGGGGTGCCTCCGACACTAGCAGGGGTGCCTTGGATTGGTGGTCCAGGACCAATTCAAACTATTTTTGGTCAAAGTAATAGACAAAACCAGTGCTTGTGGCTGCCAATTATAAAATATGAGGAGAAACAGAAGCAAATATTGTCCCACAACACACTAAAGAAAGTAAGGATGACACATAAACATAATTCACTTATTGTTTTCTAAAATTCTCAATAAGAAACTTTTGGCCTAGAGGTGCAGTGAAAAAATTCTGATAGACTAGTGCGCCATGATTCAAAAAAGTTTGAGAACCACTGCGTTACAGTAATAACAAATATCCTTTTAATCACCTACCTTTACGATTAAACTATTTCACAAGGAGTTTAATTAATATGTACAATTGTGCCCTATTTCCATACTATTTCTTTTGTAAAAAAAAAAAGGAACTGCAATATGTTTAGGAATTCTTCAATTCAATTTAAACACCTCAATAGAAAATAATTAGCAGAAGCGACTTCAACATATATTATTTATGCCTATTGGCTTAGTTGTGTGAACGTAGCTGGAATGGATGAAATGCTGATGTGCTGGTGGAGATACATACCCCTTCTTGTCTTTTAGGAGTCTTGATAAAGCTAAATATTTATCGTGTATATAACCCTTTATGAGGTCTAAGAACAATGTACGCTATCTACGTAAGAAGTACCGTAAGGGTACGCAAGTTGCGTATCGATCGCTTAGCCGTGATCGAGACGCTCAGGCGTCACGTTCACTCACGGCCAAGTGATCGCAGGCAGGCAGACTATCGGCTGTGGACTTATCGTAATGATTCGCTATAGCGTAGCAGCGCTCGGGACCACGAGGAGATCACCAGCGATGCAGACGCTCACAACGTTAAACCTTTATATCTATACCTTTGGCAATGAAATACACAGCAAACCTTAGTGTAGAGACAAAGTGTAAGTGCAACCTTGTGTAACCTAATTAACTACAAAGCTGCTTGAGCGTCACCGACGCTCAGAGAATACTTAACCCTTATAAAGAATACACAGATACCTGGGCTTAGGGTCCGAAACCTATTATATGTATTATAACTATTATACTTGCAAAAGGAATCACAGTACAAATGATACACTACAATATAACATAAACCAACTAACCAGATAAACTACACAGGAAATACAATACAATACAATTAAAGGAAAATACGAGAGAAAGAGTAGAGAGAGAGAGAGATGGCTAACAGTAAGACAATATGATTACGGAGAAAACTTACGCACAAGGGGAACGATCGCATGCGCCTCGATATCCAGCTCCCGATTATCAGCAATGAGAACCGTTGAAGAGAGTGAAGTTGGATATGGTCGGCCTGCTATTTATGCCCCACACACAATACAATTCAATGGTCCCTACAATCTCATTGTTCATTGGACACAGGAATTCGGCTTCGCATTATAACAAAAGGTCATAGGTTGATTCATACAGGTGGGCTGTGACTATTTCCAACTGCTCAGGTGGGAGGGAAACTGGGTTTCCCGCCGCATGGGTAATAAAGTGCAAATAAAGTAAATGTTCATAAACTTCTTATGTCCATAACTATTCGCACGAGCGATTGATCTGCTTCAAACCAACACCGGAATATTTCTAATTAAATATTCTTCCGATGGATACTAAACACCACTGTATTACTCCTATCTGACCCTTCGTATCAAACAAAGAGGGATCCCTCTGTTCATAAACATTCTATATTAACCAAACTTTCAGAATCTATCAAAGGGACCATGATCTACAAAATACATTATTAGTGAAAATATGTAATGATTGAGTCGCACGCTATGATCGCATAAACTCTACCGTAAATACGCATACCATGCGCCTGCGGGTGCCCGCGACTGTGAGTATGCGCACGTACGGGAGAGCGTACGCATGCGCAGCACGGACCTGTGTGAGGTGCAAATATGGTAGTGTGCATAGAGATATTTTTCTGACTTTGACAGTCCACCCTTTGGCAGTCAATAATAACTGCCACTTCCTGAAAACATTTCAAAAGGAGAAAAATATATGTCAGGGGTTAATTCATTTCCATGGTTGGGTAAGGGAGGAGAGAGGAGTAGGTGGGAAGAGGGTATGACCTAGTGAGATAGCAGAAGCATGTGTGTATGAGTCCATGTTTGGGGGGTCATGTATCATCGTGCCGTACGTGTTGTAAATCAAGCTTCGAGGTATTGCGAAGTATACATTTGAATTCCTTCTTATCCCGTGGTACAGGTCTGTGGATGGGCTGTCAAACTTTACCGAGCTCTTTTCGGATTTTGAACAAAATGGGGAGCACATTTTAGTTGATGATACATGAATGGGGGAATATGTGATTGCTGATATCTGTGCCTGTATTCCCTATACTATGTGTGTCATTACCTGAGGGTTGTAGAAATGAAGAAAAGACATAATTACGGTAAATGCGGTGGTATTCTATGTCAGGTTAATGTACATCTGTCGGTTGAAGTTTTGTTCGGTATCAGTTGAAAGTCGTCTTCTTTGCGCTGTTTTGCTCATTAAGCGTGAGCAATAAGCTTTGTCAATGCCATTAGATTTACAGAAAATGTTGGGCTAGCGTAAGTTTAAGAATTCTAGGGAAACTGGGGATCCATGGCAAAGTTCATCAAGTGTCCATATCTCAAGTGGTCAAAACTTCTTCTTTGGTCTATCCGTTGTCTGTATAGCGTCTCGTCAACTTCCTCGTCCAAGGGGGTCTTGTTATCTTGGAGAAAAACCAGAAAAACAGGTGAAAGAAACGGACCGTAGAAATCGCATTTTCATCACATCATTGTTTCTATCGTTGGGTCGTAAATCAAATCCAGGTTAATTACAGTTTCCTCACTCCTCAAACTCATCACTCTGGTACTTTGTTTGCACCTCATTAAAGCCTGCCCGCATCTAAATATCAATCCAATCGATATAACGACACCTAAGATACATAGTAGAAACTTCCCAACATCCATTATGACTCCTTGAGCCCAGTCTCCTAAACCAGAGAACCAATTTCGCGGGTTCAACCATGACACCCAACCAGTCAGCTCATTACCTACAGCAGCAAGAGTGAGATTGTGTTTTCGGCGAAATTCCCACTTTAATTGGAGAATATCGTCCATCTTTTGGTCTATGACCTCTACCGGATCCTCGGTGCTATTTGTGATATACGTGCAACACTTCACGCCGTACTGTGTTGCCAATGTAACACAATATCCGCCTGTCACTGCTGTGAGGTAATTAAGAACCATTCTATGCTGTACCAGTTCTGTTTTATAAGCTTGAAGTTCTCTTCCAGTGTATCTAAACGTGTCATCATACATTTCAGTGATATTATCTAACAAATTGGTGAGTGCGGAAATGTATCTATAATTCATCACTCCTCGAGCGGTGCGAGTGAAATCTAACGCCACCAGAACCTGAATCCCGGTGGATTCATGGATCAGATCAGAGGCCGGATGCTCTAACCTTTCTGACAGTTGTCTTTTAACGAGGTGCTCGTAATGAGTGTGAGTATAAGGAGCTTGGGCACCACGGTGTATGTCTTTCATTTTATCATGAGTTACAGTCATTACTTCAGGCAATACTCTTCCAATATAACACAATCCTTCAGAGTTTGGGGCAAGCCACTTGTACGCCTTTCTCCCGCATATGAAATATGCATCATCGGGGAGAACATATGGGACGGAGAAAGACATTACCATATTACACACCTTCCAGGTGAAATCTCCTAGCCCTAATTCTTCCATCTGCTTAATGCACGTATCAGGTTGTACGATATGTGCACAGTATCCTGGTGATACTTCTCCAACTCTAGTAATCCTATTTCCTAAGGTGTATCTATACCGGAAAGATTTTCCTCTACTGGCTATGTGGCGTACAAGCTCTGTATCTGTAGGCATTCTATCTGCTCTATGTGAAAAGGTCATGGTGTGGTTACTCCATGATACTTCCCAATTTCCCGGCTTTCTGGGATTGGAGATGTTAAAACATAATAGGGACCTATCCACGTGGTATTGGTGGAGCTTCAAACTAGGAGGGCTGGAGATATTAAACCTCCGGTCCACCGGTCTCCCACCATTTAACTCAAGTACCTCCCCTATCGTTAAAGGAAATGGTACTAGCCCTGATTTGCTATGACCCTGAGGTACTTGAGAGCATACCCAACAATCTGTTTTGTTTAATACATTACCCACTAAGGAGTGATAATCACTCAATGGATGCCGGTCCATATGGATATTAAAACTGGATTGGCATTTCTTAATGCACCCATCTTCAATGACATTGTTACAGAGCCTACAGATACAGTTTTCTTCAGCTAACAATCCGTCACAATTTCTTCTATGGTCAATGCTATCGGATCGTTTTCTGATACTCGCCTTTGCTTGTTGGTTAGGTTGATCTTGGAAAACTACGCCTCCATCTTTATCATCAGAACCCATTCCAGAACCTCTATCGACCTCCATGGTACTCTCGCCGGAACAGACTGCTCTGGTCAACATCATGGTCAACAGGAAAATCCGGATCACAGTCTCTTGGGGCAAGTCCATCTTTGAGGAGGAGACGAAGAAGAATGAGAAGGAGGAAAAATACATTTGAGGGAGAGGGGATGGGAAGTGGAAAAAAAACAATAAAAGGGAGTGGGGAGTCGACAACAGCTCTCGGTCTTCAAGGCTCAGGTGCCGCCTCAGTCCTCCTGGAACAGACACTCCAGTGATACAACCTCTACCGTCTGTTCCTTATCACGGGACTTCTCTGGATCAGCAACCTTCTTGCAGTGGGATGAATGGACCCAAGTCTCTCTCTCAGCAACCTTCAATGCTGTAGTGCTAGTCAATAAGACCTGGTATGGTCCTTCCCATCTGTCAATAAGGCAACCTGAGCGTAGAAAATTTCGTATCATTACATAATCCCCAGGTTCAATGTCATGACAACTACTATCAGGTAGATCAGGAATCACCAACTTTAGATTATCATTTTGATTCCTTAACTGTTTACTCATGTTAATCAAGTACTTTACAGTTACTTCATTGTTACATTTCAAATCATCCTGAGGGTTAATCATGACATGCGGTTGTCGACCAAATAAGATTTCAAAGGGGGACAGATTAAGAGGGGACCTGGGAGTGGTTCTGATACTGTACAATACAATGGGTAAAGCTTCTGGCCATGTCAATCCTGTCTCTGCCATCACTTTACTCAATTTATTTTTAATAGTGCTGTTCACTCTTTCGACCTTCGCACTCGCCTGTGGACGGTACGGAGTGTGCAGCTTGCTATCAATTCCCATCAACTTACACATTCCTTGAAAGACATCACCTGTAAAATGGGTACCCCTATCACTTTCGATTATTCTAGGGATACCATATCTACATACAAATTCCTGCACAATTTTCTTAGCTGTAAACATAGCGGTATTTGTAGCTGCAGGAAATGCTTCGACCCAATTCGAGAAAACATCTATACAAACAAGTACATATTTCAAATTCCGACAAGGGGGTAATTGAATGAAGTCAATTTGTATTACCTGGAAAGGGCCGCCGGCAGGTGGGATATGGGATGGTTCTGTAGGTATTGCCTTTCCAATATTCTTTCTCAGACAGGTAAGGCATGACATTGCTCTTTTACTCGCATGAGAGGAGAATCCTGGGGCGCACCAATAGGCTCTTACCAATTTGCACATTCCCTCCTTGCCTAGATGAGTCAGCCCGTGAGCTGCTTCAGCCAGACATGGAAGATATGCTCTGGGGGCCACTGGTTTACCATGTCCATCCGTCCAGAGTCCTGAGGACTCTTGGCCACATCCCTTTGCCTTCCAGACTGCCTTTTCCTGTGTGGAACACAAATTTTGCATTTTACACAACTTCTGTGTGTTGATGGTATTGAATACCATCAGTTGTGTGGTGTCTGTCTGTATGGGGGTAGCAGCTGCTAACTTAGCAGCTTCGTCTGCTCGGCTGTTACCAAGTGATACCGGGTCTTGGCTATATGTGTGTGCTTTACATTTGATAACAGCCACTCTGTCGGGTTCCTGTATCGCTGTTAGAAGCCTTTTTATGTGAGCTGCATGCGCTACCGGTGTACCAGCTGCTGTCATGAAATTTCTGAGGCGCCATAGGGCTCCGAAATCATGGACTACCCCGAATGCGTATCTAGAATCGGTGTAGATATTGGCTGACTTACCCTTAGCCAATTCACATGCTCTGGTTAGGGCGACCAGTTCAGCAACCTGGGCTGAGTGAGGTGGGCCTAGCGGTTCCGCTTCTATGGTGTCTTGGTCATCTACGACTGCGTATCCAGTACACAAGTCTCCCGAGTCTGACTGTCTGTGACAACTACCGTCCGTGTAGAACGTGAGTTCTGCATCTTCCAGTGGGTTGTCACTGATGTCAGGCCTTGCGGTAAAATTTTGGGTCAAATATTCCATACAATCATGTGTATCTTCCTTTGTATTAAATCCTCCTTCCCCAGCACTCTCACCTTCCACCCTTTGTGCCTGACCAGGCACACCTGGGAGATATGTTGCAGGATTTAATGCACTGCATCTCCTTATGGTGATGTTTACGGGGGCCATTAGTGCTAATTCCCATCTTGTAAACCTCGCTGATGAGACGTGTCTGGTTTGGGCAGAATTCAATAAGGCTGATACCGCATGTGGCGTATGGATTGTGAGGTTGTGGCCTAGCACGACATCTTCGCTTTTTGTCACTAGCAATGCTATCGCAGCAACGCTTCGCAAGCATGTGGGGAGGGATCGCGCTACCGTGTCTAGCTGAGCGCTGTAGTATGCAACTGGCCTGCTGGCATCACCGTGTTTTTGGGTTAGTACGCCTGCCGCGCAACCAGCACTTTCTGTTCCGTATAGTTCAAAGGGTTTCCCATAGTCTGGCATACCTAGTGCTGGTGCCTGCGTTAGGCACTGTTTGAGTCTCTCAAATGCTGTTTCGGACTCGTCTGTATGCGAAATCCTATCAGGTTTGTTCGAGGAGACCATTTCCTGCAAAGGTAACGCTAAAATGGAAAACCCTGGGATCCAATTACGGCAATACCCACACATTCCTAAAAACGTTCTGATCTGTTGCTGGGTTTGTGGCAGAGTCATGTCTCTAATTGCTTGGATTCTATCAGCGGTCAGGTGTCTCAGTCCTTGTGTTAGACAGTGTCCCAAATATTTTACCTTAGTTTGGCATAATTGCAACTTGTCTTTGGACACCTTGTGTCCGGTGTCTGAAAGATGAAACAGGAGCTGTTTCGTATCCTTCAGAGATGCTTCCAGTGAATCTGAACACAGTAATAAATCGTCCACATACTGTATCAATACTGATCCACTGTCTGGTTGGAAAGACTGTAAACAATCATGCAAAGCCTGAGAAAATATACTTGGACTATCTATGAAACCTTGGGGCAATCGAGTCCACGTGTATTGGACTCCTCTGTATGTGAATGCAAACAAATATTGGCTGTCAGGGTGCAGAGGTACCGAAAAGAAAGCGGAGCAGAGGTCAATAACAGTGAAAAATTTGGCAGTGGGAGGGATTTGCATTAGGATGACAGCTGGATTTGGCACTACGGGGAACTGACTCTCAACTATTTTGTTAATCCCCCTTAGATCCTGCACTAGTCTGTAACCCCTCCCCCCACTCTTTTTCACAGGGAAGATGGGACTATTGGCAGTGCTGGACGTTCTTACCAGAATGCCCTGTTGTAGCAAGCGCTCTATTACTGGGTAAACTCCTAACTCCACCTCTGGCTTCAGAGGATACTGTGGGATTTTTGGAGCTATCCTACCATCTTTTACTTGTACAACTACTGGAGCTACGTTTGCCATTAATCCAGTGTCCTGTCCGTCTTTTGTCCAAAGTGACTCTGGTATCTGAGATGTCATCTCTTCTACTTGGGATGGATTCCTATTTGTCATAATGGTATGTGACATTAATTTTGATGGGGAGTCTAACATGTCTCACACTTCCTGAGCGTGTTTCTCAGGTATGTCCAAGAATACACCTTCAGGAGTACAATAAATGACGCACCCCATTTTACACAGTAAGTCTCTTCCCAGGAGATTGGTTGGTGCCGATGCAGCCAGCAAAAAGGAATGCTTGGTATGCAAAGGCCCTATTGTAATCTCGGCTGGTTTGCTAACAGGGTAGTGCTGGACTACTCCTGTTACTCCCATGGCTGGAATTGTCCTACCAGTGGTCCTCATGCCCACTGTCGAATTTATCACTGACTTGGCCGCCCCTGTGTCTACAAGAAAGTTTAAAGTTTTACCAGCTACATTAATTGCGACCTCGGGTTCACTTTCAAGGTTGGCAATCAATTTTACTGGCTGCAGATTACAGGTATGGCCACACCCCTATTGGGTATGGTGACCTCCCTGAATCCCGCTGGCAGCAACTATTTGTGAGGGAGATAGTTGGGAACTACCAGAGGCATGCCAGTCTCTGTTTGGGGGATATCTTTTTGTTTCCCCTGTATGTGGCTCATAACTCCGTTTCTGCGGACCTTGCTCCCAATGTCGTGTGTCGTGTCGTTGTCTAGGGGGTTGGTATGATCTTTGCGAATTTTTCGCTCTACAGTCTCGTGCATAGTGTCCCTGTCTTTGACAAGAATAACATGTTATCATAGTTGACTTACCCACAGGGTTGGATGGTACATACGCAGGCTGCTTTGTGGTCAGAGCCTGTATACTTACTGACATTAGCTTATCACTCTGCGACTCCCTGTGTCTGGTGATGTTTCGGTCGTGATCAATAGCAGCCTCTCTCAAAGTGGACACTGACAGACCTCGCCAACATGGTTGCGTGGTCTGTACCCTTGCCTTTAATGTTTCCTTCAAACCATCCATTAGTACAGATACTGCTACTTCTCGATGGTTTGGATTTGTCCTAATGTCCTCTATACCAGTGTACTTTGCCATTTCTAATAGTGCCCGGTGAAAATATTCTGCAGCTGTTTCTGACTCTTTTTGTTTAATGGAAAATATTTTGTTCCATTTAACAACTGCTGGGAAATGCTCCTTTAACTGTAAGTTTATCCTTCTTACGTTATCTTTGTTGTACACATCTGTAAGAGGTACATCCAGATCTAGTCCACAATCAGCTAAAAATTGAGCTGAGTCGACATTGGAGGGTAAACAAGCTTTTAGCAATATCTGCCAATCTTTATTATTGGGCTCTAAAGTGTTTCCTAAGTCTGTGATGTATTTTTGGCTGGCAACTAAATCTTTTCTAGGGTCAGGGAATTCAGACACTATGGTCCTTAATTCCATTCGGGAAAATGGGCTGTACATGGCAATGTTCCTTATGGGAGTGGCTCCTGATACATCTGTTTTCCCATTGGGAACTGCTATTACCCTAACAGGAGTTATTCTAACAACCTCATTGTGTGTAGATTCTACAGCTTGTGGTGAAATAGTCTCAGCATAATGCATGGTGCCGTACTTACCAGTTGATACGACCTCACCTATCCCTCCGCTAGGGGCCTTTACTAATCTCGTGGGTGTTGCTGTGCCTACTGTGGTCTCTGCTATGGTGGCTGCTAGAGAGAGCGCTGAAATCGTTGTCGCTTCGTCCTCTTGATCACACTCCTGAGGAAAGTTCAAAACATGGTACAACTTGCACGGATTAATACTTGCATGGGTTAATGGGTTAACATTATCATTAACATTTACACAGTTACTAAGTGATTTTGTGTTACACCTTAGTGCGTCTTTCTCCGTAATCAACTTCTCTCCTGATATATATGGTGGCGGCGGGGCCGTGGCAATCAGTTTTCTGTTAGAGCCAGATCCCGCCGCCTGAGCCAAACCTCTCTGTATCTCACCTTCCTGTTGCCACAACTGTAAATAATCATAATGTTGAACTCGTCTCTTTGTTGATTTTATGAGACATATCCTCCTCCTTAAATTTTGTAACACCTCTGGGCTGAAGCTACCTATTCTTGGGAATTTCTCCCGGTCTTGTACCGTCATTCTCTCCCATTCATCACATAAAACCTCAGTGTGACTTCCATATTTCTCACACATGATATACCTGGCCGACCCAATTGGTCGGACCACTGAATCAACCCGAACCGAGGTTGATCGCCCCCTACCTGAACAACTGGCCCCCATAACTCTGCAGGCGTTGCTTGCTCTACCTCTGATCTCTATATCAAGGTCTTCAGCGAACCCTTACAGAAAACCAGATTGTTCACAATAGGCCGACGGTGGCGGTTTACCGAGTACCCCACTCACTCGCCCACGCCGACCAATACGACCTGATCACACCGATATGGTGCTGGCGTACTCGACCCAGGGCACCTATAAAAACCGTTGTTTACTGGAACATGTGAGGGTTATCCGCAGAACACTTACTCTTTCCAGTAAAGGTGAGGTTTGTCAGATAGTTCCTGAGTGACCAGCAAACTTCCCTTCTTGAAAAATAAAAAATTACACAAATCACGTCAGAATGTACAAATAGCGTTTGTGACCCCTTTACTCTAATGGTACTAGGTCAGATTACTAACTACTGTACACAATTACGTGCGGTCCAGTCGTTCAGTACACAAACAACTAAGCTTGTGTACGGAAAGACCAATGGAATCGAAACTTACGACTGCGAATTCCTTCAGCCAGAGCTTGTACGGCCTATATGGGTCTTGCACCAACCCTTCTCGGTGTTGTGCCTGTGAACTGTATAGCGGACTTCCCTGTTTACTGTACCTGGACCTGCTGGTCTACTATGACCTCCTGGTCTTGTTCTGTACGACCTCCTGGTCTGACCTCCTGGTCTTGTTCTACACTGGTCCGCTATACTCTAATGCTCAAATATTATGTTTAACCAAGGATGCCTCCCTAGCCACCGTGCACGTCACTTACACGCGTGTACCTCACGAGTACTCGACTTTTCTTGTGGTTCAACCTTTAAGTTATATAAACTTATGTAATACAAAAACACTCACTCATCACATGTACACTTTTGCTTCTATTTCTATTTCTGCGCAGAAATTTTTCTTTAGCCCAGCTGTGTTACCAATTAGGAGCAGGATCTGTTAATTTAAATTTTGGATTTCCAAAAATAGACTTGCGTTATTTATCGCCTGTGGCGCTATTTACCGCTTTGCGTTACTTATCGCGTTGCGTTAAAAATCAACTTATCGTGACTTGAGCTACGTGGGCGTAACCGGACGCTCCGTTGCGTAATGTACGCTGCGTGCGTCCGCCTTTGGATTGCGTACACAAGTCTTTTGTTAGGGACACGTGTACGCAAAGCAAAGATCCACCGTAACACAATTTATATTTTTATCAATGTAGATGATCCCTGGTCATCTACCACACAACACACTGACTTCGCCTTATCTCCCAGGCAAAACTGTGTGTTTGTCTACACTTTAACTATATTACCTTTACTCAAACTATAAAATAACGGCAAATCTTTTTTTAGCACTTCTATCGACTATAAAACTGGCAGACAGGAGAGTGATATACGAAAATGAAAAAGAAAAAGAAATGCAGATATATATGTGTGCGTGCGTGTGTACGCAAGACAGAAAAATAAAGTTTTAAAAGACACTAGCGTTTTGTTCTTACCTCCGGTTCCCGGATTCCTTCAGCACTCTTTTATCTAAGTGAAGCAGACGCTTATCCCGTCAGCACTACGAGACAACCTCCCGCCCTTTGCTGAGGGATAATGTCTGCAGATCTACCTAGTGCAGATATGTGAAGGACAGGACGAGCCGCCAATTGATAAAGCTAAATATTTATCGTGTATATAACCCTTTATGAGGTCTAAGAACAATGTACGCTATCTACGTAAGAAGTACCGTAAGGGTACGCAAGTTGCGTATCGATCGCTTAGCCGTGATCGAGACGCTCAGGCGTCACGTTCACTCACGGCCAAGTGATCGCAGGCAGGCAGACTATCGGCTGTGGACTTATCGTAATGATTCGCTATAGCGTAGCAGCGCTCGGGACCACGAGGAGATCACCAGCGATGCAGACGCTCACAACGTTAAACCTTTATATCTATACCTTTGGCAATGAAATACACAGCAAACCTTAGTGTAGAGACAAAGTGTAAGTGCAACCTTGTGTAACCTAATTAACTACAAAGCTGCTTGAGCGTCACCGACGCTCAGAGAATACTTAACCCTTATAAAGAATACACAGATACCTGGGCTTAGGGTCCGAAACCTATTATATGTATTATAACTATTATACTTGCAAAAGGAATCACAGTACAAATGATACACTACAATATAACATAAACCAACTAACCAGATAAACTACACAGGAAATACAATACAATACAATTAAAGGAAAATACGAGAGAAAGAGTAGAGAGAGAGAGAGAGAGAGAGATGGCTCACAGTAAGACAATATGATTACGGAGAAAACTTACGCACAAGGGGAACGATCGCATGCGCCTCGATATCCAGCTCCCGATTATCAGCAATGAGAACCGTTGAAGAGAGTGAAGTTGGATATGGTCGGCCTGCTATTTATGCCCCACACACAATACAATTCAATGGTCCCTACAATCTCATTGTTCATTGGACACAGGAATTCGGCTTCGCATTATAACAAAAGGTCATAGGTTGATTCATACAGGTGGGCTGTGACTATTTCCAACTGCTCAGGTGGGAGGGAAACTGGGTTTCCCGCCGCATGGGTAATAAAGTGCAAATAAAGTAAATGTTCATAAACTTCTTATGTCCATAACTATTCGCACGAGCGATTGATCTGCTTCAAACCAACACCGGAATATTTCTAATTAAATATTCTTCCGATGGATACTAAACACCACTGTATTACTCCTATCTGACCCTTCGTATCAAACAAAGAGGGATCCCTCTGTTCATAAACATTCTATATTAACCAAACTTTCAGAATCTATCAAAGGGACCATGATCTACAAAATACATTATTAGTGAAAATATGTAATGATTGAGTCGCACGCTATGATCGCATAAACTCTACCGTAAATACGCATACCATGCGCCTGCGGGTGCCCGCGACTGTGAGTATGCGCACGTACGGGAGAGCGTACGCATGCGCAGCACGGACCTGTGTGAGGTGCAAATATGGTAGTGTGCATAGAGATATTTTTCTGACTTTGACAGTCTACAAATGCTATATGTGGGGTCCGAAGTAATAGAAGCCATTGCTAGATAGTATAATACTGACTGACATTATTTCTAGGGAGTAATGTTGTGCACTTTGGAATAAAAGGTCACTGAGCTAATTAGGCTGAATACTAGGGCATAGCTCTTTATTCGGGATCCCAGCAGTCGAAATACCAATGCTGGAATCCCAACAGTTGTGAGAATGCCGATGCCATAATCCTGACAGGGTCAAAAGACAGATGCTGGTATCCCGACAGCGGGCATCCGGAACCGTATGTATAGTGTGCGGCTTAGGGTTAGGGCCGGGTGTGTGTGTGTGGGGGGGGGGGGGCAGGTTTATATGCGACCCCGGGGGTGTGTGTGTGTGTGTGTTTAGGATTAGGCCATGGAGAGGGGGAATAAGGCATCACAGGGGGGAGGCTAGGGTTAGGCTGTGGGAAGGGTGGTTTAGGGTTAGGGGGTATGGGAGAGGGGCTAGCATACCTACCTCGTCCCTGTCAGGATTTTCGGTATAGTGGCATCCCGTTTACCAGTCACTCATTCCGAACCTGTTTACTCACATATAATGTAGTATCCTTTTATTAATGGACAGGTATAGAATACATCAGTATAGAATGCCTTTATCCAGTGTGTGTATGTATATATATATATATATATATATATATATATATATTTGGGTGGTCTTCTGTTTGCCGGTGGTCGGGCTCCCGGCGCTCAGTATACCGGCGCCGGGAGCCCGACAGCCGGCATACCGACACTTATTTTCCCTCGTGGGGGTCCACGACCCCCATAGAGGGAGAATAAAATAGTGTGGCGCGCGTAGCGCGCCACCGTGCCCGTAGCGTGGCGAGCGCAGCGAGCCCGCAAGGGGCTCATTTGCGCTCGCCAAGCTGTCGGTAAGCCGGCGGTCGGGCTCCCGGCGCCGGGATGCTGGTCGCCGGGAGCCCGACCGCCGGCCAGCCGTAGTGAACCCATATATATATATATATATATACATATATATATTAGAGATGTGCACCGGAAATTTTTCGGGTTTTGGTTTTGGATTTGGTTCCGCGGCCGTGTTTTGGATTCAGACGTGTTTTGGCAAAACCTCTCTGAAATTTTTTTGTCGGATTCGGGTGTGTTTTGGATTTGGGTGTTTAAAAACAAAAAAAAAAAAAAACAAAACAGCTTAAATCATAGAATTTGGGGGTCATTTTGATCCTATAGTATTATTAACCTCAATAACCATAATTTCCACTCATTTCCAGTCTATTCTGAACACCTCACAATATTATTTTTAGTCCTAAAATTTGCACCGAGGTCGCTGGATGACTAAGCTAAGCGACCCAAGAGGGCGGCACAAACACCTGGCCCATCTATGAGTGGCACTGCAGTGGCAGACAGGATGGCACTTAAAAAAATTGGCCCCAAACAGCACATGATGCAAAGAAAAGAGAAAAAGAGGTGCATTGTGGTCGCTGGACGGCTAAGCTAAGCGACACAAACACCTCAATATCGCAGGAATTATTTGTTCTAATCAATGGTATTATTGGTCCAAATCACTGGAAGAAAATAACAAAATCACAGGAATTATTCGTTCTAATCAATGGTATTATTTGTCCAAATCACTGGAAGAAAATGACAAAATCACGGGAATTATTCGTTCTAATCAGTGGTATTATTGGTCCAAATCACTGGAAGAAAATGACAAAATCACGGGAATTATTCGTTCTAATCAATGGTATTATTGGTCCAAATCACTGGAAGAAAATGACAAAATCACAGGAATTATTTGTTCTAATCAGTGGTATTATTGGTCCAAATCACTGGAAGAAAATGACAAAATCACTGGAATTAAATGGCAGTAATGTTGGGAATTATATCAAATGGCAGTACCACTGGACATATACGGAAGTGTCAGACAGGATGGCACTTAAAAAAAATAGTCCCCAAACAGCACATGATGCAAAGAAAAGAGAAAAAGAGTTGCACTGTGGTCGCTGGATGGTTAAGCTAAGCGACACAAACACCTCAATATCACAGGAATTATTCTAATCAATGGTATTATTGGTCCAAATCACAGGAAGAAAATTACAAAATCACAGGAATTATTTGTTCTAACCAATGGTAGTATTGGTCCAAATCACTGGAAGAAAATGACAAAATCACTGGAATCATTTGGCAAGATCACTGTAATTAATAATTAATTATAAATCACTGATATTAATTGGTAAAATCTCGCTATCGCCTGCCTAGTGAAGTGGAATCTAGATGGGATTTTGTACCAGGGACACAATAACTTCATCAATTGTCTAAATCCCAATGCACTAATGGCGGAAAACGGGAGCACGTCTAACAGCGCACTGATTATACTGAGAACTGATTATACTGAGAACTGATTATACTGATCACTGATTATACTGATCACTGATTTTACTGAGCACTGATTTTACTGAGCACTGATTTTACTGAGCACTGATTATACTCAGGGCCGGATTAAGGCTCCTGGGGGCCCGGGGTACTTTAGACAAGGGGGGCCCCCGGAGGACTAAATATAGTGTGTATAGGAAGGGGAGGTTCCTTACATGTGTCTGTCTATCTATCTATCTATCTATCTATCTATCTATCTATCTATCTATCTATCTATCTATCTATCTATCTATCTATCTAACTAAGATAGATAAAAGTATAAGCAGAAAAACAATATCACACTGTAGAAACCCCCCCTGCTGCCGATACGTTGCCGTAGGTGACAGGCACAGATTTAAGAGAGGAACGATCGGAGCGCTCGCCTACCCTAGCACACTGCTGCTTTTCAGTGTGATGAGACACACTGTCTCGGTGATGGAGGAGCAGCAGGAGATGGTGTGGCTGCTGATCCCAGCCTTCCTGTCCCTGGACGATGTGTTCAGCATAGCGAAGAGCCCGGGCTCTGAGCTACAGGACCTGACCAAGTAGTGCGGCCCGGAGTCAGTGTCCAGGGTGGTCCCACAAGTGGCGCGGGTTCTTGAGCTGCTTGAGAGCTTCGTGGCAGCGGGTGGGAGGGAGGAAGCAGAAGCTGCTGATCAGGACGATGTAGAGGATGCATATGGCCCGGGAGGAGGGCACCACATCGGTAAGTCTTACCCCTTGGTGCCGGTACCTGGCAAACAGAGTGGAACTGCAAGTCTCCGCATTCTGACACTTGTAGTTTCACAGTCAGCAGCAGCCCATTGCCTACAGCAGTCAGCAGATGTGTAGGCTCTACATATATTGGATGTGTCTGGTTATCTATAGATGCAAAAATTACATACATCCCTACTGCACTGTGTTGGCAGGATTATAATAACAGGAGCGCTTGTATTTAATTATGTTTGCCCCTTTATAATAATAATAATAATAATTTTATTATTATTATTATTATTATTATTATTATTATTAACAGCTTCTTCAAAGTTGTACAATAAAGAATAAATACAATCAGGTAACTGTCTCAGGCCATGGGTAGGTATTCAGGTGAATAAGAGTGTAGGCATTTATTATATGCTAGAATCCAATGCGATCGCCCCCCTTCCAGCGAGGAGTGCTGGCTGCTGGCTGGGGCTAGGGGGGTAGCTGCAGCGGTAGTGCACAGATCATCCGCCAGGTAATGTAGTTTCTAGCACTGTGCACCTTGATAAAAACGCCTGTGTGGCGTTGAAACGTCGGAATGTTTTGCACTATATTTTTGCACATGTTATATTGAACCTTTAAATTTCTATAAAGCTGCTTTGAAATAAATCCGGTGAGTGCCGCCTGGTCCCTGTAATGAGGAGGAGACTAGCCAAGTCTGAACCAGGGGACTACAGCATATCTATTCCCTATTAGGAAGGCACCCCGAAGCTTGCTCATACTGAGAGTGCCTGCTACCCTGCTTCTTGTTATATATATATATATATATATATATATATATATCTGCTCCCTTATGCTTGCCTCCACCCCCTCTTTGGAACTCCCCCCCCCTTTACAAAACATGCCTTTGCCCCTGTACAGCATACCTACATCCACACAGCATACATACACACACATACATACATACATACACACACACATACATACATATACCCTCCAACATTTTACACACAAAACCCGGTACGAATCAGAAAAGTGGGCATGGTCACGAGTAAAGGGGGCGTGGTCACGAACAGTTTCCACTACTTTCATCGTAAAGTAGAGTCAAAAACTGGTACAAAGCCTTTTTGGCAGGTACAGTTGGAAGGTATGATAGCTAGCACACACACACACACACACACACACACACACACACACACACACACACACACACACACACATACATAGCATGCATACATCACACACACTGCACACCTACAAACAAACAGCATACCTACAATCACACACACACACACACACACACACACACACACACACACATCACTAACCAATTTAAGAGAAGAGGAGGAGATTCTGCCGGAGTCCATGTGAGTTGAGCACAGGATCTGCTGCTGCTGCACATGCTCAGCAGCTCCTTCCATGGTGAGTTATGTCTCCAGTACAGAGAGCTCTGCTGATCAGAGCTCTGTGTGAGGAGCATTCATAGCTGCTCGTTAGTGCCTGTGGGTGGCCCCGCCGGGTGCAGAGATGGAGACCAGGCTGTCTCCGTCTCTGAAACAGTTTGTCTGCGGGGGAAGGGGAAGTTTGCTGAACTTCATAAAAATAAAAAAAAAACATGCAAAACTGCCAGTGCTTGACGCAGGCACGGGGGGCCCTTAGATTTGGGGGGCCCAGGGTAAAGTGTCCCCTGGGCTCCCCCCTTAATCCAGCTCTGATTATACTGATCACTGATGATACTACGGAGAACTGACACTGAGCAGCGAGAACAGCACTGGACTGTTGTACTGTAGTATACTGGTCACCACAATGCAGCACTGACACTGAGCACAGATATTAAGCACTGATCAGGATACTAGAAGTGACACAAAGCTGCAAGGTACACCAATGGCCTACTGTACTGTACTACTATATATACTGGTGGTCACCAAAATGCTGCACTGTACTACTATACTGCTCACAACAATGCAGCACATATATGGATACTTGAAGTGACATAGAGCTGCGAGGTACAGCAATGGCCTACTGTACTGTACTACTATATATATATACTGGTGGTCACCAAAATGCTGCACTGTACTACTATACTGCTCACAACAATGCAGCACAGATATGGATACTTGAAGTGACACGGGGCTGCAAGATACAGCAATGGCCTACTGTACTGTACTACTATATATACTGGTGGTCACCAAAATGCTGCACTGTACTCAGGCCCGGCGCTACCCGCTCAGCGAAGGGATGCAGTGCAGGGAGGCGCTGGGACGGAGAGGCGCTCCCCCTGCTCTGCATTCCTTCCCTGCTGCGCCGTCCTGGCCCCCCTGCTGCTGCTGCTGCTGTGTCTGTCACTGTATGACTGTGACAGTCACTGGCAGCGGAGCCTGCAGCGTGAAAAGCCTCCTCCCTCCCCTCACCTGTGTGACAGCGGCTGTACGGGACGGAAGGGGGCGGAGCTAAACGGGATGGAAGGGGCGGAGCTAAATGGCCCAGAAGGGGGCGGGGCTACACGGACCAGGCTGCTGTACCGAGGGAGACTGGCTTAGGTAAGTAGAGGGTGAGAGAGAAGTGTGTGTTTGTATATATGGTGTGTGTGTGTGTGTGTATATGGTGGGGGGGTGTGTGTGTGTGTGTGTGTGTGTGTGTGCATACGGTGTGTGTGTGTGTGTGTGTGTGTGTGTGTGTGTATGGTGGGTGTGTATGTGTGTGTATATTAGAGATGAGCGCCGGAAATTTTTCGGGTTTTGTGTTTTAGTTTTGGGTTCGGTTCCGCGGCCGTGTTTTGGGTTCGACCGCGTTTTGGCAAAACCTCACCGAATTTTTTTTGTCGGATTCGGGTGTGTTTTGGATTCGGGTGTTTTTTTCAAAAAACCCTAAAAAACAGCTTAAATCATAGAATTTGGGGGTCATTTTGATCCCAAAGTATTATTAACCTCAAAAACCATAATTTACACTCATTTTCAGTCTATTCTGAATACCTCACACCTCACAATATTATTTTTAGTCCTAAAATTTGCACCGAGGTCGCTGTGTGAGTAAGATAAGCGACCCTAGTGGCCGACACAAACACCGGGCCCATCTAGGAGTGGCACTGCAGTGTCACGCAGGATGGCCCTTCCAAAAAACCCTCCCCAAACAGCACATGACGCAAAGAAAAAAAGAGGCGCAATGAGGTAGCTGACTGTGTGAGTAAGATAAGCGACCCTAGTGGCCGACACAAACACCGGGCCCATCTAGGAGTGGCACTGCAGTGTCACGCAGGATGGCCCTTCCAAAAAACCCTCCCCAAACAGCACATGACGCAAAGAAAAAAAGAGGCGCAATGAGGTAGCTGACTGTGTGAGTAAGATAAGCGACCCTAGTGGCCGACACAAACACCGGGCCCATCTAGGAGTGGCACTGCAGTGTCACGCAGGATGGCCCTTCCAAAAAACCCTCCCCAAACAGCACATGACGCAAAGAAAAAAAGAGGCGCAATGAGGTAGCTGACTGTGTGAGTAAGATAAGCGACCCTAGTGGCCGACACAAACACCGGGCCCATCTAGGAGTGGCACTGCAGTGTCACGCAGGATGGCCCTTCCAAAAAACCCTCCCCAAACAGCACATGACGCAAAGAAAAAAAGAGGCGCAATGAGGTAGCTGACTGTGTGAGTAAGATAAGCGACCCTAGTGGCCGACACAAACACCGGGCCCATCTAGGAGTGGCACTGCAGTGTCACGCAGGATGGCCCTTCCAAAAAACCCTCCCCAAACAGCACATGACGCAAAGAAAAAAAGAGGCGCAATGAGGTAGCTGACTGTGTGAGTAAGATAAGCGACCCTAGTGGCCGACACAAACACCGGGCCCATCTAGGAGTGGCACTGCAGTGTCACGCAGGATGGCCCTTCCAAAAAACCCTCCCCAAACAGCACATGACGCAAAGAAAAAAAGAGGCGCAATGAGGTAGCTGACTGTGTGAGTAAGATAAGCGACCCTAGTGGCCGACACAAACACCGGGCCCATCTAGGAGTGGCACTGCAGTGTCACGCAGGATGGCCCTTCCAAAAAACCCTCCCCAAACAGCACATGACGCAAAGAAAAAAAGAGGCGCAATGAGGTAGCTGACTGTGTGAGTAAGATAAGCGACCCTAGTGGCCGACACAAACACCGGGCCCATCTAGGAGTGGCACTGCAGTGTCACGCAGGATGGCCCTTCCAAAAAACCCTCCCCAAACAGCACATGACGCAAAGAAAAAAAGAGGCGCAATGAGGTAGCTGACTGTGTGAGTAAGATAAGCGACACTAGTGGCCGACACAAACACCGGGCCCATCTAGGAGTGGCACTGCAGTGTCACGCAGGATGGCCCTTCCAAAAAACCCTCCCCAAACAGCACATGACGCAAAGAAAAAAAGAGGCGCAATGAGGTAGCTGACTGTGTGAGTAAGATAAGCGACCCTAGTGGCCGACACAAACACCGGGCCCATCTAGGAGTGGCACTGCAGTGTCACGCAGGATGGCCCTTCCAAAAAACCCTCCCCAAACAGCACATGACGCAAAGAAAAAAAGAGGCGCAATGAGGTAGCTGACTGTGTGAGTAAGATAAGCGACCCTAGTGGCCGACACAAACACCGGGCCCATCTAGGAGTGGCACTGCAGTGTCACGCAGGATGGCCCTTCCAAAAAACCCTCCCCAAACAGCACATGACGCAAAGAAAAATTAAAGAAAAAAGAGGTGCAAGATGGAATTGTCCTTGGGCCCTCCCACCCACCCTTATGTTGTATAAACAGGACATGCACACTTTAACCAACCCATCATTTCAGTGACAGGGTCTGCCACACGACTGTGACTGAAATGACGGGTTGGTTTGGACCCCCACCAAAAAAGAAGCAATTAATCTCTCCTTGCACAAACTGGCTCTACAGAGGCAAGATGTCCACCTCATCATCATCCTCCGATATATCACCGTGTACATCCCCCTCCTCACAGATTATCAATTCGTCCCCACTGGAATCCACCATCTCAGCTCCCTGTGTACTTTGTGGAGGCAATTGCTGCTGGTCAATGTCTCCGCGGAGGAATTGATTATAATTCATTTTAATGAACATCATCTTCTCCACATTTTCTGGATGTAACCTCGTACGCCGATTGCTGACAAGGTGAGCGGCGGCACTAAACACTCTTTCGGAGTACACACTTGTGGGAGGGCAACTTAGGTAGAATAAAGCCAGTTTGTGCAAGGGCCTCCAAATTGCCTCTTTTTCCTGCCAGTATAAGTACGGACTGTGTGACGTGCCTACTTGGATGCGGTCACTCATATAATCCTCCACCATTCTTTCAATGGTGAGAGAATCATATGCAGTGACAGTAGACGACATGTCCGTAATCGTTGTCAGGTCCTTCAGTCCGGACCAGATGTCAGCATCAGCAGTCGCTCCAGACTGCCCTGCATCACCGCCAGCGGGTGGGCTCGGAATTCTGAGCCTTTTCCTCGCACCCCCAGTTGCGGGAGAATGTGAAGGAGGAGATGTTGACAGGTCGCGTTCCGCTTGACTTGACAATTTTCTCACCAGCAGGTCTTTCAACCCCAGCAGACTTGTGTCTGCCGGAAAGAGAGATCCAAGGTAGGCTTTAAATCTAGGATCGAGCACGGTGGCCAAAATGTAGTGCTCTGATTTCAACAGATTGACCACCCGTGAATCCTTGTTAAGCGAATTAAGGGCTCCATCCACAAGTCCCACATGCCTAGCGGAATCGCTCCGTGTTAGCTCCTCCTTCAATGTCTCCAGCTTCTTCTGCAAAAGCCTGATGAGGGGAATGACCTGACTCAGGCTGGCAGTGTCTGAACTGACTTCACGTGTGGCAAGTTCAAAGGGCATCAGAACCTTGCACAACGTTGAAATCATTCTCCACTGCGCTTGAGACAGGTGCATTCCACCTCCTATATAGTGCTCAATTGTATAGGCTTGAATGGCCTTTTGCTGCTCCTCCAACCTCTGAAGCATATAGAGGGTTGAATTCCACCTCGTTACCACTTCTTGCTTCAGATGATGGCAGGGCAGGTTCAGTAGTTTTTGGTGGTGCTCCAGTCTTCTGTACGTGGTGCCTGTACGCCGAAAGTGTCCCGCAATTCTTCTGGCCACCGACAGCATCTCTTGCACGCCCCTGTCGTTTTTTAAAAAATTCTGCACCACCAAATTCAAGGTATGTGCAAAACATGGGACGTGCTGGAATTTGCCCATATTTAATGCACACACAATATTGCTGGCGTTGTCCGATGCCACAAATCCACAGGAGAGTCCAATTGGGGTAAGCCATTCCGCGATGATCTTCCTCAGTTGCCGTAAGAGGTTTTCAGCTGTGTGCGTATTCTGGAAAGCGGTGATACAAAGCGTAGCCTGCCTAGGAAAGAGTTGGCGTTTGCGAGATGCTGCTACTGGTGCCGCCGCTGCTGTTCTTGCGGCGGGAGTCCATACATCTACCCAGTGGCTGTCACAGTCATATAGTCCTGACCCTGCCCTGCTCCACTTGTCCACATGTCCGTGGTTAAGTGGACATTGGGTACAACTGCATTTTTTAGGACACTGGTGAGTCTTTTTCTGACGTCCGTGTACATTCTCGGTATCGCCTGCCTAGAGAAGTGGAACCTAGATGGTATTTGGTAACGGGGGCACACTGCCTCAATAAATTGTCTAGTTCCCTGTGAACTAACGGCGGATACCGGACGCACGTCTAACACCAACATAGTTGTCAAGGCCTCAGTTATCCGCTTTGCAGCAGGATGACTGCTGTGATATTTCATCTTCCTCGCAAAGGACTGTTGGACAGTCAATTGCTTACTGGAAGTAGTACAAGTGGGCTTACGACTTCCCCTCTGGGATGACCATCGACTCCCAGCAGCAACAACAGCAGCGCCAGCAGCAGTAGGCGTTACACGCAAGGATGCATCGGAGGAATCCCAGGCAGGAGAGGACTCGTCAGAATTGCCAGTGACATGGCCTGCAGGACTATTGGCATTCCTGGGGAAGGAGGAAATTGACACTGAGGGAGTTGGTGGGGTGGTTTGCGTGAGCTTGGTTACAAGAGGAAGGGATTTACTGGTCAGTGGACTGCTTCCGCTGTCGCCCAAAGTTTTTGAACTTGTCACTGACTTATTATGAATGCGCTGCAGGTGACGTATAAGGGAGGATGTTCCGAGGTGGTTAACGTCCTTACCCCTACTTATTACAGCTTGACAAAGGCAACACACGGCTTGACACCTGTTGTCCGCTTTTCTGTTGAAATACCTCCACACTGAAGAGCTGATTTTTTTGGTATTTTCACCAGGCATGTCAACGGCCATATTCCTCCCACGGACAACAGGTGTCTCCCCGGGTGCCTGACTTAAACAAACCACCTCACCATCAGAATCCTCCTAATCAATTTCCTCCCCAGCGCCAGCAACACCCATATCCTCCTCATCCTGGTGTACTTCAACATCTTCATCTTCAATCTGACTATCAGGAACTGGACTGCGGGTGCTCCTTCCAGCACTTGCAGGGGGCGTGCAAATGGTGGAAGGCGCAGGCTCTTCACGTCCAGTGTTGGGAAGGTCAGGCATCGCAACCGACACAATTGGACTCTCCTTGTGGATTTGGGATTTCGAAGAACGCACAGTTCTTTGCGGTGCTTTTGCCAGCTTGAGTCTTTTCAGTTTTCTAGCGAGAGGCTGAGTGCTTCCATCCTCATGTGAAGCTGAACCACTAGCCATGAACATAGGCCAGGGCCTCAGCCGTTCCTTGCCACTCCGTGTGGTAAATGGCATATTGGCAAGTTTACGCTTCTCCTCCGACAATTTTATTTTAGGTTTTGGAGTCCTTTTTTTACTGATATTTGGTGTTTTGGATTTGACATGCTCTGTACTATGACATTGGGCATCGGCCTTGGCAGACGACGTTGCTGGCATTTCATCGTCTCGGCCATGACTAGTGGCAGCAGCTTCAGCACAAGGTGGAAGTGGATCTTGATCTTTCCCTAATTTTGGAACCTCAACATTTTTGTTCTCCATATTTTAATAGGCACAACTAAAAGGCACCTCAGGTAAACAATGGAGATGGATGGATACTAGTATACAATTATGGATGGACTGCCGAGTGCCGACACAGAGGTAGCTACAGCCGTGGACTATTGTACTGTACTGTGTCTGCTGCTAATATAGACTGGATGATAATGAGATGTAGTATGTATAAAGAAGAAAGAAAAAAAAACCACGGGTAGGTGGTATACAATTATGGATGGACTGCCGAGTGCCGACACAGAGGTAGCTACAGCCGTGGACTACCGTACTGTACTGTGTCTGCTGCTAATATAGACTGGATGATAATGAGATGTAGTATGTATAAAGAAGAAAGAAAAAAAAAACCACGGGTAGGTGGTATACAATTATGGACGGACTGCCGAGTGCCGACACAGAGGTAGCTACAGCCGTGGACTACCGTACTGTACTGTGTCTGCTGCTAATATAGACTGGATGATAATGAGATGTAGTATGTATAAAGAAGAAAGAAAAAAAAAACCACGGGTAGGTGGTATACAATTATGGACGGACTGCCGAGTGCCGACACAGAGGTAGCTACAGCCGTGGACTACCGTACTGTACTGTGTCTGCTGCTAATATAGACTGGATGATAATGAGATGTAGTATGTATAAAGAAGAAAGAAAAAAAAAACCACGGGTAGGTGGTATACAATTATGGACGGACTGCCGAGTGCTGACACAGAGGTAGCTACAGCCGTGGACTACCGTACTGTACTGTGTCTGCTGCTAATATAGACTGGATGATAATGAGATGTAGTATGTATAAAGAAGAAAGAAAAAAAAAAACACGGGTAGGTGGTATACAATTATGGATGGACTGCCGAGTGCCGACACAGAGGTAGCTACAGCCGTGGACTACCGTACTGTACTGTGTCTGCTGCTAATATAGACTGGATGATAATGAGATGTAGTATGTATAAAGAAGAAAGAAAAAAAAAACCACGGGTAGGTGGTATACAATTATGGACGGACTGCCGAGTGCCGACACAGAGGTAGCTACAGCCGTGGACTACCGTACTATACTGTGTCTGCTGCTAATATAGACTGGATGATAATGAGATGTAGTATGTATAAAGAAGAAAGAAAAAAAACCACGGGTAGGTGGTATACAATTATGGATGGACTGCCGAGTGCCGACACAGAGGTAGCTACAGCCGTGGACTACCGTACTGTGTCTGCTGCTAATATAGACTGGTTGATAATGAGATGTAGTATGTATAAAGAAGAAAGAAAAAAAAAACCACGGGTAGGTGGTATACAATTATGGACGGACTGCCGAGTGCCGACACAGAGGTAGCTACAGCCGTGGACTACCGTACTGTACTGTGTCTGCTGCTAATATAGACTGGATGATAATGAGATGTAGTATGTATAAAGAAGAAAGAAAAAAAAAACCACGGGTAGGTGGTATACAATTATGGACGGACTGCCGAGTGCCGACACAGAGGTAGCTACAGCCGTGGACTACCGTACTGTGTCTGCTGCTAATATAGACTGGTTGATAATGAGATGTAGTATGTATAAAGAAGAAAGAAAAAAAAAACCACGGGTAGGTGGTATACAATTATGGACGGACTGCCGAGTGCCGACACAGAGGTAGCTACAGCCGTGGACTACCGTACTGTACTGTGTCTGCTGCTAATATAGACTGGATGATAATGAGATGTAGTATGTATAAAGAAGAAAGAAAAAAAAAACCACGGGTAGGTGGTATACAATTATGGATGGACTGCCGAGTGCCGACACAGAGGTAGCTACAGCCGTGAACTACCGTACTGTGTCTGCTGCGACTGGATGATAAATAATGATATAAAAAATATATATATATCACTACTGCAGCCGGACAGGTATATATTATATAATGACGGACCTGCTGGACACTGTCTGTCAGCAGAATGAGTTTTTTATTTTATAGAATAAAAAAACACCACACAAGTCACACGACGTGTGTTTAACTTTTACAGGCAGACATTCACAATACAATATAGTATACTATATACTGGTGGTCAGGTCACTGGTCAGTCACACTGGCAGTGGCACTCCTGCAGAAAAAAAGTGTGCACTGTTTAATTTTTTAATATGTACTCCTAGCTCCTGCTATAACCTAACTGCTCCCCAGTCTCCCCCACAATTAAGCTGTGTGAGCACAGTCAGATATACATAGATGATGCAGCAGCACACTGGGCTGAGCACAGATATGGTATGTGACTGAGTCACTGTGTATCGTTTTTTCAGGCAGAGAACGGATTATATTAAATAATATAAAACTGCACTGGTGGTCATACTGGTGGTCAGGTCACTGGTCAGTCACACTGGCAGTGGCACTCCTGCAGAAAAAAAGTGTGCACTGTTTAATTTTTTAATATGTACTCCTGGCTCCTGCTATAACCTAACTGCTCCCCAGTCTCCCCCACAATTAAGCTGTGTGAGCACAGTCAGATATTATACATAGATGATGCAGCAGCACACTGGGCTGAGCACAGATATGGTATGTGACTGAGTCACTGTGTATCGTTTTTTCAGGCAGAGAACGGATTATATTAAATAATATAAAACTGCACTGGTGGTCACTGGTCAGTCACTAGTATAACTAACTAATACTATCAGCAAAATTCTGCACTCTCTGTCTGAGTACTCCTCCTAAGCTCCAGTAAATGAAGTGTCACTGTCTCACTCTGTCACTAGTATAACTAACTAATACTATCAGCAAAATTCTGCACTCTCTGTCTGAGTACTCCTCCTAAGCTCCAGTAAATGAAGTGTCACTGTCTCACTCTCACTCTCCTATCTATTTCTTCTCTAAACGGAGAGGACGCCAGCCACGTCCTCTCACTATCAATCTCAATGCACGTGTAAAATGGCGGCTACGCGCGGCTCCTTATATAGAATGCGAGTCTCGCGATAGAATCCGAGCCTCGCGAGAATCCGACAGCGTCATGATGACGTTCGGGCGCGCTCGGGTTAACCGAGCAAGGCGGGAAGATCCGAGTCGCTCGGATCCGTGTAAAAAAAGCTGAAGTTCGGGCGGGTTCGGATTCCGAGGAACCGAACCCGCTCATCTCTAGTGTATATATGTGTGAATTGTGTGTGTGTGTGAGGTATGTCTGTGTACGCGCACTTTATGGATGGTAGTACTGGGGGGGCATTACGTATAATGACGCTATTACTGGGGGGGGCCTTACATGTAAGGACGCTACTACTACTGGGGGGGCATTTTGTGAAACAACGCTACTACTGGGGGGGCCATTACGTATAAGGACGATACTACTACTAGGGGGGAATTACGTATAAGGACGCTTCTACTACTGGGGGTGCACTACGTATAAGGACGCTACTACTACAGGGGGCATTACGCGTAATGACGCTACTACTACTGGGGTGGGGCATTACGTATAAGGACGATACTACTACTAGGGGGGAATTACGTATAAGGACGCTTCTACTACTGGGGGTGCACTACGTATAAGGACGCGTCTACTACTGGGGGCGCACTACATATAAGGATGCTACTACTACTGGGGGGGGCATTATGTATAAGGATACTACTACTACTGGGGGGCATTATGTATAAGGATGCTACTACTACTGGGGTGCATTACATATGACGCTACTACTACGGGTGGGGCATTATGTATAAGAGGAATAAGATTGTGCTACATTGTGGCGTAATTTTAAATGGGGGTACTATTGTGTGGCCATGCCCCTTACTTGTGAGCCAACACCCCTTTTCCCGGCACGAATATGGGAGGGCGCAAATTTATAGTTTGCAGGGGGGCGCCGAACACCCTAGCACCGGCCCTGACTGTACTACTATACTGCTCACAACAATGCAGCACAGATATGGATACTTGAAGTGACACGGAGCTGTAAGATACAGCAATGGCCTACTGTACTGTACTACTATATACTGGTGGTCACCAAAATGCTGCACTGTACTACTATATAGTATATACTGGTCACACAACAATGCAGCAGATATTGAGCACTGATCATCAGGATACTGTCTAGAACTGAGTCTGACACGGAGCTGCAAGATACAGCAATGGCCTACTGTACTGTACTACTATAATATACTGGTGGTCACCACAATGCAGCACACTGAGCACAGAGATTTGCAGCACACAGAGCACAGATATTGAGCTTTTCAGGCAGAGAACGTAGCCACGTCCTCTGCGCTCAATCTCCAATGCATGAGTGAAAATGGCGGCGACGCACGGCTCTTTATATGGAATACAAATCTCGCGAGAATCCGACAGCGGGATGATGACGTTCGACCTCGTTCGGGTTAACTGGGCAAGGTGGGAAGATCCGAGGCTGCCTCGGACCCGTGAAAAACACGTGAAGTTCGGGGGGGGCGGGGCGGGGGGGGGGTTCAGATCTCGACGAACCAAACCCACTCATCTTTAATATATATATATACACACATACACACAAAACATTCAGTTTATGTATATATAATATAGCTGACACTGCGGCACTCTGCCATTTGCTCCGTGTACCTTGCTTAGGTGCCCTCCTAGGCAGTGGCGTAACTATCAATTAGGCGCCCCCCATTCAAATAGTTTCAGGTGTCCCCCCATGGTACCTGCTCGTTGTCAGGGGTTCTGCTCACTGTAAGGTAATCCCCCCCCCCCTGACTACCACAGGTCTGCAGTCCCATCACGCCTGCCCTCATTAAAAAATATCCTACTCATTGTCAGGGGTTCTACTCATTGTCAGGGGATTCCCCTCCACTCTGGTCGCAGCCGCAGGTCTGCGTTCCTATTGTGACTGCCCCCATTAAAAGTGTCCTTCACCCGTACTACACCCCACCCCATGTACAATATGCAGAAGAAGGCAACACTCCAAGTCTGATTAATGTTGAAGAAAGCTGTCTGTAATCAATCAATCATCCCTTCATCAGATCCTTCTACTGCATAGATGTATATATATATATATATATATATATATAAAATGTAAGTTTTATATATATAATTTTTAGATATATATGTATACATATACTGTATATATATTTTTATTTATATATATATTTATAAATTTTTATATATATACAATATATATATATATATATATATATATATATATATATATAAAACACATAATACAAAACATTCTTAGTATTTCACAATAACACACAAAAAAGCATCCAGATCTCATTATACAATTCTAGAAATAAAATTGAAACATATTTACCTCACAAGTAAAATGGAATACAAATAAATTACACTAACACAAAATTGCTGGTATAACAATCTGATACAGCCGTTTTATGATTTTGGATCTGACTGAGACTGAAAAACAATTGGCTTCTTGTATTATGTTTTTTTATTTATTTAATATTATAGTAGATTTTTTTTATTTGCTATTGTTGGAATAGAAATATAGGAAAATAAAAGCTAAGGCACGGAACAATTAATCACAGGCTTATTTTAAGACTAGACCTATGTTGATATGAAGAGTACAGTATTTCAATTATACAATCCATGTTTTGAGGAAATAAATTAATTAATTTTATCTTGGATCAGGCTTTATTCCTTTTAACTTGGTCTTGGAGATTATACAGATATTGCTCAAGAAGAAACATTGAGCATAGATATGTTTGAGGGTTTAGAAAGGTGTTGCATGCAGACTATGGTTAGGGACATTTATATGCTTGCCAACCCAGACCATGCATTCAGATATAAAAATCAGGGGTAATGCCGCAAAATTTACACAAATGCCCACAATGGTAATAACTTGCCCATTGACACATCCACATTGACACATTGTCACATCCCCATTGACATTAAAAAATGAAGACAGCAGACTTTATAAAATATTTTTTTGTCTCTGTCATTATTAACATCCAGTGGAAAACAGTATTAACGGTGACTTTTTACAGCTACATCTCTGTAAAACTGATTTACTATAAGAAAATCTCTTTTTGACATTTTACAGCGGAAATATTATTCATTCATCCTTTTGTCAAAAATGTTGCTACAGTGACCTTATAAAAGAGGTTCACTGTCTACCAGGAAATTCAGTTTATGTTGTTCAGTTGTATGACACCTCACTACAAGTGAGATATTCTCTTCTGGTATTTAATAGGAGAAGTGTCACCTTGATTTAAAATTGATATTTATCCAAGGCAACCAGGCTACTACCTATGGAGGCCATCTCCTTCCTTTTTTGGAATGGATAATAACAGAAGATGTTCACTTCATACATGACCTACCAGTTACCCCCATACAGCAACTACTCCAGGCAAGACAGGGCCTATCTTCTTTCTATAGTCTCCATATCATTCAGCTCTAGCAACAGGTGTGAACAGCTTATTGTAGGAACCACCATATACTTACAATATATAATATATATTATAATGGTGCAATATATAAATAATGGTGCATTATTCAATAAATGTAAAATGATAAGTTATGAAATGGTTTGTTTTGCAACGTGATTATACTTTGCATTCTGTAACATTGCTTTGCAATCTAAGCAAATTATTTTGGGGTATTGGGCAGATCCTTCAATCGGTCTGGTCACAGTGATACAGTGGTGTAACTAGAGGTGTGCTGTAGGGCTCTGTTGCCATAATCGTTGCAGAAGTGCCCTCCGGTGCCTCCTGTGGACGCTCCAGGCACTCACAGTGCCATCTGTGCAGCTGCTTGAAGCGTCCTTCGAGTGGTGCTGCACTTCCCTGGTGACAGTGGCCCAGCCCCCTTTGCACGCTGTCATGATGTCATACGCTGGGGGAAGGTGAGCAGCACAGGGCGTTCCGGAGTATTGTTGCGGTGCTGTATTGAAATATTAGGCCTACTGTATGGTTTATTAAGCTGAGACTGACCATAACCAGTTATGATGAAAGTGACGTTATGTAAAATTAATCATTGAAGATTAAATTTTTGACCTGTCATGTAAAAATGAGTGTTATATGTTTCTGGTTCTGTTTGCATTGTTTATGGAAAGATTTAGAATATGTATTATTATTCTGTTGTAATAGATATTATTGTTAGATTCCTTAATATGCTTACTACCACCCAACTATAGTCCATCTTCTGTGTTTCTAATGCAATTCTATGGTGTCTGCTAAAAACAAAAAGTAGGTATTACTTTTATTTATTGTATATATCCCTGTGCAGCTTCAACTAAACACATTGATTAATCTTTCTGACCAGTGCTGTAACTAGACTTTTTGGCGCCCTGTGCCAAAGAGAGAATTGGCGCCCCCTATTTTTTTTCAGTAGGGACAGAAAGCGCATGCCTCGTGGGCAGTGCCAGATTAAGGTCTTAATGGGCCTGGAGCTGAAATTTTTGAAGGGCCTGTTGTGTGCTTCCTCAGGGCTGTGATGGGGGCTACGGATATGGGTGCGTGACTAGTGCTGTATTTAAATATATGTATATATGCGTGTGTGTATGCGTGTTTGAAAATAAAATAAAAAATCTATCTATATATCTTTATCTCTCTCTATATCTATCTCTCTAGAGAGAGTCACTGGGGGGAATTTATTTTTTGGGTGACCATAAGTAATGGGCGCCCAATGGAACTATTCAATTGTATTGCCATGACTGCATGATTTCTGCTCGCAGTCTCTTGAGGTGGTGAGCAGAAATCTGTGAACAATTGGCTGTTGGATCGCCCAAACTGCTATTTTGGCAGCATGACCAATAGTTTAGACTGGTTTAGCCACATTATGCAGTTTTACCAAGTGCTTCTAAGTGATAAGCAATAGGTGGCCATAGCCTTCACTTTCATTTGCATTACAATTGAATAGCTCTGTCGAGCTGCCATTAATTATGGGCATGCAAGAAACAACTGGATTCAACTCGCTAAGGGGGTCATTCAGACCTGATCACAAGCAAGGATTTTTTGCTGCGCTGCGATCAGGTCAGAACTGCGCGTCATACGGTTACAAAGCGGATTGTTGCCGAGTGATGGATTGTATGAAGAATCCATTCGCCCAGCCGATCACAAGGAGATTGACAGGAAGAAGGCGTTTGTGGGTGGCAACTGACCGTTTTCAGGGAGTGGTAGGAAAAATGCAGGCGTGTCCAAGCGTTTGCAGGGCGGGTGTCTGATGTCAATTTTGGGACCAGACAGGCTGAAGTGATCTGGGCTACTCAGAAACTGCTAAAAACTTTTTTGTGCAGCTCGGCTGCACAGGCGATCACACACTTGCAAAGCGAAAATACACTCCCCTATAGGCGCCGACTATCTGATCGCAGCGCTGCAAAAAGTAGCTAGTGAGCGATCAACTCGGAATGATCCCCTATGTCAAAGGACACAATATGTCTAATCAAAATAGATATGTAAGTGTGTATGTATGTATGTATGTATGTATGTATGTATGTATGTATGTATATATATATATATATATATCCAAGCAAGGACGTGGCACTCGTGCATAACAAAATCACATACTCCGATGTATTTTGTAACGTTTCAGTGGACTTGCCACTGTCGTCAGACTTTATTGAATAAAACACATAAAACATACCTTTTTAAACCACCCGCGTGAAATCCCTCAGCTGATCCACGCCCGAACATCCGGGCGGGGGCTGCGGGAATGATGTCATAGTGCCATTAGCATATTACGTGCATGAAACCATCACCATGGAAACCAGATAGAGGCGCATGTAGCGCTATAGAGAAAATATAAGATGTATCAGTGAACCATAGATACAGTGTATAAGCAAATATAATCAAAAAGAAACAAAATGTAATATTAACACTGCAACTAAAGTATCACTTTAGAAACACACAAGCAGCTACTGCAGAGCTTAGTTAGATAAACCGCATAATAATTGTGACAAAAGTATCAATCTAATCTGTTTTACTTGCCAATACCGAGCTAACTCAAATATACAGATACATAGAAAGACGTAATGGAGAACCTATAGGTTAACATGGAAAGCCCACTCGCACAAATATGCCAAATATGTAAAACAAGATGAATGATGCTGGAGAATTCCATTATATATAATACTATAGGAAGCAGGCATATGATATATGCTCATTAAGACCTTTTGGATGTAATACATCGAGCTTAAATATCCACCTTGCTTCTAGCCGTAATAGTTTAGAACTACGGTCACCTCCTCTTATATCATTAGGAACATGGTCAATCATCCTATAACGGAGACTACTGATAGGATGCTTACAAGCTAAAAAGTGTCTTGCCACGGGTTGTTCACTACTCCCTGTTTGCAAGGCATTTCTGATAGCTGAGCGATGGCATGTCATTCTCTCCTTGAACTTCCTATCAGTTTTGCCGATATAACTGAGCCCACAAGGGCATATAATTTGATAAACTGTGTGGGTAGAGTTACATGTAAGCCGGTGTTTAATCATGATTTTTTTACCGGTATGGGGGTGATTAAAGGAATCACCAGCCAATAAAAATTGGCACGTTACACACGTACATCTTATACATCCTAGTTTAGCATTCGGTATTGACAAAAAATGTGTAGCAGATTGTGAAATACTAGAATTCATTTTGGAGACATCTGTTTTAACAAGGTAGTCTCTGAGATTTTTACCCCTAGAATAACATGGCATTAGGTTAGTATTAGTAAGATGTAACTGTTCATCAGTTTCTATAATTGGCCAGTTTTTCTTTGAAACTTTGGCAATTGCTTCAGATTTATTGGTAAATTTATTAACCCAGGGGAACCTCGCTCTCTGTGGTCCATTAGTTATTTTCTTCTTTAATAATGTAGATCTATCAATTGCCAAAACTTTAGTTTTGGCTGCCAACAGCGACTCATGTGAGTAACCTCTGCTCAGTAATTTAGTAACAAGAGTGTCAATTTGTTGTGTCGCCAATTCTACATCACTGTTTAATCTCATAACCCGAATCATCTGAGAATAAGGAAGCCCTTTTTTGAGAGATGATGGATGACAGCTATGTGCGTGTAATAATTGACTGCGGTCAGTTGGCTTCACATAAATCGTGGTGGTTAATTTTCCATCAAGGATACTGACCTTAGCATCTAAAAAATTAATCTCACTTTGATTCATGTCAAATGTAAATTTGATGGTACTATTACTTGCATTCTGTTGGTCTAAAATATCTGTTAAAGTATTTCGATCTCCTTTCCAGATAACAAACAGATCATCTATATAGCGGCAAAATAGGATTGCTTGGGCTTTAAAGATCTCATTATTATAAAATAAATCCTCCTCAATCGCAAACATCACAATGTTTGCGTATGTCGGAGATACAGCAGATCCCATTGCACACCCCTGGATTTGCATAAAAAATTGCCTATCATAAAGAAAGAAGTTGTTTGTTAGGACAAACTCAAGTAGTAACAGGATTATTTCAATCTTGCCTGCATCAAATGTCTGCCTTTTAACAAGAAATCTTTTAACGGCTGCTAGCCCCATAGCATGAGGAATAGAAGTATATAGACTCACAACATCGATGGTTGTCAGCCAGCAACCATCAGGTACAAATCCTACAGACTCTAATTTGTTGAGAAATGATGTAGTATCCAACAAAAAGCTAGGTTCATCATGTAATAAGGGTTGCAGCAGAAAATCAAGAAAAACAGATAAAGGTTGTAATAACGAACCTCTGGCCGACACTATCGGTCGACCAGGAGGAGGATATATCTGTTTGTGGATTTTAGGTAATAGATAAAACACAGGCACAATTGGAAAAGAGGGAACCAGGGTCTCCATTACTTCCTTAGTAATTAACTCAACAGCTAATGCCTGTCCTAACACCTCAAGTAATTTTTTCTTACAGCGCTCTGTCGGATTAGCCTGTAATTTAATATAAACATCAACAGATAATAATTGACGTAACACTTCAGAGTTATAATCACAGAAATCTTGAAGCACTATAGAACCACCCTTATCCGCTGGTCTAATAATGAGCTTGTCGTTCTTGGACAGTGCTTCAAGGGCATCTCTCTCCAATCTAGTAAGATTAGGATGTATTTTGTCACTAGAGGAGACTGTAGCTTTAACTTCATGATGTAATAGTCTCATGAACGTTTTCAAGCTCGAATTATTAGACAAGGGATCGAACACTGATTTAGAACGAAATTGTTGTAATTTAGGTGGAAACAACACATGTGAGTCAGGTCTCTCAGTAGAACCAAAATGCCTCCTCGTCCTCTGCCTGTCGCATTGATCAATGCAACAGGCAGAGGACGAGGAGGCAGGCCGTCGCGCTCAAAGACCAAGAAATAGTGTGTAATTTGTCATCGTATGAACTTTCTGACACAGAGTACAAATTATTGAGCAAAGGCCTCTCTTTTGTGCCATCTGTTCCCTTTAACAGTTTACAATGGAACATTGAAAAATATTCTTTGCAACGTAAAATTAAATTAAGTGAACATTTTGGTTCTACTGAGAGACCTGACTCACATGTGTTGTTTCCACCTAAATTACAACAATTTCGTTCTAAATCAGTGTTCGACTAAATCAGTGTTCGAGCCCTTTATCACCACGAACACCCGCATTGTATATATATATATATATATATACACACACACTATGCTGTTACTGGGAGTGCCATACCGAAAAAAAACTCCTCACCTCAGGAGGCCCGGGCCACCTTCATGGAGAATCCTGCTGTCAATGCTGCCAGTGCTTCCTGGTGTAGTGGTGGCAAGGCGGCACACTCAGAGCCGGCCCGCCCCTAACCAGTTTGATGCCCAAGGCAAGATTCTAGCTGGTGGCCCCTAGCATCGCCCGCTAGTTCCGCCTCTGACCAGCACCCTTCTCCCAGCATCGCACCCAACAGTACAGATCACAGCAGCAGCCAGCAACACCCATCATCCCTCATAAAGGGGACGAGAGGGATAGAGAGACAACGGGGTGAGAGAGAGAGGAGAGAGAAAGGGAGTAGAGAGAAAGAGAGAGAAAGGGACACAGATAGCAGGGTAGAGAAAGCAGGGTGAGACAGAAGAGAGAGAGGTGAGAGGGGGAGTGGGAGAGGGTTGAGAGAGAGGGGGAGCAGGGTTTAAGAGAGGGGAGGGAGAAGAGAACAAAAGAAAGAGAGATAGGTAGAAAGAAGGTTAGAGAGAAAGAAAAATAGGGAGAGAGAAAAAGAGAGCGAGGTGAGACAGAGGGAGGGGTGAAAGGAGAGAGAGAAATAAAGAGAATGAAAGAGAGGGGAGACAGAGAGGAAGGATGAGATATAATGGAAGGAAGGAAGGAAGGAAGGAAGGAAGGAAAGAAAGAAAGAAAGAAAGAAAGAAAGAAAGAAAGAAAGAAAGAAAGAAAGAAAGAAAGAAAGGAGAAAGAAAGAAAGTTGAGATAAGTGGGTGAGAGGTTTGAAAGAGGGAGAGGGGGCGGGGGAGAGGAGGCAGGGAAGAGAGAATGAGAGGGAGAGAAAAGAATGAGAGAGAGAGGTAGAGAGAGGTGAGACAAAGGAGGGGGTGAGAGAAAGGAAGGGGGAGAGGAAAGAGGTGACAGAGTGTGTGTGAGAGAGAGAGAGAGAGAGAGAGAGAGAGAGAGAGAAGAGAGAGGAGAGAGAAAGGGGAGAGAAAGAGGTGAGACAGACAGCAGGGTAGAGAAAGCAGCGCAAGAGAGTCGAGAGGAGGAGAAAGAAAAAAAGACAGAGAAAGAAAGAGAGACAGACGGTTGTGAGAGTGGGGGAGCAGGGTGTAAGAGAGAGGGAAAGAGAGCAAAAGAAAGCGAGGGAGAGAGGGTTAGAGAGAGAAAGTATGAGAAAGAAAAAGGTGAGACAGACAGGTAGTGTAAGAGAGAGGGTTGAGAGAGAGTGGGATGGGTGGAGAGCAGGGGGGAGAGAGAGAGAGAATTAGAGAGACAGGGAGGATGCGAGACAAAGTTGAGTAAGACAGGGGTGTGTGAACGAGGGAGGGTCAGAGAAGAGGGAGCAGGGTATAGAGAGAAAGGTGACAAAGAAAGTGAGAGAGAAAGAAAGAGCAAGACAGAGAAATGAGAGAAAGAAAAGAGAACGAGAGAGAGAGTTAGAGAGAGAGAGAGAAGGGGGTGACAAAGAGGGGGGTGGGGGGATACAGAATGAAAGAAAAAGAAAGAGGGAAACAGTGGAGGTGAGAGAGACCAGGGTTGAGCGAGGGGAAAGAGAGAAAAAGAGAGAGGTGAGACGGATGGAGGGTTGAGAGAGAGGGGGTACAGATGGCCCTGTGTACTTAGCTCTGTCCCCCTGCCCCCAGTACAAGTGACACTGTGCGTCCCTCCCTTCAGTGAAACGGCACTGTGTACCTCGGGCAGTAGTGGGTCCCCCTTCTCATCAGTGACAGGAAAAGCGGGTCCCCTTTCTTCTCCGGCAGCAGTGGGTCCCTTCTTCTGTTTTTTGTTGGATCATGACGTCGGGCAACAGCGTCAGAGAGTGGTAAAAAAGGTGAGTGCGGCTGGACTGGCTGGACCACCTCCTCCTGCTAGTACTGCTGCTTGCCCCTTCATGGCACCACACTGCCGCAGGTCCCTGCTTGAAAAAAAAAAAAAAAAAGTGGCAGAAACAACATGGGGTGGCTCCGACAGTGCCTCCAGTCACCCCACACAGCCTGTTCCCCCCCAGTCACCCCCCCTTACTCACACACACACAGCCTGTTACCCCCAGCCACACACCCCTCCCCACACACACACAGCCTGTTCCCCCCCAGCCACACACCCCCTCCCCGCACATACACAGCCTGTTCCCCCTAGTCACACACACACACAGCCACCACCAGCCAAGTCATGCCCCCCCTCCCCTCACACGGCCTGTTACCCCGCAGTCACCCCCACACACACACAGCCTGTTCACCCTAGTCACACACACACACACACACACACACACACACACAGCCACCCCCCAGCCAAGTCATCCCCCCTCCCCTCAAACTCACACGGCCTGTTACCCCCAGTCACCCTCACACACAGACAGCCTGTTACCCCCAGTCACCCCCACACACAGACAGCCTGTTACCCCCAGTCACCCTCACACACAGACAGCCTGTTACCCCCAGTCACCCTCACACACAGACAGCCTGTTACCCCCAGTCACCCCCACACACACGCCGCCTGTTCCCCCTAGTCACACACACTCACATACACATACGCAGCCACCCCCCAGCCAAGTCATCCCCCCTCCCCTCAAACTCACACAGCCTGTTACCCCCAGTCACCCACACACACAGCCTGTTACCCCGTCACCCCCCACACACACACGCAGCCTGTTACCCCCAGTCACCCCCACAGCCTGTTACCCCCAGTCACCCCCCCACACACACAGCCTGTTACCCCCAAACACACACAGCCTGTTACCCCCCAACACACACAGCCTGTTACCCCCAGTCACCCCTCCACACACGCACAGCCTGTTACTCGCAGTCATCCCCTCACCCACACACAAACAGCCTGTTATCCCCCCAGTCACACCCACACAGCTGTTACCCCCAGTCATCCCCCACGCACACACACACAACCAGTTACCCCCAGTCATCCCCCACGCACACACACACAACCAGTTACCCCCAATCACCCCCTCCCACACACACACACACACACACACACACACCCTGTTACCCCCAGTCACCCCCTCCCACACACACACACACCCTGTTACCCCCAGTCACCCCCCCACACACACACACACGCACAGCCTGTTACTCGCAGTCATCCCCTCCCCCACACACAAACAGCCTGTTATCCCCCCAGTCACACCCACACAGCTGTTACCCACAGTCACCCCCCACACACACACACACACACACACACACACACACAACCAGTTACCCCCAGTCACCCCCTCCCACACACACACACACCCTGTTACCCCCAGTCAACCCCTCCCACACACACACACACACACCCTGTTACCCCCAGTCACCACCCCCACACACACATCCTGTTACCCCCAGTCACCCCCCCACACATACAGCCTGTTATCCCAGTCACCACACATACACTCAGCCTGTCCCCTCGCCCCACACACACACATGTATTCTGTACCTGTCACCTCCAAGTCCCCACAGAGGAAGCAGTGAGGGGCAGGCCACACACAGACTACCGCCGACGCCAGGAGCCAAGCAAATTCGGGGGCGTGGCCTAACATCGGACCCCCGTGGCCACGCCCATTTTTATGAATGTTGTTTTTTTTTTTTTTTTAATGACCTGGCTGGAGGCGGAGCTACCGGGACTCCGGAAGAAAGGCGGAAACACTGACTGGTGTTACGTCACTGCCTGTGCGGCGCAGGGAGGGTTAGTGACCCTTTCCACTCCGCCGCCCATGAAGTTTGTGCCTGCGGTGGCCTTTGTGCGTGGGTGCCACAGGAGGAGGGGAGGTGGTCGGAGGGTGGCAATTGCAGGCTGCTGTAGCAGGAAAAATGTTTCCTGTCTACAGCCGCAGCACAGTAGATGCAGTGGGCCTATTTTGATGGGGGGCCTGGAGCTGCAGCTCCATCCGCCCCATTGTTAATCCGGCCCTGCTCGTGGGGAAGGGTTATGACAAGACTGATTCCTGAGAAAGCCGATGCTATGATACCCCTTCCCACTATATATATATATATATATATATATATATATATTTATTATATAATGCACACACATTTATAAACCACTGCAAGAAAATGGATTTGGACAATAATCCTCATTATACCACATTCATGAACTTCAAACCTACAACCTGTTAAATTAAACAAACACCCTACTCATTGAGCTATTTGATCCTGCATAAAAACTATGAACACTATATGAAGCTACTGGTACTTTGTAAAAAAATAATAAGCATTGCAATTGAGCAGATCTATGTAGCGTTTTTCAGCCACACATCCAATACCTTCCGTCACACACTACATAGATCTGCTCAGTCGCAATGCTGATCATTTTTTCACAAAGTACAAGGTAAGTTTCAAATAGTTAGAATTCTCTAGCTTACAATTCTCTACCTTTCTAAGCAAGGGCAGATAGTTCAACGAATAGAGTGTCTGACTGCAATGCACAGGCAATGGGTTCGAATTCCAGGTATGTCAGCATCTTGAAATGTAATAAAGGACAGTGTGACTGAATAAGAAAGAAATCTCAAGTTGAGTTCATGAATGCTGTATAGGTATTATCGACAGAAGGGGTGGAGGTAGGAGAATACGGCAGTCAGGAGATGCTGGGCTTCAAAAAGGGGAGGAAGCTGCAAGTGAAAGTAATGAAAACACATAATTGACAAGTGCTGCCAACAGCGCCCCCTACCCTGCGGCGCTATGTGCGGTGCCCCCTCCACATACACCTAGTTACGGCCCTGTTTCTGACATTTGGATACAACATATAGCTGCTGTCTGATTACTGAATATACTGCAGATGTAATGACTGCACGTAACATAACAAAAGATAATGAAACAACTCTACCTGGTGATATAACATCCTGGCAGAAATGCACAAAAGGAATCCAGAATGATTGAAAAATGTATATATCAACGCTGAATATACAAATCTCACAATTATACACCTCTGAAAGAGTGCAGCCCTCCTCTTACCTACCATGGTATTATTAAGCTTTACATATTCATCTACAAGCTACAGATGGAGCCTCGCTCATCTTGCTTCTCTGCTGCGTCTAGGTGCCCCATGGCTTATTAGCATACGCCTTTTATCTATTGTTCTCAGCTGCAATACAATACAGAGAGAACAATACAGCAGGGGATTAAGTCCAACTTCCCTGGCTCAATTAATCCTATTAAAGGCAAAGATGAGGAGGGCTCCATCTGTATATAGGGGGTAATTCCAAGTTGATCGCAGCAGGATTTTTGATAGCAATTGGGCAAAACCATGTGCACTGCAGGGGAGGCAGATATAACATGTGCAGAGAGAGTTAGATTTGGGTGTGGTGTGTTCAATCTGCAATCTAAATTGCAGTGTAAAAATAAAGCAGCCAGTATTTACCCTGCGCAGAAATAAAATAACCCACCCAAATCTAACTCTTTCTGCACATGTTATATCTGCCTCCCCTGCAGTGCACATGGGGGGTCATTCCGAGTTGTTCGCTCGGTAAATTTCTTCGCATCGCAGCGATTTTCCGCTTAGTGCGCATGCGCAATGTCCGCACTGCGACTGCGCCAAGTAAATTTGCTCTGCAGTTAGGTATTTTACTCACGGCATTACAAGGTTTTTTCTTCGTTCTGGTGATCGTAATGTGATTGACAGGAAGTGGGTGTTTCTGGGCGGAAACAGGCCGTTTTATGGGTGTGTGCGGAAAAACGCTACCGTTTCTGGGAAAAACGCGGGAGTGGCTGAAGAAACGGAGGAGTATCTGGGCGAACGCTGGGTGTGTTTGTGACATCAAACCAGGAACGACAAGCACTGAACTATTCGCAGATGCCGAGTAAGTCTGGAGCTACTCAGAAACTGCTAAGAAGTGTCTATTCGCAATTTTGAGAATCTTTCGTTCGCAATAGTACTATGCTAAGATTCACTCCCAGTAGGCGGCGGCTTAGCGTGTGCAAAGCTGCTAAAAGCAGCTTGCGAGCGAACAACTCGGAATGACCCCCCTGGTTTTGCCCAATTGCTATCAAAAATCCTGCTGCGATCAACTTGGAATTACCCCCTATATACAGATGGAGCCCTCCTCATCTTTGCCTTTAATAGGATTAATTGAGCCAGGGCAGTTGGACTTAATCCCCTGCTGTGTTGTTCTCTCTGTATTGTATCCTGCTGCGATCAACTTGGAATTACCCCCATAGTCCACTAGGTAGGACATTATTCCATATACTATTTTCAACCACTGGGAACATTGGGGGTGATTCAGACCTGATCGCTGGGCTGCTAACTTTGCTGTCCTGTGCTCAGATAATCGCCACCTCCAGGGGGAGTGTAAATTCGATCCCATGTGTACACTGAGCTGCAAAAATCCACCATATGCAGTCTCTGCATAGCCCAGGACTTACTCCTACAGTGTGATGAGAACAGGCTGATCGGGGCTGGAGCTGACGTCAGACACCCTCCATGAAAATGCTGGGAAACGCCTGTATTTTTCCAGACACTCAAAATAAAGGGTCAGTTACCACCCACAAACGTCTTCCTCCTGTCAATCACCTTGCAAATGCCCGTGCGATCGTATTTTTCGTACCATCCCGTCGCTGACGGGCGATGCCATTTGTTGTTGTTCGATGTGCGTGCGCATTGCGGCTCAGACGCATGCATAGCAGCGGTCAGGTCTTAATCACCCCCATTGTTCATTGCCAGAGTGTGCTATCTCCTGTGCTGGTGGCATTCAGTATTTACAAAGACATTTCTGGAAAGGTGGCATCACCAGCAGCTAGGTATGGGGGCTGTGCAGTAGGCACGCTTCTCAAATGAAAATGCCTCTTGTGTATAATATAATCTGGAATGGTGGCATTTTTTTAATCTAAATTGAATGAACGTATCATGTGTGAAGTGATCAACCATTCTTAGTTTTTTGAGTGAAAGGGGTTAAAAGCACTCACCTTGATAATGGTGTGAGTAAATGGTTAAAGGTGAGGGCTATTGACCCGCACACTCACACTGTTGATACCTTAGGGCTGGACCCCCTGGGCTAGTGTAGCTCCCATTATATTAGGTTAATAGCAGTGGAGCATTAGTAGTGGGCCATCTCACAAATCCTGTCTTGATTTAAGTTTTTTTTCTATATACTATTTGATTATTTTGACCAAAATGTGATTGCAAAATGTGTACACTTTGTTCAGGGATGTCTGATCTTCTACATATAGTCAATAAAATAGTTGCGTCTATGGTCAGCTGTAATCCCACTATTTCTTATGCCTTGGAGAGAATATGTTGACTTCATTAAGTTGCACTCTTGTAAAATCCGACCTCAGTGAGACTGTACTGATTAACCTAATTTCAGGGATTTACGTGCATTGGCCTGTAACAATTTTGGTTTCATATGTCAGCTAATTTTCTGAGTAAGTGGAACCTAGGCATATTTTTACTGTATACACTTAAAGCAAATAAGAAATCCTTATACAGCCCCCTCAAGGATTTTCACATCAAACACAGCACATTTACACAAATATTCTGCATATCATTACTAATGCAGTATTAACGGTTCCTAAATGGCCACAAAATATACAAAGTCTCTCTAAAATGTTGGCATTCTTCCTTGGATTTCTTTACAGAAGTTTCCAATGTTTCTGTACTTTGCGAGTTTTCACTCCTCCTGCTTCCATTCCTTTAAGCATTTACAAAGGCAAAATGAAGACAGTAGGCCCAACCCCTGATTCACCTAAACTCCACCCTGATCCCTAAACCACACCTACTTTGTGATGATCACTTTTTCTATAAGATGGCCCTTTTAGAGGCACATGGATTGGGATAATTGGCACAGAGGGATTTTACTCCATGTCATTTAGGGGACCATTTATTAACATTATTTTTACTAAATTACTGTGAAAAAGGGTGTTTTCACAACCGTTTCACCTTATTTTAGTATCACCTGAATGTATTAAAGGGCAAAAACTGCTCCAAACCCTTTAATTGTCTTTTTTTTTTAGTAAGCCACATCGCATTCCCCATACTTATAATGGGAAATGCGATGTGACCAAATTGACAAAAAAAATAAAAATTTTCAAAAAATACCACAGTGAGCCCTGTGATAATCTCGCCAGCTCAGAGAAAGCTGAGCGGGGACCTGGCAATGTGATCAGCTATGTGTGTCCGATGGACACACAAGCTGATCACTGGTTAAAAAAAAAGAAAAAAAGTAAAAAACAGAACAAAACACATACTCACCTGTCCAGGAGCCGATGTCCGCTGCTCCGGTGAGCGCTGCCGGGTGCCGGGTCCCCCATATGCTGCACTGTGACCCCAGTGCAGTAAAGTGATGCTGCAAAGCGGCAGCACACTTTACAGCACCGTGGGTCACAGCGCAGAAGAAGGACCCGGCGCCCGGCAACCTCCTGAAGCAGCGGTCACCGGCTCCTGGACTGGTAAGTATAACATCCGGGGTGGGGTGGGTTCTTTTGCATGCAGGGGCAGTCGTGATGGGGGGGAAAACCGGCGGCAGCGGCGGTAGCGGTGGGCGCCGGTGCATGCGCTGCAGGACATCAGAGTATTTTTTACAAAAAATACCCTGATGATGCTGCAGAGAGGCATCGCAGGGACAGAGCTTGAACGCAAGCTCTGTCCCTGCATGCAGTTTTTGATACATCCATGCGATGTACTCAATTATCGCAGTGCGAGTTGGATCGAGTTAATCACCTGTCATCCGCATCATCAGATGCAGATGGTGATAAATAGAGCCCTTAAGGAGCTGTATGCCAGTGAATGATATAGTTCATGCTGGATAAATCTTAATAGACTGAAATTGAGGTCTTCTGCTGGAAAGAAAAGAAAGAGGAACATAAGAAGAGACTTATAGGGGTCAAATTCAGATAAAAAAAATTATTAATTAAATATTTCAAGTTAAGGACCTTTTGTTCAGTGTCTGCGTGTTTTTGTCTGGGTATGCTTTTAGGCATAGTTTGTGAAATGAATAAAATAAAGCTTATCTGTGACTTTTTAGGGCATCTGAATGTTTCCTCAGTTTGCAGTAGCAATGCCAGAAATTCAAGCGTATGTAATGATAAATTGACCCAACAGTGTAATATTGTCACACAAATTTATTACATATAAATCAAATGAGGCAAACAAGAATAGAAACAGCTGATCTGAGATAAGGTCCTGAGTTTAGGGCCTACTGACGAGAAGGTGTTCCAGCAATGCGTTTTGTCTCTTTAGGACTTCATCAGGGGACAGAGATAATCTTGGAACAGGAAAGTTATATTTTGTTTTCTTCTTGTATTTTTATTGCTATTTATGAGTAGACAACAAATGAATACAAGCAAAACATAACTAAAGAAATAGCATTTCAAATACAGTAAATGAGGTTCTAATTAACTAACTTAAGCCCCAGGTAAGAAGAACAAAGTAAGTCAATAAGCCAGTAGTAGACATTATGTCATCGAGGTGTATATATGAAAACTGGGAATTCAGACTGCATCACCTAGGCAGAGGTGTTTGATAAATAGTATGACCGCATGGTGTTAGAGAGCAAACCACATGCAGGTGAGAGAGTACTCACCTTTGTTATATAATAACAAATAAACAATTAAACTAATAAATTGTGGACCCCAGGCAATGATAATTTACTGGCATTAGGAAGCTGTAGACACCAACATTGCTACTAACGTGAACAAGCAACTGCAATAAAAAACAACAGAAAAGAAAGAAATCAGAGGTTTGGGCCCACACAAAGGGGGTCATTCCGAGTTGTTCGCTCGCAAGCTGCTTTTAGCTCATCAAAATTGCGAACGAAAGATTAGCAGAATTGCGAATAGACACTTCTTAGCAGTTTCTGAGTAGCTTCAGACTTACTCGGCATCTGCGATCAGTTCAGTGCTTGTCGTTCCTGGTTTGACGTCACAAACACACCCAGCGTTCGCCCAGACACTCCTCCGTTTCTCCAGCCACTCCCGCGTTTTTCCCAGAAACGGTAGCGTTTTTTCACACACTCCCATAAAACGGCCAGTTTCCGCCCAGTAACACCCACTTCCTGTCAATCACATTACGATCACCAGAACGAAGAAAAAACCTTGTAATGCCGTGAGTAAAATACCTAACTGCATAGCAAATTTACTTGGCGCAGTCGCACTGCGGACATTGCGCATGCGCATTAGCGACTAATCGCTCCGTTGCGGAAAAAAAATAACGAGCGAACAACTCGGAATGACCCCCAAAAAGAGGACTTTTCTTGGCTATCACGCAAAGATCGCAATGTCTATCGGGAAGTAGTCCCCCTCAACCACACGTTGTATCATATCTGCATAGAATTTCTACACGTGTGGGTAAACTGTAAATGTCCCATAGTGCCCTCCTACCTCTATGACTGTTTGTTTTTACCCAGTTTTGTCTACTCATTGTGTCCAATTGTAAAGCGCAACGGAATCTGCTGCGCTATATAAGAAACTGTTAATAAATAGTGTTGTTCACCAACCCCACCTACTTGTGGAAATACGAATTCTCACCCATGTCTTAGCTGGTGGCTGGAGTGTGTGTCACACACAACAACACACTGCTGTCTGTCACAGCAGCAGTCAGACTGACACTCTCAGTCAGTCAGACCAGAAATCAGGGGCAAGCTAAGGGGCCAATTTATCAAGCCTTGAAGAGTGATAGATAGCACAGGGATAAAGTACCAGCCAAGCAGCTCCTAACTGCCATGTTACAGGATGGGTTTGAAAAATGACAGTTAGGAGCTGATTGGCTGGTACTTTTTATCACCGTGCTATTTATCACTCTCCAAAGCTTGATAAATCTGGGCAAAAGTTTGCTGCCGGGCCCGGGTTGTTTTCAATTTGCAGATTCAAACAGTCCCCTACAGTGGCTGAAGTCCAGGGACTGAGGAACCAAGAACTAAGGAATAGTATCCTCATAAGAGTAATAAGATAATAAGATTTTACTTACCGATAAATCTATTTCTCGGAGTCCGTAGTGGATGCTGGGGTTCCTGAAAGGACCATGGGGAATAGCGGCTCCGCAGGAGACAGGGCACAAAAAGTAAAGCTTTTCCGATCAGGTGGTGTGCACTGGCTCCTCCCCCCATGACCCTCCTCCAGACTCCAGTTAGGTACTGTGCCCGGACGAGCGTACACAATAAGGGAGGATTTTGAATCCCGGGTAAGACTCATACCAGCCACACCAATCACACCGTACAACTTGTGATCTAAACCCAGTTAACAGTATGATAACAGCGGAGCCTCTGAAAGATGGCTTCCTTTAACAATAACCCGAATTAGTTAACAATAACTATGTACAACTTATGCAGATAATCCGCACTTGGGATGGGCGCCCAGCATCCACTACGGACTCCGAGAAATAGATTTATCGGTAAGTAAAATCTTATTTTCTCTATCGTCCTAGTGGATGCTGGGGTTCCTGAAAGGACCATGGGGATTATACCAAAGCTCCCAAACGGGCGGGAGAGTGCGGATGACTCTGCAGCACCGAATGAGAGAACTCCAGGTCCTCCTTAGCCAGAGTATCAAATTTGTAAAATTTTACAAACGTGTTCTCCCCTGACCACGTAGCTGCTCGGCAAAGTTGTAATGCCGAGACCCCTCGGGCAGCCGCCCAAGATGAGCCCACCTTCCTTGTGGAGTGGGCCTTTACAGATTTAGGCTGTGGCAAGCCTGCCACAGAATGTGCAAGTTGGATTGTGCTACAGATCCAACGAGCAATCGTCTGCTTAGACGCAGGAGCACCCATCTTGTTGGGTGCATACAATATAAACAACGAGTCAGATTTTCTGACTCCAGCTGTCCTTGCAATATATATTTTTAATGCTCTGACAACGTCCAGTAACTTGGAGTCCTCCAAGTCACTTGTAGCCGCAGGCACTACAATAGGCTGGTTCAGATGAAATGCTGACACCACCTTAGGGAGAAAATGCGGACGAGTTCGCAGTTCTGCCCTGTCCGAATGGAAAATCAGATATGGGCTTTTGTAAGATAAAGCTGCCAATTCTGACACTCTCCTGGCAGAAGCCAGGGCTAGAAGCATGGTCACTTTCCATGTGAGATATTTCAAATCCACCTTTTTTAGTGGTTCAAACCAATGAGATTTTAGGAAGTCCAAAACCACATTTAGATCCCACGGTGCCACTGGAGGCACCACAGGAGGCTGTATATGCAGCACTCCCTTACAAAGGTCTGGACTTCAGGGACTGAAGCCAATTCTTTTTGAAAGAAAATCGACAGGGCCGAAATTTGAACCTTAATAGATCCCAATTTGAGACCCATTGACAATCCTGATTGCAGGAAATGTAGGAATCGACCCAGTTGAAATTCCTCCGTCGGAGCACTCCGATCTTCGCACCACGCAACATATTTTCGCCAAATTCGGTGATAATGTTGCACGGTTACTTCCTTCCTTGCTTTAATCAAAGTAGGAATGACTTCTTCCGGCATGCCTCTTTCCTTTAGGATCCGGCGTTCAACCGCCATGCCGTCAAACGCAGCCGCGGTAAGTCTTGAAACAGACAGGGACCCTGCTGAAGCAAGTCCCTCCTTAGAGGTAGAGGCCACGGATCTTCCGTGATCATCTCTTGAAGTTTCGGGTACCAAGTCCTCCTTGGCCAATCCGGAACCACTAGTATCGTTCTTACGCCTCTTTGCCGTATAATTCTCAATACTTTTGGTATGAGAGGCAGAGGAGGAAACACATACACCGACTGGTACACCCAAGGCGTTACCAGCGCGTCCACAGCTATTGCCTGCGGATCTCTTGACCTGGCGCAATACCTGTCCAGTTTTTTGTTGAGGCGAGACGCCATCATGTCCACCATTGGTCTTTCCCAACGGGTTACCAGCATGTGGAAGACTTCTGGATGAAGTCCCCACTCTCCCGGGTGAAGATCGTGTCTGCTGAGGAAGTCTGCTTCCCAGTTGTCCACTCCCGGGATGAACACTGCTGACAGTGCTATCACATGATTCTCTGCCCAGCGAAGAATCCTTGCAGCTTCTGCCATTGCCCTCCTGCTTCTTGTGCCGCCCTGTCTGTTCACATGGGCGACTGCCGTGATGTTGTCCGACTGGATCAATACCGGTTTTCCCTGAAGCAGAGGTTCTGCCTGGTTTAGAGCATTGTATATTGCTCTTAGTTCCAGAATGTTTATGTGAAGAGACGTTTCCAGGCTCGTCCATACTCCCTGGAAGTTTCTTCCTTGTGTGACTGCTCCCCAGCCTCTCAGGCTGGCGTCCGTGGTCACCAGGATCCAATCCTGTATGCCGAATCTGCGGCCCTCCAATAGATGAGCACTCTGCAACCACCACAGAAGAGACACCCTTGTCCTTGGAGACAGGGTTATCCGTAGGTGCATCTGAAGATGCGACCCTGACCATTTGTCCAACAGATCCCTTTGGAAAATTCTTGCGTGGAATCTGCCGAATGGAATCGCTTCGTAAGAAGCCACCATTTTTCCCAGGACTCTTGTGCATTGATGTACAGACACCTTTCCTGGTTATAGGAGGTTCCTGACAAGCTCGGATAACTCCTTGGCTTTTTCCTCCGGGAGAAAAACCTTTTTCTGAACCGTGTCCAGAATCATCCCTAGGAACAGCAGACGAGTTGTCGGCATTAACTGGGATTTTGGAATATTCAGAATCCACCTGTGCTGTTTTAGCACTTCTTGAGACAGTGCTAATCCCATCTCTAGCTGTTCTCTGGACCTCGCCCTTATTAGGAGATCGTCCAAGTATGGGATAATTAATACGCCTTTTCTTCGAAGAAGAATCATCATCTCGGCCATTACCTTTGTAAAGATCCGAGGTGCCGTGGACAATCCGAACGGCAGCGTCTGAAACTGATAGTGACAGTTTTGTACAACGAACCTGAGGTACCCCTGGTGTGAGGGGTAAATTGGAACGTGGAGATACGCATCCTTGATGTCCAAGGATACCATAAAGTTCCCCTCTTCCAGGTTCGCTATCACTGCTCTGAGTGACTCCATTTTGAACTTGAACTTCTTTATGTACAGGTTCAAGGACTTCAGATTTAGAATAGGCCTTACCGAGCCATCCGGCTTCGGTACCACAAAAAGAGTGGAATAATACCCCTTCCCTTGTTGCAGAAGAGGTACCTTGACTATCACCTGCTGAGAGTACAGCTTGTGAATGGCTTCCAACACCGTCTCCCTTTCGGAGGGGGACGTTGGTAAAGCAGACCTCAGGAAACGGCGAGGTGGATCTGTCTCTAATTCCAACCTGTATCCCTGAGATATTATCTGCAGGATCCAGGGATCTACTTGCGAGTGAGCCCACTGCGCGCTGTAATTTTTGAGACGACCGCCCACCGTCCCCGAGTCCGCTTGAGAAGCCCCAGCGTCATGCTGAGGCTTTTGTAGAAGCCGGGGAGGGCTTCTGATCCTGGGAAGGAGCTGCGTGTTGCTGTCTCTTCCCTCGACCTTTGCCTCGTGGCAAATATGAATAGCCCTTTGCTCTCTTATTTTTAAAGGAACGAAAGGGCTGCGGTTGAAAAGTCGGTGCCTTTTTCTGTTGGGGAGTGACTTGAGGTAGAAAGGTGGATTTCCCGGCTGTAGCCGTGGCCACCAAATCTGATAGACCGACTCCAAATAACTCCTCCCCCTTATACGGCAAAACTTCCATATGCCGTTTTGAATCCGCATCGCCTGTCCACTGTCGCGTCCATAAAGCTCTTCTGGCCGAAATGGACATAGCACTTACCCGTGATGCCAGTGTGCATATATCCCTCTGTGCATCACGCATATAAAGAAATGCATCCTTTATTTGTTCTAACGACAGTAGAATATTGTCCCTGTCCAGGGTATCAATATTTTCAATCAGGGATTCTGACCAAACTACCCCCGCACTGCCCATCCAGGCAGTTGCTACAGCTGGTCGTAGTATAACACCTGCATGTGTGTATATACTTTTTTGGATATTTTCCATCCTCCTATCTGATGGATCTTTAAGTGCGGCCGTCTCAGGAGAGGGTAACGCCACTTGTTTAGATAAGCGTGTTAGCGCCTTGTCCACCCTAGGAGGTGTTTCCCAGCGCTCCCTAACCTCTGGCGGGAAAGGGTATAATGCCAATAATTTCTTTGAAATTATCAGCTTTTTATCAGGGGCAACCCACGCTTCATTACACACGTCATTTAGTTCTTCTGATTCAGGAAAAACTATAGGTAGTTTTTTCATACCCCACATAATACCCTGTTTAGTGGTACCTGTAGTATCAGCTAAATGTAACGCCTCCTTCATTGCCAAAATCATATAACGTGTGGCCCTACTGGAAAATACGGTTGATTCGTCACCGTCACCACTGGAGTCATCGCCTGTGTCTGGGTCTGTGTCGACCGACTGAGGCAAAGGGCGTTTCACAGCCCCTGACGGTGTTTGAGTCGCCTGGACAGGCACTAATTGATTGTCCGGCCGTCTCATGTCGTCAAACGACTGCTTTAGCGTGTTGACACTATCCCGTAGTTCCATAAATAAAGGCATCCATTCTGGTGTCGACCCCCTAGGAGGTGACATCCCCATATTTGGCAATTGCTCCGCCTCCACACCAATATCGTCCTCATACATGTCGACACACACGTACCGACACACAGCAGACACACAGGGAATGCTCCTAATGAAGACAGGACCCACTAGCCCTTTGGGGAGACAGAGGGAGAGTTTGCCAGCACACACCAAAAGCGCTATATATATATCAGGGATAGCCTTATAATAAGTGCTCCCCTATAGCTGCTTTGTTATATAAAAATATCGCCATAAATTTGCCCCCCCTCTCTGTTTTACCCTGTTTCTGTAGTGCAGTGCAGGGGAGAGACCTGGGAGCCGTCCTGACCAGCGGAGCTGTGAGAGGAAATGGCGCCGTGTGCTGAGGAGATAGGCCCCGCCCCTTTTCCGGCGGGCTCGTCTCCCGCTATTTTGAGAAATCAGGCAGGGGTTAAATATCTCCATATAGCCTCTAGGGCTATATGTGAGGTATTTTTAGCCTTTATAGGTACTCATTTTGCCTCCCAGGGCGCCCCCCTCCCAGCGCCCTGCACCCTCAGTGACTGCCGTGTGAAGTGTGCTGAGAGGAAAATGGCGCACAGCTGCAGTGCTGTGCGCTACCTTTAGAAGACTGCAGGAGTCTTCAGCCGCCGATTCTGGACCTCTTCTGTCTTCAGCATCTGCAAGGGGGCCGGCGGCGCGGCTCCGGTGACCATCCAGGCTGTACCTGTGATCGTCCCTCTGGAGCTTGATGTCCAGTAGCCAAGAAGCCAATCCATCCTGCACGCAGGTGAGTTGACTCCTTCTCCCCTCAGTCCCTCGCTGCAGTGATCCTGTTGCCAGCAGGAATCACTGTAACATAAAAAACCTAGCTAAACTTTCTCTAAGCAGCTCTTTAGGAGAGCCACCTAGATTGCACCCTTCTCGGCCGGGCACAAAAATCTAACTGGAGTCTGGAGGAGGGTCATGGGGGGAGGAGCCAGTGCACACCACCTGATCGGAAAAGCTTTACTTTTTGTGCCCTGTCTCCTGCGGAGCCGCTATTCCCCATGGTCCTTTCAGGAACCCCAGCATCCACTAGGACGATAGAGAAATATATTTATTTCCTTTAAATAGTATACTTATATGAAGTCTTCTCTGTATTTTGGTCTGATGTACAGTAGTTCAATGACAAAATGGTAATCCAGATGGGACAGAAGAAAAACACATAAAATGGACATAAGGCTCCTGAACATAATGCTACCCAAAATGAACCTATCTCCGTGGAGCCAATCAGCAACTGTCTCATACACAGCACAGTCAATGACGTGCTCTCTGATAGTTTTTATATTATTAAAAATGCTTTCTGTTACAGTAAAGTAAAACATTTCTTTGAAATTTAATCATAACATTTGTTGTTGGGATTAATTCCTCAAATGTACCTTGAATGCAGAAGACTGTAAGGTCTATTATACTAGAAGGAACTAGAGACTTTACTTTATCTAACACTACTGAGTTATTAATATCAATGAGTCACCTAACACTACTGTGGTCCATGCTTTACACTCTGCCTATAATATCTTCAATGAGAATGCACAGCAGGGTAAAATGTATCAGGATTCCCATGATATGCGCACTCCTGCAGGTAGCTAGCAACATCCTCCATCAGCCCTGCTGCAATGGGGGATATCACTAGCGATGACATGCCGAGTCCCATTGTCCATGATGTAATGCTGGGTACACATTGTTACACATTGTTAAGTGTGTACCCAGCTTTACTGTATCCAGTCATGGTTTGAAGGAGCAGCTGCAGGGTTTGGCTGCTATAGATACTGACAGTCATTACAATAACACAGGTCAGCTAGGTGAAATTGACAAATCCCATAGAGATTGCTGGGCACACTGCATTATTGTTCCCAGATGGTGGCTGCTCAGCTATTTCACCCTCTCTAACGTATTATGAGTGTCATATCCGCATTCTTAGCATTCATTACTGAGCAGGCCACAAATTCTCCAGCCCTTGGAGTAATAACATGTCAGGCCAATCCAGTCTCACCCAATTGAGAGTACATTACCCCACTTGAAGTCTTTCCACTCAGGAGACCAAACTACTATGTAAATATTTTAAAACACAGCCGGTCGGGAGAGCTTATCTTGTCTGAACCAGTCGCCTCTTGAAAGGCACTTCACTGTCGGTACTTAGAGACCATTTGTGTGATGGTGGATTATTAGTAACCAGCCCCTGGGCTCTTCTCTATCTTCAACCCCTCCCACCCTATCATCTATGATTTGCTCATTAATTCCCATCTCATATACATTATGACATTTATATGAGACTTTACATACATATCCATAACTTAAATCATATTTGTTATATTACTGTAACTAATTACTTCCCTACTATGTATTCATAGCTTAGCTTTTTTCAGAATAACTGCATTTGCTATATATTTACTATATATTACTAGTGCAACAGGTGGCCTCCCATCCTTCCCTATGATTACCATTATTGCATTCATGTGCAGCGCTTCAATCAGTGCATTGCCACCAGTTTTACACACGTGCCAGTGATTTTGGTTTAATTCCACTGTATTCCCAGCAGCGCTATCAGTATTTTTCCGGCTTGGAGTATTTTTAGGCAAAATGAAAAGTCAGAGCCTACAAGTATGTGGTTAGAGGAATCCTATTGGGGAATAAGACACCATTTGAAATAAAACCAGTACAGCAAGTACATTATCCTCACAACATAAGAAAGCAGATGTAGACTGTGGGTGTGTACCGACAGAGGAGCAGGACGGGATACACTGATGTCACACTAATTAGCAACATGGACTGCGCTCGCTTGAGTAATATTGTTTATGTGCTGATGTTTGTGCGGACACATTGTTCTCATTACTGTACCCTGTTTACAATCTTTTGTCGTGTCCTGCTCTTCTAGCATGGGATAAAACAGAACGCGGACTAATATGCAGCACATTGGCAAATTCTCAAAGTTATGAATTATATATTCTTCTTGTACACTAGATCCAAAGCTACAAACTAGCTGTTCCTTTCTGCCATGGGCCCAAATACAACAGGCCCTGATTTGCTGCAGGGATAGCTGATACCTTTATATTCTTTTTAAGGCAAAGCTATTATACGTTTGTCCATTTTCCACAGGGAACAGATCAGAAAAGTCAGTATGAGGCTCTGTAAAGGGTTTAAATAAGGATTATTGGGCCCTATATGACTTATTAAGCAATGTCCTTCACCTACACTCTCATCTACTGTACGGCCTATGCAGCAGCTACTGAAGGTGACAGAGAGCAGTAAACCGACAAGACTGCTGGGTCCACTGTGCTCTTCAGAGACCCGCCCCTTGCCTTAGGGAGGCAGGGCTGACCTTGTGTGTGCCGGAATGATAGAGGACCCCTGCCAATATAGTTACATAGTTACATAGTTACATAGTTTGTGAGATTGAAAAAAGACAATCTGTCCGTCGAGTTCAACCTATTTGTGTTCTCCTACGCTGTATTATTTTCAGGAGTAATTTTATCTGTTTGATAAAGTCGTCCATTGTGTTGTATTTCCTCATTTTATTATAACTATGGTACGTGATCTATCCACCATAACCCTGCATATCTTTATCCATTAGGAATTTATCTAGCACATTCTTAAAAGTATTGACCGAGTCTGCCATTACTACTCACTCAGGCAGGGAATTCCAAACTCGTATTGTCCTCACTGTGAAAAAACCTTTTCGCCTCTGTGTGCGGAATCTCCTCTTCTCTAACCTAAGTTGGTGTCCACGTGTCTTCTGTGTTGGTCTTAAGAAAAACAGATCCCCCGCAAGCTCTGTGTATTGTCCCCTTAAATATTTATAAATGTTGATCATGTCCCCTCTTAATCTCCTCTTTTCCAGTGTGAACATGACAAACCTTGCAAGTCTTTCCTGGTATTCCAGCGTCTCCATCCGCTTAATTAGTTTGGTCGCCCGCCTCTGAACCTTTTCTAGTTCCAGGATATCCTTTTGTTAGTAAGGTGTCCAAAATTGTGCGCAGTATTCCAGATGGGGCCTCACTAGGGCTTTATATAGTTGGAGTATAACACTCATCCCTTGCATCAATACCCTTCTTTATGCATGCTAGTACCTTGTTTGCCTTTTTTGCTGCAGAGTATCAATGCTGATACTCACAGCCCCATACTGCCTCTGTGAATTAGACACAATCAGAGTAGCCAGGTAGCATTCTTTACCTTCCTACCAGCACAGTGCATCCCACTGTTTGCCATGTAGTACACAGTGCATCCTACTGACAGACATGCAATACACAGCACATCCCAGCCACACTGTATAGAGGAAACCCCATAGACATCCCAGCCCAAAGTTGAGATATAATTTATGGGAAGGCAATAATATCTTTTTAAATAGCAGCTTAAGGGGGACATTTACTAAGCAGTGATAAGAGCGGAGAAGTGAGCCAGTGGAGAAGTGGCCCCATCAACCAATCAGCAGCTCTGTATCATTTTATAGTATGCAAATTATAGATGTTACGTCAGTGCTGATTGGTTGCCACGGGCAACTTCTACACTGGCTCACTTCTCTGCTCTTATTACTGCTTAGTAAATGTCCCCCTAAGTAACTCAAAGATTATTTGAGTGTTAGACTTACAAGAGACAATTAGCACTATGGGGGTATTCAATTAGCTGTGAATTCTCGGCAATTAACTGAGGTTGCCATTTTTGCCATTTTTGCATCTTTTTCACTGCGAAAACTGAGTTTTTGCGGGTATGCGTGCTTCCGCGATTCACCCTATTCATATGCAAATTAGCAAAAACAGGATTGCTGTGAAAATTGGTGCCGAAAGTGAAAAGTGAAAAATGGGTAAATCTGTCCGTACCCCCCCAAAAAAGCTAAACTAACATTGGATAACAGTATAAAAGTTTATTATTGGTTATAATAAAGATACTTCTGGTACTTAAACTGGGTCAAATGGCTGTTATATGCATTTGTTTTTAAATGTAAAAAATGATAGAAAGCTATTTTTTCAGCAAAATAAGTGCTAAAATTAAACTTGGGGTACATAAAAAATGGGTATAAGTATATATTTGGGTCATTTTAGGGGACTTAAAAAAAGTGGAAACAGATCGATTACTCAATTGTGCAAGTCTAAAAACATGTTTTCCACTCATAAAGCACCCCAATATACCTGTCCCAGACCTTGTACCCCAATTTCCATAATTTTGCACTTTTTCATCCCAAAAATGACATCTCACTATTGGCAAATAAAAAATAATAACCCCCTGAATGCCTAATTAATCATTCAGGGGGTTGTCACATCGGTTCAAAACCAAATCCTGACATTTTTAACTTAAAATAGGGATTTTCCCCAAGTTTATCACCTGCTCAGAATTGGTGAATTGAAATTCGTGGTAAAATTACAGCAACATTTTTTTTTCTGAGAATTGAATAGGCATTTGGCGAATTTACAGCGATTTGCCGTAATTTTGCTTCTTTTTACCCCAAAAACACGTTTTCGATGGTAATTGATTTCCCCTCTATATGTGCTTTGTTTAATGATTTTGACAAATGGTCAATGCCTGGCATGTCTGGGACTTGTAGTTCCTCAATAGATGTGTATGTTTTTAGGAAATATAAATGTTTGCTACATGTTACATGGCAAGTTTGACCTTATGTTACATTAGTGTTATAATCTCACAAAGTATATATTACAATTACACAAACGTCTCATGGCAACAATCAAAACTGCTAATTAAAGAAGCTGTACATTCTCTAACAAAACAAATCTTAGAGAATAATGAACAAGGTTTGATACACTAATCTGGTCTCTTCTCTTCTACTAATTGGTGGTGACATGCCTCCGTTTTCACAAATTAAGGCTGTTTCCGCCACCTCCATGGCATCAGACTGTCAATCACTGACAGTCTGATGCCGGACTGAGTCCTACACGCCTGAACACCGGTTCTTTGCGCATCAGGATGCAGCTCCAACCACATCTGAATTAGCCCCACAATGACATGGAACAGAAGGTGAGATGTGCTTGCCCCAGTGAGCTTACAATCTAATAGGTGTGAGGAACACTTAATACATTAGGTAAAAGAGTAACAAATGTATATACTGGTGGGGAAATGCATTTACTGGTGGGGAAATGTACAGGGCAGGCATGTTCGAATAGAGCGGCCACGCGGGGCGCCACCATTAATGGGCGCCACCATATTCGTGCCTGGAGCCGTGCCAGCCAGCAGCGCTACCCGCCCAGCCTTCCTGATCCTGTTGTGTGCGCGCTATGCGCGCTGTGCGGTGCCAGCGTCTGACATCAGATCGCAAAGCGCACACACAACAGAGTATGGACGGTCACTCCGCCCGCGCCCTCAGCAGAGAAACTAGATGCTACCTCAGCGGACTCCCCCCTCCCAGCAGCACCGCAGGTATTGGGCAGGGCACTGTGGGGGCATTTCTGCACTGTGGGGGCATATATGTATCTACACTGTGGGGGTCATATCTGCACTGTGGGGGCATTTCTGGCACTGTGGGGGCATTTATGTATCTGCACTGTGGGGGCATATCTGCACTGTGGGGGCATTTCTGCACTGTGGGGGCATTTATGTATCTGGCACTGTGGAGGCATTTATGTATCTGGCACTGTGGGGGCATTTATGTATCTGGCACTGTGGGGTACATATCTGGCACTGTGGGGGCATATCTGCACTGTGGGGGCATTTATGTATCTGCACTGTGGGAGCTTTTATGTATTTGCACTGTGGGGGTATTTCTGCACTGTGGGGGCATATCTGGCACTGTGGGGGCATTTATGTATCTGGCACTGTGGGGGCATTTATGTATCTGGCACTGTGGGGGCATTTATGTATCTGGCACTGTGGGGTCATATCTGCACTGTGGGGGCATTTATGTATCTGGCACTGTGTGGCCATTTATGTAGCTGGCACTGCTGGGGGGCATGTCACGTGTAGCTGGCTGGGGGGCATGTCGCGTGTGGCTGGCACTGCTGGGGGGCATGTCGCGTGCGGCTGGCACTGCTGGGGGGCATGTCGCGTGTGGCTGGCACTGCTGGGGGCATGTCACGTGTGGCTGGCACTGCTGGGGGGCATGTCGCATGTGGCTGGCACTGCTGGGGGCATGTCGCATGTGGCTGGCACTGCTGGGGGGCATGTCACGTGTAGCTGGCACTGCTGTGGAGCATATCATGTAGTGTTCCCGCTAGGCGTCTGTGGCTAGGCAATGTGACTCAGTGCTCTACCTGGCGCAATGTGTCTCAGTGCTCTACCTGGCGCAATGTGTCTCAGTGCTCTACCTGGCGCAATGTGTCTCAGTGCTCTACCTGGCGCAATGTGTCTCAGTCCTCTACCTGGCGCAATGTGTCTCAGTGCTCTACCTGGCGCAATGTGTCTCTGTGCTCTACCTGGCGCAATGTGTCTAACGTGCTGTGCCTGGCGCAAAGTGTATAGGAGGTTCTACCTGGTGCAATGTGTATTAGCTGCACTACTGTGTGGTGTAATGCGAATTGCCACTATTATGTGGCCACGCACCTTCCCCACAAAGTAATTCCCTTAAATTTTTGCTGCAAGCCTTCGGTGCGCACTGTCCATGCTTTAGCGTGTAGGTATGGGAACAACAAGCATTACAGTATGTACATCATTTTGCCCTCCTAACTTAAAAATGTGCACTCCCTGTGATCAGCACCCTGCCCAAAAAAGTGAACACTATCATGTGTAGCTGGCACTGCTGGGGGGCATGTCATGTGTAGCTGGCACTGCTGCAGGGCATGTCATGTGTGGCTGGCACTGCTGCGGGGCATGTCATGTGTAGCTGGCATTGCTGGGGGGCATGTCATGTCTATCTGGCACTGCACATTGGGGGTAATTCCAAGTTGATCGCAGCAGGAATTTAGTTAGCAATTGGGCAAACCATGTGCACTGCGGGGGAGGCAGATATAACATGTGCAGAGAGAGTTAGATTTGGGTGGGTTATTTTATTTCTGTGCAGGGTAAATACTGGCTGCTATATTTTTACACTGCAAATTAGATTGCAGATTGAATACACCCCACCCAAATCTAGCTCTCTCTGCACATGTTAAATCTGCCTCCCCTGCAGTGCACATGGTTTTGCCCAATTGCTAACTAAATTCCTGCTGCGATCAACTTGGAATTACCCCCATTATGTGTATCTGGCACTATACTGGAGACATTGTGTGTAAGGAACACTACTGTGGCTGTTATGTGTAAGGCTGCTAATTGTGTGCGTAGAGGGGGTGTGAAAATATATTTATTTATAGTTTGATGATATGAAGTTACGAGGCCACGGCCACTTTCCCAGGAGGCCACGCCCACTTTTCCAGGAACGCGCGCCGAAGGCGCGCGCATGGGGGTTGGGGGGCGCTTTAACATTTTCTCGCTCAGGGTGCTAGTAGGCCTGGAGCCGGCCCTGCAAATGTATATACTGGTGGGGAATGTTAGGAGCTGTTAGGGTCTATTGTTAGGCATCAGCATTATCAGCATCTAATAATGAAGAAGCTGCTGGTGATTGGCATTTCCGTGCAGCTACCGATGGTGGCATATGGTTGGAACAGGAGAGGAAGCAGAAAGCATAGACATCAAACATGAATCAGTCACTATAGAAATCTTGCACCAGTCATAACTGGCCTTCTACATTGATCAATGTGAGTTTGGATATAGTGCCAGGACAGCTGTTCCCCATTTTCTAGGTCTCCAGTGCATGGATCTCCAACTGCCATCTGCAGGCCAATGAGTAATGTGAGTGGCTGAAAAGGTAGTAAGTTGACAAGCCATAGACAACAGCGCCTCCTGCTGGTTGCCATGTGTAAATGCAAAAAACCTGTAGCACCTGGTCTTCCAGCCAGAACATTGCCAGGTCAAAAATTGCTCAGTTTCTGAGTCATTATTATTTATTTATTATGAACAGTTTCTTTCTTATATAGCGCAGCAAATTCCATTGCGCTTTACATTTGGAAATAACAATGATATAACAAAACAATGATATAACAAAATTGGGTAATAACAAACAGTCATAGAGGTAGGATGGCCCTGCTCACAAGCTTACAATCTCTAGGGAAATAGGCATGGATACACAAGGATAGGTGCTATCTATTGCATAGTTGTCCACCAGATTGCAAAGGTTTTTGGTGGGCTGTATGATATGGTCATACAGCAATGATGAACCTGTGTCGAGAAGAAGGATGAGAAGACATGTGAGGATATGTGTGGACTGTGCAGAGTGGATGCAATTTGATAGGAAGGTTTATGAAAGTTACGTGGGCGGTTCTGGAATTTGATACACTTGCCTGAAGAGGTGAGTTTTCAGGGAACGCTTGAAGGTTTGGAGACTAGAGGAGAGTCTTATTGTACGTGGTAGGGCATTTCACAGAGTGGGTGCAGCCTGATGAAAGTCCTGAAATCGTGAGTGGGAGCGAGTAATGAGAGTGGATGAGAGACGCAGATCTTGTGAAGAGCGAAGAGGTCAGGTTGGGAGATATTTTGACATAAGCAAAGTGATGTACGTTGGTGTAGTTTGGTTAATGGCCTTGTGTGTGAGTAAAAGTATTTTATATTGAATACAGTAGAATGCAGGTAACCAATGGAGGGACTGACAGAGTGGATCTGCAGACGATAAACGTCTAGCAAGGAGTATTAGCCTCGCAGCTGCATTCAGAATGGATTGTAGTGGTGATAGTCTTTTTTTGGGAAGACCAGTTAAGAGACTATTGCAATAATCAATGCGGTAGATAATGAGAGCATGGATTAGAGTTTTAGCAGAGTCTTGTGTAAGGTATGGTCGTATTTTGGATATGTTTTTTAGATGCATGTAACATGATTTTGAGACAGATTGAATGTGGAGAACAAAGGACAGATCCGAGTCAAGGATGACACCTAGGCAGCGAGCTTGTGGGGTAGGGTAGATTGTCGAGTTTTTAGCAGTGATAGAGATATCAGGTTGGTACCTACTATTGGCCGGTGGAAATATAATTAACTCTGTCTTTGAAATATTAAGTTTGAGGTGGCGAGATGTCATCCAAGATGAAATAGCAGATAGGCATTCAGTGACATGGCCCAGTACAGGTAGGGACAAATCAGGGGAGGATAGGTAGATTTGAGTATCATCTGCATACAGATAATACTGAAATCCAAAAGAGCTGATTAGTTTACCAAGAGATGAGGTATAGATAGAGAAAAGCAGAGGACCCAAGACTGAGCCTTGCGGTACTCCAACTGAAAGAGGTAGCGAAGAGGAGGTAGATTCAGAGAAGCGAACACTGGAGGAGCGATTAGATAAGGAGAGGAACCAAGAAAGAGCTGTGTCTTTAAGACCTAGGGATTGTAGTGTTTGTATGAGAAGAGAGTGGTCAACAGTGTCAAAGGCAGCAGATAGATTTAGAAGAATAAGTAGTGAGTAATGGCCTTTAGACTTCGTAGTGACCAAATCATTAACCACTTTAGACAGTGCTGTCTCTGTGGAGTGTTGGGAACGGAAGCCTGACTGAAGTGGGTCCAATAAATTGCGTGAGTTAAGAAAGTGTGTGAGTCGAGTGTAGGCAAGTCTCTCAAGTAGCTTAGAGAGACAAGGGAGCTGAGAGATAATGCAGTAGTTTGAGAGAGAGATAGGATCAGGTTTTTTTTTCAAAATGGGAGTAATCACTGCATGCTTGAAGAGTGAAGGAAAAATACCAGTAGAGAGAGAGAGAGAGAGAGAGAGAGAGAGAGAGATATTACAGATGTTAGTTAAGGTAGGGATGAGCACCAGAGACAGAGCTTTACTTATTTGTGAGGGTAAGGGCTCAAGAGGAGAGGTAGTAGAGAAGCAGGATGAGAAGAGTGATGATATTTCATCTTCATTTGTGGGATCAAATGAAGAGAGAGTGCCAGAGGGTTCAGGTAAAGAACTGAGCAGGTCACTGGCTGCCGTAGAGCATACCATTTCATCTCAGATCTTATTAATCTTCTCCTTGAAGTAGGAAGCAAGATTTTGTGCCTTGATAGTGGCTGGTGGGGTAGGTGAGGGAGGATTCAGAAGTGATTTAAATGTATTAAAGAGTCGTTTGGGGTTGGAGGCTTGAGCAGAGATAAGAGTTGGAAATATGTTTGTTTGGCAGTGTCCAGGGCATTTTTATAAGAATGGTAGACAGTCTTATATGTGAGGAAGTCACTTGAAATACGAGATTTACGCCACTGACGTTCAAGTTTACATGTGAGTTTTTGTAGTTGTCTTGTTAATTTTGAGCGCAATGATTGACATCTAGGCCTACGTGGAGTGTGATGGGTAGCTGGAGCCACTTCAACAAGGGCTAGTTCTAGAGTCTCGTTCAGGTGTGATACAACCATCTCAGGAGAAGTGAATGCAGAAATAGGTGAAAGCAGTTTTTGGAGTGAGGTGGAAAGTTCTTGAAGATTAATTGTGTTAATATTTCTGCGGGTTTGAGGAGGATTGGAGGACTTGAGCAACACAGAGTTTGAATTAACGGAGGAGAGCCTGCATGTGATAAGGTTGTGATCTGAGAGCCCAATGAGTAGAGGTGTCAGTCCATTGGGAGAGGCCGAGAGAGGAGGTTAGAGAGAGTAGTTTGGAGGCGTGAGCAGCAGATTTTGGACAATCAATAGCAATATTGAAATCACCCATGATGATGGTGGAGATGTCAGAGGATAAGAAGTGAGGGAACCAGGCAGAAAAATCTTCCAGAAATTGTTTGGGATGCCCAGGTGGGCGATAGCTGCAACACGCAGAGAGAAAGGAGAGTCACGTCAGGATCAGGCTTTTTGAATGTGGATAAGCTGTAACCAGTGACAGTATCTAATTTGGTTCTTTTCTACTTTCACCATGTAACAATCTATTGTGGCTAAGGCGAACACACAGATGAAGAGGACCCAGTTGAGAACTACAGGTGCTGGGGAGTAGGAGGGGTGGCTATTACTATTATTTCATTTTATTATGTGTAATTCTAAATATTAGTTTTGCTTGGTCTTATAAATTTGTATTCATTAAGAATTATATGGCAAAATTGTTCATTCAATGTATTTGTCCATCACAGGTGCACGTAAGGGAGGGGTTAATCTAGAGTAGAGAAAAAAACAAATTCCCACAACACACTGCAGTGGAAAAGCAAACAAGACTTATGTCCTACATGATAATAGAAATGCAGAGATCTCAGTTACATACATTTGCAAACATACAGTATATAAGGCTGGGTACACACTTGCTGATGTGCACCAGAGATATCATCCGAGCCAGCGGATCGGACGATATATTATATACATCAGCAAGTGTGTATACCCTATATTGTTAATGATGCACACTCCCGCGGGTCATTAATGAGGTACAATATCTCTTTAGTTTTCAACTTGAAATCTAAAGATATTGTACGTGAGACGGCATGCACCCACATCCAGTCACTGACAAAACGCAAACAATATTGTTCAGTGTGTATGAACGATATTGTTTGTGGGGGATCTTGCACAATGTTACTGACATCGGCTAGTGTGTACCCAGCCTAAGTCATCAGCCACAGCCAGGCATCTTTGCTTTGGTGGTCATACACTAAATGATAATGGTACCACCTTGGTTCATACTTTTATGTATTTCTAAATTGAGAAATATTGTAGATCACCTGGAGTCCCCCAGGATTCCCAAATATAGAACTACAAGAATAAGCATAGCCTCCAGCTACTGATCCCATACATGCCTTCCAGAACAGTGATAAACAGAATGGCAGTTGCTCAATCAATTTACTGTTATGTAGGTTCTTTTGCAGGTCCGTTGCAGTGTGCTGGGGGAATGTTTTTTTTTATTGTGAAGATTAAGCCCCCCTTTACATGCACCTGTGATGGGCCAATAAATTGATTGAGCAACTGCCATTCTGTGTATCACTATGGAGAAATTGTGTAACACAACTGTAGGTACAATTAAGTGGAAAATTGAATCTTGCTGTGTACGTTCAGACTAACCAGCTTCCTATTGCCACTCGAGTGCATTACACACAGGGTGAGATTCAATCAAGTACCAGGTTCTGTCAGATGCTTGCCAATATGTGGGAGTGCACATGGTCTAGTACGGTAGAATAACCTTGTTCATTCTTTACTCGCACCTCTTTGGTGAATAAGAAAATTGGAACAAGGTTTTCCTTCCTGGATAACCTGTGTTGTATTAAGAGTTTCCGACAGAATGTGGCAGCTAAATGATTCTCCCCCAGACTCCCTGGGAATAACTGCTGCAGTAGGATACAAACGGACCACTGTTGACAGAGTGCTTACTACACTGACTGACCGAATGTCACTGTTAATCTGATCAGAGATATGGGAAAATAAGATTTTACTCACCGGTAAATCTATTTCTCGTAGTCCGTAGTGGATGCTGGGTACTCCGTAAGGACCATGGGGAATAGACGGGCTCCGCAGGAGACTGGGCACTCTTTAAAGAAAGATTAGGAACTATATCTGGTGTGTACTGGCTCCTCCCTCTATGCCCCTCCTCCAGACCTCAGTTAGGGAAACTGTGCCCGGAAGAGCTGACATTACTAGGAAAGGATTTGGAATCCAGGGTAAGACTCATACCAGCCACACCAATCACACCGTACAACTTGTGATAATTATACCCAGTTAACAGTATGAACAACAGCTGAGCCTCATTAACAGATGGCTCAGAACAATAACCCTATAGTTAAGCAATAACTATATACAAGTATTGCAGAAGTCCGCACTTGGGACGGGCTCCCAGCATCCACTACGGACTACGAGAAATAGATTTACCGGTGAGTAAAATCTTATTTTCTCTGACGTCCTAGTGGATGCTGGGTACTCTGTAAGGACCATGGGGATTATACCAAAGCTCCCAAACAGGCGGGAGAGTGCGGATGACTCTGCAGCACCGAATGAGCAAACTCAAGGTCCTCCTCAGCCAGGGTATCAAACTTGTAGAATTTTGCAAACGTGTTTGATCCCGACCAGGTAGCAGCTCGGCAAAGTTGTAAAGCCGAGACCCCTCGGGCAGCCGCCCAAGAAGAGCCCACCTTCCTCGTGGAATGGGCTTTGACTGATTTAGGATGCGGCAGTCCAGCCGCAGAATGTGCAAGTTGAATCGTGCTACAGATCCAGCGAGCAATAGTCTGCTTAGAAGCAGGAGCACCCAGCTTGTTGAGTGCATGCAGGATAAACAGCGAGTCAGTTTTTCTGACTCTAGCCGTCCTGGAAACATAGATTTTCAGGGCCCTGACTACATCCAGCAACTTGGAAGCCTCCAAGTCCCGCGTAGCCGCAGGCACCACAATACTTGGTTCAAATGAAACGCTGATACCACCTTAGGGAGAAATTGGGGACGAGTCCTCAATTCTGCCCTGTCCATAAGGAAGATCAGATAGGGGCTTTTACAGGACAAAGCCGCCAATTCTGACACATGCCTAGCCGAAGCCAAGGCCAAAAGCATGACCACTTTCCACGTGAGATATTTCAACTCCACGGTCTGAAGTGGCTCAAACCAATGTGATTTTAGGAAATCCAACACAACGTTGAGATCCCAAGGTGCCACTGGAGGCACAAAAGGGGGCTGAATATGCAGCACTCCCTTAACAAACGTCTGAACTTCAGGCAGTGAAGCCAGTTCTTTTTGAAAGAAAATAGACAGGGCCGAAATCTGAACTTTAATGGATCCCAATTTTAGGCCCATAGTCACTCCTGACTGTAGGAAGCGCAGAAATCGACCCAGCTGAAATTCTTCTGTTGGGGCCTTCATAGCCTCACACCAAGCAACATATTTTCGCCATATGCAGTGATAATGTTTTGCTGTCACATCCTTCCTAGCTTTTATCAGCGTAGGAATGACTTCAACCGGAATGCCCTTTTCCATCAGGATCCGGCGTTCAACCGCCATGCCGTCAAACGCAGCCGCGGTAAGTCTTGGAACAGACAGGGCCCCTGCTGTAGCAGGTCCTCTCTGAGAGGCAGAGGCCAAGGGTCCGCTGAGATCATTTCTTGTAGTTCCGGGTACCAAGTCCTTCTTGGCCAATCCGGAACGATGAGTATGGTTCTTACTCCTCTCTTTCTTATTATCCTCAGTACCTTTGGTATGAGAGGAAGAGGAGGGAACACATAAACCGACTGGTACACCCACGGTGTCACTAGAGCGTCCACAGCTATCGCCTGAGGGTCCCTTGACCTGGCGCAATATCTTTTTAGCTTTTTGTTGAGGCGGGACGCCATCATGTCCACCTGTGGCCTTTCCCAACGATTTACAATCAGCTGGAAGACTTCTGGATGAAGTCTCCACTCTCCCAGGTGGAGGTCGTGCCCGCTGAGGAAGTCTGCTTCCCAGTTGTCCACTCCCGGAATGAACACTGCTGACAGTGCTATCACGTGATTTTCCGCCCATCGGAGAATCCTTGTGGCTTCTGCCATCGCCATCCTGCTTCTTGTGCCGCCCTGTCGGTTTACATGGGCGACCGCCGTGATGTTGTCTGACTGAATCAGCACCGGCTGGTTTTGAAGCAGGGGTTTTGCCTGACTTAGGGCATTGTAAATGGCCCTTAGTTCCAGAATATTTATGTGTAGGGACGCCTCCTGACTCGACCATTGTCCTTGGAAGTTTCTTCCCTGAGTGACTGCCCCCCCAACCTCGGAGGCTTGCATCCGTGGTCACCAGGACCCAGTCCTGTATGCCGAATCTGCGGCCCTCGAGAAGATGAGCACTCTGCAGCCACCACAGCAGAGACACCCTGGTCCTCGGGGACAGGGTGATCAGCCGATGCATCTGAAGATGCGATCCGGACCTCTTGTCTAACAGATCCCACTGAAAAATCCTTGCATGGAACCTGCCGAATGGAATTGCCTCGTAAGAAGCTACCATCTTTCCCAGGATTCGCGTGCAGTGATGCACCGACACCTGGTTTGGTTTCAGGAGGTCTCTGACCAGAGATGACAACTCCTTGGCCTTCTCCTCCGGGAGAAAAACCTTCTTCTATTCTGTGTCCAGAATCATACCCAGGAACAGCAGACGCGTCGTAGGAACCAGCTGCGACTTTGGGATATTCAGAATCCAGCCGTGCTGTTGTAGCACTTCCTGAGATGGTCGGAGTAGCACTAACAACTGCTCCCTGGACCTCGCCTTTATAAGGAGATCGTCCAAGTATGGGATAATTATAACTCCCTTCTTTCGAAGGAGTATCATCATTTCGGCCATTACTTTGGTAAATACCCTCGGTGCCGTGGACAGACCAAATGGCAACGTCTGGAATTGGTAATGGCAGTCCTGTACCACAAAACTGAGGTACACCTGGTGAGGTGGGTAAATGGGGACATGTAGGTAAGCATCCTTGATGTCCAGTGATACCATGTAATCCCCCTCTTCCAGGCTTGCAATAACCGCCCTGAGCGATTCCATTTTGAACTTGAACTTCCTTATATAAGTGTTCAAGGATTTCAAATTTAGAATGGGTCTCACCGAACCGTCTGGTTTCGGTACCACAAACATTGTGGAATAGTAACCCCGTCCCTGTTGAAGGAGGGGAACTTTGATTATCACCTGCTGGAGGTACAGCTTGTGAATTGCCGCCAGTACTACCTCCCTGTCCTGGGGAGTAGCTGGCAAGGCTGATTTGAGGTAACGGCGAGGGGGAGACGTCTCGAACTCCAGCTTGTATCCCTGAGATACCACTTGTAGAACCCAGAGATCCACCTGTGAGCGAACCCACTGGTCGCTGAAGTTCCGGAGACGGGCCCCCACCGCACCAGGCTCCACATGTGGAGCCCCAGCGTCATGCAGTGGACTTAGTGGAAGCAGGGGAGGATTTTTGTTCTTGGGAACTGGCTGTATGGTGCAGCTTTTTCCCTCTACCCCTGCCTCTGGGCAGAAAGGACGCGCCTCTAACCCGCTTGCCTTTCTGAGGCCGAAAGGACTGTACTTGATAATACGGTGCTTTCTTAGGCTGTGAGGGAACCTGAGGTAAAAAAGTTGACTTCCCAGCTGTTGCTGTGGATACGAGGTCCGAAAGACCGTCCCCAAACAATTCCTCACCCTTATAAGGCAAAATTTCCATGTGCCTTTTAGAGTCAGCATCACCTGTCCACTGCCGAGTCCATAATACTCTCCGGGCAGAAATGGACATCGCATTAATTCTAGATGCCAGCCGGCAAATGTCCCTCTGTGCATCTCTCATATATAAGACTACGTCTTTAATATGCTCTATGGTTAGCAATATAGTGTCCCTGTCCAGGGAATCAATGTTATCAGACAGGGAATCAGACCACGCTGCTGCAGCACTACACATCCATGCTGAAGCAATAGCAGGTCTCAGTATAGTACCTGAGTGTGTATACACAGACTTCAGGATAGCCTCCTGCTTTCTATCTGCAGGCTCCTTTAAGGCGGCCGTATCCTGAGAAGGCAGTGCCACCTTTTTTGATAAGTGTGTGAGCGCCTTGTCCACCTTAGGGGATGTAATCATGCATCGGATGGCCCTTGTGGATTGTACATTTGTCTCATCCTCGTCGACACTGGAGTCAGACTCCGTGTCGACATCTGTGTCTGCCATCTGAGGTAGCGGGCGTTTTTGAGCCCCTGATGGCCTCTGAGACGCTTGGGCAGGCGCGGGCTGAGATGCCGGCTGTCCCAAAGCTGTTACGTCATCAAACCTTTTATGCAAGGAGTTGACACTGTCGGTTAATACATTCCACATATCCATCCACTCTGGTGTCGGCCCCGCAGGGGGCGACATCACACTTATCGGCTCCTACTCCGCCTCCACGTAGGCATCCTCATCAAACATGTCGACACAGCCGTACCGACACACCGCACACACACACAGGGAATGCTCTGACTGAGGACAGGACCCCACAAAGTCCTTTGAGACTTTGAGAGAGAGTATGGGAGACAGAGAGAGAGTATGCCAGCACACACCACAGCGCTATATAACCAGGGATTTACACTAAAGTGAGTGATTTTTCCCTATAGCAGCTTATTATACACAGTTTGCGCCTAAATTTAGTGCCCCCCCTCTCTTTTTTACCCTTGAAGACTGGAAACTGCAGGGGAGAGCCTGGGGAGCGTCCTTCCAGCGGAGCTGTGAAGAGAAAATGGCGCCCGTGTGCTGAGGAAGATAGCCCCGCCCCTTTCTCGGCGGACTTCTCCCGCTTTTTTATATGCTTTATGGCGGGTGATTATGCACATATACAGTTTATTAGCTGTATTATGTGCTATTTAGCCATGGAAGGTACTCTAATTGCTGCCCAGGGCGCCCCCCCAGCGCCCTGCACCCATCAGTGACCGGAGTGTGTGGTGTGCAGAGGGAGCAATGGCGCACAGCTGCAGTGCTGTGCGCTACCTTCATGAAGACCGGAGTCTTCAGCCGCCGATTTTCAACTTCTCTTCGGTTCTTCTGGCTCTGCAAGGGGGATGGCGGCGCGGCTCCGGGACCGGACGACCGAGGACTGGGCCTGTGTTCGATCCCTCTGGAGCTAATGGTGTCCAGTAGCCTAAGAAGCCCAAGCTAGCTGCAAGCAGGTAGGTTCGCTTCTCTCCCCTCAGTCCCACGTAGCAGCGAGTCTGTTGCCAGCAGATCTCACTGAAAATAAAAAACCTAACAAATACTTTCTTTCTAGGAAGCTCAGGAGAGCCCCTAGAGTGCATCCAGCTCTGGCCGGGCACAGATTCTAACTGTGGTCTGGAGGAGGGGCATAGAGGGAGGAGCCAGTACACACCAGATATAGTACCTAATCTTTCTTTAAAGAGTGCCCAGTCTCCTGCGGAGCCCGTCTATTCCCCATGGTCCTTACGGAGTACCCAGCATCCACTAGGACGTCAGAGAAACATACACTGTAAACTGGCCACTTACATATGATACTCTCTGCTTCTGCAGAAATTGATACAATACATATTGCTGGGCAGTGGGGTAACTATAGGGTGGCTAAACTGGCAAATGTCCAGGGGCCTACCCCAAAAGCAGTCACTAAATACTCCCGGTGGTTGTAGCGGAGTCTCCTGAGTTCCAAAGTCTGGATAAGACCAATGCCACAGCCTGGATTTCTGGACTCCCGGATTATTGTCTGCTGTGACCACGCTGACAGTGCTGCTTGCAGGGCCCACCTGATCCCCCACTGTCTGCTGCCTACCTGATCAGGCTCCACTGACATTATGGAACCCCTGTTGGTGTTTCTGCGGGTAGTCCTGCGGTTGCCTATTGGTGTGTCTGTCTCCTCGGAGTGTCTCTGAACAGCATTCTGTACAGCTTCCTCCTCATCTGCTGGATTTCTGTTTGGTTTCTTTGGTACCTACACAGCTGGAGCATTTGTGGAGGAGGCCCACTATTGCCAGGGGCCTCCAAGCCTCTTGTTCCGCCACTGTTGCTGAGTTTAACAGAACTGGAGAGGCTACTAATCAGTGACAGCAATTATCACTATGCTCTGCATTTGAGGTACATGTTCTACAATATGGAAATCGGCATAGGTTTTCAAAAGTAGAGTTCCTTCCCTGATAGCATTCTAATGGAGATGTGCCTTACTGCTTTTTTACTCCATAGTCAAAACTATGGAGTAAAAAGTCTTTGGCAGGTGAGGCAGTGCCTCATCTTGTTATCTTTTCTGTGTATAATGCCCACATGTATCCATGGGCTTATATATTTTGGTAAGTCTGGCTCTGGTACTATCCAGTGCCTACTGAGCCATTTACCTCACCGAACATCTCTGGTGTGTATGTGTAATTACATGCACGACCCCCCTCCCTCATCCTGCTCTTTCCCCAGCCTCCACTGTTCTGCCCCCATCTCTGCTGCTCTGGGTGGCTCCAATATACAGGTCTGGTTCTAGACCGATTTCCTTTGCCCCCTCCTCACACAATAACCTTCACCGCAGCCTCACACACATGCTACCCCATAGCTGTACCCACATGCTGTCCCTATAGTCACGGACACCCTGTCCCATACACACACACACACACACACACACACACACACACACACACACACACACACACTTCCCAATAGCCTCACACACACATGCTGCCACCATAGCCACACACACACACACACACACACACACACACACACACACACACACACACACACACACACTGTCCTACAGCCACAGACACTTGCTGTCTCATAGCCTCACAAATACACTGTCCCATACCCTCACACACACGCTGCCCCTATAGCCTCACAAACACACACACACACACACACACACACACACACACACACACACACACTTCCCAATAGCCTCACACACACATGCTGCCACTGTAGCCTTACACACACACACACACACACACACACACACACACACACACACACACACACGCGCTGCCCCATAGCCTCACACACACACTACCCCCATAGCCTTGCACATACATTCTGCCCCATAGTCTCATATACACGCTACCCAATAGCTGCACCACCATAATCTACTCAGATGGTCAACTACTAAAGCACATGTGACCAATGCGGTGACTCTGTATGCAGCTGCTGGGATTCGCGACGTTGCCCCTGGGCGTCTCGATACAAAACCTGGGAGTCTGTGACATATGCATATCACACAGTAGCTGCATACAAATCTGAATCAGTCCCTTTGTACATTACAGTTACAACCATGTAACAAAATAATCACAAAGCAATACATGTGTTCAAACATAATAAATGACAACAGCATGTGTGCCTCATGTCTTTCTCTTAAAGTACATACTGTACTCTTAATACGTTCTACTCGTCACATCATTTATTCTTTAATGTGTGAAATCACTGATAAAATATGTAAAACTGCTTTCCCCTCTTACAGTATCTGGCTCAGAACTGTGACTCCTCCTGTTACCAGTGTGAAGATCGGATCCGAAATTACACAATATCAAACTCTTGTTTAACAACAGGATTCCCATCATTTCCAAACCACATCCTTCTGCTTTGTAGCTGTCTTACCTCCAAACAACTGTCCTGTTGGAAAACAACTGTCCTGCCGGAAAAGCACCGCCTCACAAACAAATGAATACGTGTTCCGGTATCTTATGTCATCTAAAATTAGATGTCTTAACGGTAACTCAAACAAAATAGAGGAAGGTGAAAAATAGATGAAGGAACAGATAATACACTGATGGTTCTTTCTCCAATGCTGAAATGTGAAATTTCACTATTGCGAAATGTTTTTGACTTACAAACTATTGTTGCAATGATAAAGGGAAGCTGTACCAGACATGGAATGCAGTACCTGTACATTTCTGCATACATTCCATTTGGATAAGCTACAAAGGGGTCAGTATGATAAACCGAAGAATGAGATGCCAGCTGTCAGTATACCGAGAGTGGCATCCCGTCCATCAGAATCCCAACAGGCCCACATGTAGCCCCCCCCCCCATCTTTTTCCTACCCTAACCCTCCCCACTAGGTGCCAAACCCTCCCTTCCCAGCTGCCTAACCCTAACCTCCCCTTTTATGTGCCTAACCCTAACCTCCCCTTTTATGTGCCTAACCCTAACCTCCCCTTTTATGTGCCTAACCCTAACCTCCCCTTTTATGTGCTTAACCCTAACCTCCCCTTTTATGTGCCTAACCCTAACCTCCCCTTTTATGTGCCTAACCCTAACCTCCCCTTTTATGTGCCTAGCCCTAACCTCCCCTTTTATGTGCCTAACCCTAACCTCCCCTTTTATGTGCTTAACCCTAACCTCCCCTTTTATGTGCCTAACCCTAACCTCCCCTTTTATGTGCCTAACCCTAACCTCCCCTTTTATGTGCCTAACCCTAACCTCCCCTTTTATGTGCTTAACCCTAACCTCCCCTGTTACGTGCCTAACCCTAACCTTCCATTTTTTCATGTGCCTAATCCTAACCCTCCCTCCCCGGTCCCTAACCCTAACGTGCCCGTGCATGGCTCCTAAGTTTAACCCCCCATCCGCTGCCTAAACCTACAATCGGAATGGCAGCTGTCGATATTTTGATGCCGGCATCCCGTTTATATTGACACCGGGATTGTGTCCTCTCTCGGGATTCCGGCGGTCGATATACCGACGCTGGGATCCCGTTCATCTGGAAGCAAACTGCTTCCCGCTACAAAGATCCTCTCTGGATCCAATTTTATCCTATACAAAATTAAAAGTATTGTTATGTCATGGAATAAACATTGTGTGGATGATGTTTGGAGCTTGCGGAAAGGCACAAAGAGTTCAGCCCTGCATGCAGTCCCCAGTCAGTCCCAATTGGCCGATGTTTGGGGACTGCGCATGCGCTGGGGCCACAGTGTGCACGTGCTGTGATGTCACTATGTGCCCGGTCGCAGGATCCTGGGCGCCATATCCTGATTGATAGGCAGCAGCAATATGGGGGAGGAGATAGTGTCTGTTTCACAAAACGAAGGTGTGTTGCCTCTGTTTTGTCGGTGTGCCGAGGCCAGTGACTGTGTTTTCTAATGTAGATTTACTGGTCTTGGCAGTGGAGATGTGGCGGCCATTCTGAGTAACACTATGGTTACTCAGACAACCGATGCTGTGACCGCTGGTTGCAATGGTGATGCTGTGTCTTCAGACGCAGGCACTAGATCTGACATGATGCAGTGGGCGTCCTTGAACACAACATGCTTCCTGTGGATGCAGCTGCTGTGCCTTTTGTGTCCCTCCTTAAATCAGGCCCAAAATGATGTCAGAAAAATAGAATACTATGGAATGTATTTAGTAATGCTGCAAGAAGACCTGTACAATCTAATATGTTCATGTTACCCCATGATGAACAAATATAATGAAGAGGCCAGGGCCAGACTAAGGTATTGGGGCCCTGGCAAATCTTGTGGGGGCCCTTACCATAAAATTGTCAAAATGATATACTGGCAATGTTATTAAAAAAAGTTGATTTTGTCAATCAGCATTGTGCTTTTTCCAATGCCTATATACAAATGATGGAGTTGTTAGGTAGAAAATATGTGTATTAGGGAACAAGGAGCAGAATCCTTGTTCAGCGGATGTCTCCTCCCAAATATTGCATTCCATTTTATATCAATGTCATTGACTGTGGCGGGGCAGCCAGTACACTGCAAGGCATGTGGCTCCAGACCAACATGAGGAGATCACCATAACAGACTGAACCTCTCCTAACTGTCCTTGCAGCATTCACTACCTGCTGGAGTATAAGGCTTTGCTGATGATGGGCAAGATTTTGGAATGTTGAGCCCTGGTTTGAAAAGGCATCAATATTATTCACTTTAAAAAATGCTGCGTATATAATAGCACCCTCGGGTCACCAACCAGCTCCAACATTAAATCAATAGCATTCCCGTTACCATTTAGGACTATTTTCTTTAATGACCACCAACATTACATTATTAGCACCCCATTACACCAATAATTACCACCCACACACATACTACAGCAATAAGCATTAGCCCAGTGGCATGCCCAGATGGGGTGCAGGAGGAGCGACTGCTTCCGCTGCTGAAAAAGTCATACAAATTGCTTCTACGCAAAAGGGAGGATTTGCCAAATGTGTTAATGGGAAGTTTTCTATTAGGCCGCAGCCATATGGGGACTGCCCGTGGGTCATCTGTTATTTTTAATTATAACTAATCTGTTTTTATTTTTAACAACATTTTCAGTGGAGGAGCAGAGGTTTGGCTTTGGTGCATGCTGCTGAAAAGCAGGTTGTTCTCAGCCTGCAGCTGCCCACTTATAGTAACCAACCTGATCCCTTCTATTGCGGATGCTGTGCAGTGTACTGCTACACGCAGCACATGCCCAGCTGGTATGATGGCCCCTCCAGCATGGCAGCCTCCTTTTCCTCCTTAGTGGATGCAGAAATAAAAGATATGAAACAGCTGAGTTGTGCTGATGGAAGGTAGAGTCGTAGCGATACAGCAATAGAAACACACTAGCGGAAGGATAAGGGAGCTCAGACAAGGGTAGGGTCAGATACATCCCTGGTGGATTTGGGCCCCCTCTGGGTCTCTCCATCAAGTCTGTGCCAGTGTAATTAGTAAACACTCCAGTCCCCACCCCCTCCCCACCAACATTCTTAGTGCCACCAAGCGTGTACAAAAAAGCACAGAGGACAGTAAGCCTAAACTTACTGAGAATGACATCCGTAACTCCTCGGCCAGGGACAGGAAATTTACAACCAGTCCCCGGCCTCAGCTCACCTAAATAATGAGGGCATGATCCCCGTTGCTGCCCCCATCCCACCCCGAAATGCCCCATTGTCAATTATGCTGCAGCTTGGGGGCGCTGCACACGATCCTGCACCCTGGATCTGCACTTGTGCAGTGCGTCATCCGCGCATGTGCAGATCACTCACCACGGAGTTCTACGCAAGCCATAAGGCCCAATCTACGTGCGGACCCTCTTGAATTGAATGTTATATTAGAGTGATCTCTTTATAAGCATCCAGATATTTAATACTTTATGATAAAATAAAATATTTTACTGGACCGTGCCTCTAGATCAGGGCTGGCCAAACCAGTCCTCGAGATCTACCAACAGTACACATTTTCCAGATCACCTAGCTGGTGCACAGGTGTAGTCATTACTAATTAAGATGTGCTGCATTCATTCCTAACTGACAATTCTACAGGTCTCCAGGAGGCCTGGAAAACATGAACTGTTGGTAGATCTCGAGGACCGGTTTGGCCAGCCCTGCTCTAGATGTTCTTTTTACTTGTTGAGTGAATGATCAGATTCCATGTTGCAGAGGTGCAGAAAATAGGTAGAACATTAGGAGGCCGTATTCCAACACCAAAGAAGGCAAAGAGTAATGGTCTGTATACATTATATACAGGTGCGCTCTGGAGTCAGGGGATAACATGCTGGTCTCATGCCTGTCATCTAGTGCGAGTCTCAAGCCATACTACAATCCTTCCAGTAATGCCCCTATTTGGCCTAGTTATGGCCCAAATCTATGGACACTGCTTTGCCTATGGGGAAAGAAAACTCCCTGTTGGGTGATATAGCTCATGTGGAATGAGAAGGTCACAGTAGAAGAGGGCATTACATCTCAACACAATGGAAAATACACCATGTAATACTTAAGAAATGTGAGTTTAATGTGGGGTAGATTTGAACACGTAATAATAGTTATCATAGGATTCAATAAAATATTTAATACTTTACCGTGAAAATAGAGTTTTTGGACTATTCTTAATATCTACGGTACGTTCGACTGTTCACTCCCTGAATCTACAGTCAAGTCTGGTCATTCTGTGCTTGGACAAGCAGGCCAGAAGATGACTGCACACATAGGCCAGTGATGGTTCTTTTCCAACTGCCTTTACCGATATGTCTGACATTAATCTATTTTGATTCAATCATGACTGCATATCATAATTCTTTTGGTGCCACACAAGCTGCAATATCAATGTTACATTTGATTTCTACAACTTTATTAACTGGGCAAATGCTGGCTTGATGTTTTACTCTAAATACATCAATATGCTTTTTATTTATTTTTGGCAGAGCCATCTTAATTTATTAGGGATCAACTGTTTCTCTTCTGTTTACTCCATTTTTCTATTTGTACAGCATTGAGCGTAGGCCAATTTTAAGTCCAGATCAGCAACAATCCGAAATATTAAATAGCTTTACTTCAATCTCTTTGTCTTTCTCTACAATGGAGCAATTAGTTCTCAAATACAATAAACTCAAATAATACCAGGCTTATTGGTTTACTGTGATCACTAATCAGGCTTGCTAGCCAAAACATACAATAGTAGAATTACCCATACTAAAAAATAAAGTATTGTACAATTTGGCACATTTTCTCCACTGACGTCTTTCTGGCAGGAAGATTCTCACAGGGAGCCCTCCAGATAATATTACACTCTAATCAGAGAAAGATAAATGGTGACATATAGCCATGTGAAAGATTCCAAAATATAGGGTAAATGTTTGCAAGATGTATTTCACAAGAATTAAAAACTATGGAGCTGATGCAGCGTTGGTCAGAATCGCATTCCATATCATTAAAAAGCTTTCATCAAAAAGCTGCAATGGTGAGCATGTGCAAAGGTGCACCTATTACAAGACATGCAATTTGCCATCAATTGTATATATGCTCAGTTTAGTCAGCCATACGTCACATAAACTTACACCCTTGTAATAGCCATACAGTAAGTTTTGATAGCAGAATGTGCTAGTAGTCTTTGATAACACTATAAAACCTCTCTAATACAGCATGCATAATAAAAAATATCAAAACATTGGTAAATCACGCACACAAGAACAATATATGGAGGAACAATTAAAAAAAATCACCTACCAGCATCAGCCTATGAGACACTAGTGCTGGACATTGTCATGGTCCTCATTGTGTATATTCACCTGACCACATGGAAATGATACTGCTTTCACAGGTGTATATGTGTCTCTGTGCCAGTCTGCATTTATTCTTATTGGCCTACATTGGTCTTTCCATTTGTTTTCCATCCAACCTCTACAGAAGCATGTGGGCATAAGAACTTCTTACAGGGCACAGCAATTACTGATGAATTCATTTGTAAGAAGAGGAAGAAATTATTTAATTTGTAGATATTACTGTTATAACACTGGTGTATTTAATGGATATGCCTATAACCCCTGCCAACATGGAAGCAAAAACTGTTGAAACCGTATTGCCTTTCTCCTTGCTTAAGTCTTCCAGGTATTCAGCATCATGAATCCCTTTTAGAAGAGTTTCTTCCTTTAGATGACTATAATATGTTGGGTTCTACATGTCCTTTGCTCTATATGTTTGTCATGACACCAAGTTAGTTGGTCAGATGCTGGTCAGAGGTCTACTCTGACTTTAGCTTTAAAGAAGTTCCCCTGATTTCCCTCACTAATGATTACATCATGGGTGATCTATACCTTGGTGAACTCTTTCTTCTTAAACATAAATGGAGGGAAAGTAGATGCATGGATCTGGGTACACACCAATTTCTCAGTTATATTTATTTTCATTGACACCATGGTCCGGATGTAATGGCTTGCGAGAGTTTTTTTTAAAGCAGCAAACATTTACAAACCAAAACCAACAAGGTTTTGCCTTGTAAATGTTTGCTGCTTTAAAAAAACGTACGAGTTCAGCCGGCGTCTTGGAGCTCCGGCCATCTCGTAAGCCATTACATCCGGCCCCATGTTGGAACATACTGCTCATTGAAGTTTGTTGAATGCTGGATAACTGTTCTTGATGTGTGTTGCACTGTACTCACCTTTTTTTAGTTCGTTTCGGTATTTGTCATGCTTCAATAAAGAAAAATATTTTTTGTTTTTTTTAAAAAGTGAATGCTGCTGGGAAAGGGGAGTCCCAAACCAACAGACGCAAGTGATCTGGGCTCTTTTAAAAAGGGGTCACTATGTTTTGGGGAAATAGGAACAATGATGAGGTGGTTCAGTGGGGAAGCGCACAAGGGCATTGTTACGTTGAATAATTAATGAAAGCAGCAAAGACTTCACAATAACTACTATATAGTAAATTAGAGTAGAAAATTGTAATTCATTATTTTCCAGTCCATTAAACACTAAACCAATGGCTACCTAGCCTCACAGAGGGGAATTCATTCAGCAACATGACAAATGTCCGGGGCTTAGTTGTGGTAAACTGCATTTCCTGACTTAAGTTCTGGGTGCAATGCTGGAGCACATGGAGCCTAATTCAGATGTTGACAGATGTTGCATCACTGATACTTATTTGGAAGCAGCAATAGAGATGCAGTACTATGGTAATGAAGCAGGATGCATCTGATATAAGTAGATACCTCTTGCATACATTTGTGATCCAGTGCTGCATCCTACTAGGTCGCAGCATCAGATCTCCTGTGACTCCATCGACCGGCTGCGTGATCAATGGGGTCACGCAAGGTGGCCGCTGCAGCTCCGACCTAGAGGACAGGAAATCTCTGTCTTCTATTCTTCTATTCCCCCAAAACAGAAGCAAAACACCACCCGTCGCCACCACCTCCCCACCCCTAAACGGCTGCAGACTATTAATCTACTGCAGCCTTAGTGCGTTCAGCAATGCAGAACCTGTACTGCACATGCACAGTCAGAGCCGGATTAAGGGGGAAGGGGGCCCTGGGGGTAAGCACCCCGGGCCCTCCATTCCAAAATGGCCCCCCATCATAACACAGATCGGATCTCTCTTCCGATCTGTGGTGCTGCGCTCCCTGCTAGCGAGTCCTGACCCCATTCACCGACAAGTGGTCAGCTGAATCTGTGCTGGCCAGCGAGGCATTCAACGCAGCAGCATAGTCCCCTCCCTTCTCCCTGGGCTGCAAGGACACCTCCTTCTACTTTCACATGCCTGCCGCCATGCTGACCGCAGGGCTCCGCAGCCTATCAGGGACACAGCCACAGCTGGTGGTCATGTCAAAAAGCTGGATTGATGGATGGCGCACTTGGCCCAGGTCGAGTGCCTTACTTGACCCCGGCTGGCTACGCCTCCTACTGCTGATGGAGGAGAGCTCAGCATGCGGAATGGATGGCCCCCACCTGCTATGGAATCTCACATGCTGGAGGAATAAGACCTCGCCACAGTCAGTACAACATGTCACGATCCGGGTATCTGGACGCCATTACCTGCCTTTCAGATGTCTCCTGAGGCTCGCTCAGCGTTCCAAGGCCGGATCTCATCTGTGTCCACATACTGCACATTCCTCCTGTCACGCTGAGATGCTGTCACAGCGGCGCCATGTTTGAATCCTGCATGGCGTCTCCCGTTCTCCGCGGCCTCCGCCGCCGCTCCTGTGTTATAGGTGCAGGTTGTCAGTGTGGTGTTCCATGCCTGCCGCGGCCTCCGTTGTCATCCACGAGTCTCAGCATACATTTGTCAGTCTGGCGTCTCCTGTCCTCTGTGGCTGGCGCCGCCATTACAGTTATGTTTCCACATGGTTTCCCAAGCCAGGTTTCCCTGCAAGTTCTAACATGGGCGCAGCCATGTTGGATCTAATCACATGCTTCAGTTCCTCCAATCCACTGCCTGGAAATCTGCATAATTGCCCAGCCAATACCTGCATTGCTGCAGGTATAAGTATCCTGTGCCTGGGCCAGGAAATGGTCAGTGCTTTGTTTGTCATACCTTGTTCCAGTCTCTCTCCTGTGGTTGTGTTTCCAGGTTCCAGCTCCTGTCTCCAGCATCCACCAAAGAGACCCGCACCTGCCTACCATCCTGCGGTGCAGCCTGACTCTGCAGTCCTCCGTGGCTGATCCAGTTTCCAGCTTCCAGCTATTTCATCTGCTTCCAGCAGTATCCACTACCACCGGTAATCATCCTTCAATTCCTCTGTTTCCACGCTCCCTAGCATCTTACTATATTCACTCCGTGTTTCATCACCTGGCTGGTTACACCCAGCATTCATTCAGTGACTTTATCATCTGGCTGATTCCATTCCGCAACCACTCCGTGTCTTACCATCTGGCTGGTTCTATCCAGCAATTACAACAGCTGATTCAAGTTACCAACTTCATCTGTTCCATCTACTGGCATGTTCCTTGGATATCTTCACTACTACAGCCAGGCCTGGTAAGGTTATTCCATCTAAGGACTTTAACAACTGTTCTTAACCTACCAGTGTCCTGTGTAACCATTTCATGGTCAGAGTGCTCCAGGAATCATATTATTTATCATTGCCATTATTTACCTTGAATGCTGTTTGTTTACACAGAGTCTGTTAATAAACTTTTATTTTGACTTTTACCTGGTTGTCATGGTCACACCTTCAGGTTTCCTTTTAACACTTACATGTCCAGGGGTCTGATTAAACCTCCCTGGTTTAAGTTCCTCTCAGCACCTACAACTGAGGCTTTCTCCTGTCAGCCAAAACCCTCAGTTGTGACAGTAAGCACTGACCATATGAATCCAGCCGGAGACCAGGATCAAGCGGCTAGGCCGATGCAAGAACTGGCAGCCAGACTCGAACATCAGGAGGCTGCACAAGGCCACATCATCCGCTGTCTCCAGGATCTCTCTACGCGGCTGGATGGGATTCAAACGACCCTCCGTGGACCTGGCACGTCCGGTGCGTCCACTACAGTGACACCAGCTGTAACCCCACCCACCTTACCCATTTCCATTCCACGTCTTCATCTCCCAACGCCAGCAAAGTTTGACGGATCTCCAAGGTTCTGCAGGGGATTTCTTAACCAATGCGAAATCCACTTTGAGCTTCAGCCTGGCAATTTCCCCAGTGACCGTACTAAAATTGCCTATATCATTTCCCTTCTCAGCGGCTCAGCCCTTGACTGGGCATCACCTTTATGGGAGAAGTCTGATCCCCTGCTGTCCTCCTATATGGACTTTGTGGCAACATTCAGGCGCATCTTCGACGAGCCAGGCCGGGTAACCTCTGCTTCATATGAGATTCTCCGTTTACGCCAGGGAACACGTACTGTGGGACAGTATCTCATACAGTTCAAAATCCTGGCATCCGAACTGGAATGGAACGACGAGGCCCTGTATGCTGCATTCTGGCATGGCTTATCAGAACGCATCAAGGATGAGTTAGCTACCAGAGACTTGCCCTCTAAGTTGGATGAGCTAATTTCTCTTTGCACGAAGGTTGATCTACGTTTCAGAGAGAGAGCAACCGAGCGAGGAAGATCGTCTGCTCCAAAATCTTCTGCTCCTCCTCTTCATCAACCGTCTCCATCCAAGGATGAACCCATGCAAATTGGCCGTTCCCGTCTATCTCCCGCTGAGCGCCGAAGACGTCTCTCTGAGTCTCTCTGTCTCTATTGTGCAGCTCCGTCTCACATTATCAATGCCTGTCCCAAACGTCCGGGAAACTCCAAATCCTAGCTCGCCAAGGAGAGGGCCGGCTAGGAGTAATGATCTCCTCTCCATCTCCTCATGATTGTAATCTCCCAGTCTCGCTCCAAATTGCTCAACGTTACAGGAACGTCATTGCCCTCCTTGATTCCGGAGCAGCTGGGAATTTCATAACCAAAGCTTATGTTAAACGGTGGTCCCTACCCACCGAGAGACTTCCTTCGTCCATCTCCTTAACTGCAGTAGATGGCAGCAAGATTTTTGACGCAGTTATTTCTCTAAGGACTCTACCAGTTCGTCTGAGAGTGGGAGTTCTTCATGCAGAATTTATTTCCTTCCTAGTGATTCCAAGAGCCACACATCCAGTGGTTTTGGGCCTTCCATGGCTCCGTCTCCACAATCCGTCGATTGACTGGACGACTACGCAAATACTAGCATGGGGTCCCTCCTGTGCTAAGACTTGTTTGTCCAAAGTGCTTCCTGTTTGTTCTTCTTTCCCCAGGTCGTCTGATGTTCCACCTCCTCCATATCAAGACTACACGGACGTGTTCAGTAAGGCTTCTGCTGATATCCTTCCTCCTCATAGAGAATGGGACTGCCCAATTGATCTCATTCCAGGGAAGGTTCCACCTCGAGGCCGAACTTACCCGTTGTCTCTGCCTGAGACGCACTCCATGGAGGAGTACATCAAAGAGAACCTGGCGAAAGGTTTTATCCGACCTTCTTCTTCTCCAGCTGGTGCAGGCTTCTTCTTCGTTAAGAAGAAGGACGGTGGTCTGCGACCGTGCATCGATTACAGAGGTCTGAACGACATTACCGTCAAGAACCGGTATCCTTTACCTTTGATTACAGAGCTCTTCGATAGAGTCAGCGGAGCAACCATCTTTACAAAGTTGGATTTGAGGGGTGCCTACAATCTCATCCGGATCCGTGAGGGTGACGAGTGGAAGACCGCTTTTAACACCCGTGATGGACATTATGAGTACCTCGTCATGCCCTTCGGATTGAGCAACGCTCCAGCTGTCTTCCAGCATTTCGTGAATGAGATCTTCAGAGACATCTTATACCGCCATGTCGTGGTTTATCTAGATGATATCCTCATCTTTGCCAATAATCTAGAGGAACATCGTTTCTGGGTAAAGGAGGTTCTGTCCCGTCTCCATGTCAATCATCTCTATTGCAAATTGGAGAAATGTGTCTTTGAAGTTAAATCCATTCCGTTCCTAGGTTACATTGTGTCCGGTTCCGGACTAGAGATGGATCCTGAGAAACTACAAGCAATCCAGAATTGGCCGATACCCTTAACCCTCAAAGGGGTCCAGAGGTTCTTAGGGTTCGCCAATTATTACAGAAAGTTCATACGAGACTTTTCCACCATTGTGGCGCCTATCACTGCATTAACCAAGAAGGGTGCTAACCCGTCCAAGTGGTCTGAAGAAGCTACGCAAGCTTTTCATCTTCTAAAACAACGTTTCATCTCTGCACCAGTTCTGAAACAGCCCGACACCGACTCTCCTTTCATCTTAGAGGTGGATGCCTCCTCCGTTGGAGTAGGAGCGGTGTTATCCCAGAGGGCTAAAGATGGCCATCTACATCCCTGCAGTTTCTTCTCCCGGAAGTTCTCCCCAGCTGAGCGCAACTATGCCATTGGCGACCAGGAGTTGCTAGCCATCAAGCTCGCTCTTGAGGAGTGGAGATATCTGTTGGAGGGAGCTTCTCATTCAATCACGATACTTACCGACCACAAGAATCTTTTATACCTGAAAGGCGCACAATGTCTTAACCCCCGTCAGGCCAGATGGGCACTTTTCTTTTCCAGGTTCGACTTTAAACTCCAGTTCTGTCCGGGCTCTCAGAATCGCAAGGCCGATGCCCTTTCCCGCTCTTGGGAGCAAGAAAACGAGTCAGAGTCTTCAGACAAGCATCCTATTATTAATCCGTTGGCATTCTCCACGGTAGGGATGGACACTACACCCCCACCAGGGAAAAGTTTTGTGAAGCCGGTGTTAACGAAGAAGCTCATGCATTGGGCCCATGCTTCCCGTTTTTCCGGACATACAGGCATTCAGAAAACCCTCGAGTTTATCTCTAGGTCCTACTGGTGGCCAACTCTGAAGAAGGACGTCAAGGAGTTTATTGCCTCTTGCCCAAAGTGTGCCCAACACAAAGTTCCCCGCCAGTCTCCTGCGGGGCAACTGGTTCCATTATCTGTTCCCAGTCGACCGTGGACCCATTTGTCGATGGACTTTGTTACAGATCTGACTATATGCAATAAGTTTAATGCCATCTGGGTGGTAGTTGACCGGTTCACCAAGAAGGCACATTTCATACCCCTCACCGGTCTCCCATCAGCTTCCAAGTTGGCCCAAGTGTTTATCCAAGAGATCTTCCGACTTCACGGTCTTCCTGAAGAGATCATCTCCGATCGTGGAGTACAATTTGTAGCCAAATTTTGGCGAAGTTTGTGTCAAGCCCTCCAAGTCAAGTTAAAGTTATCTACAGCTTACCATCCTCAGACCAATGGTCAAACCGAGAGGGTGAATCAGGACTTGGAGGCCTTCCTCCGCATTTATGTGTCTTCCTCCCAAGATGACTGGGTTCAACTCCTTCCTTGGGCCGAGTTTAGCCACAACAATCAATACCATTCCTCATCCTCCTCAACACCATTCTTCATCAACTATGGATTTCACCCTAAGGTTCCAGAATTGCAACCGCTTCCAGCAACTTCTGTTCCAGCAGTGGATGTCACCTTGCGTCAGTTTTCAAACAACTGGAAGAATGTCCGCGCAGCCCTGCTTAAAGCCTCATTTAGGTACAAGAAGTTTGCCGATAGGAAGCGTAGAGCGGTTCCTGCTCTCAAGGTGGGTGATCGAGTATGGTTGTCCACGAAGAATTTGAGGTTGAGAGTTCCCAGCATGAAATTTGCTCCTCGTTACATCGGTCCTTTTAAAATTGAACAAGTCATCAATCCTGTTGCTTACAGACTCCAGTTACCTCCCTTCTTGAAAATACCCAGGACATTCCATGTTTCCCTGTTGAAACCGCTGATCCTGAATCGGTTTCATTCTGCACTTCCTCCAACTCCTAAAGTTCAGACTCAACGGGGAATCGAGTATGAGGTGGCCAAGATTCTGGACTCACGTTTCCGTTACGGTCAGTTGCAGTATCTTATTGACTGGAAGGGCTATGGTCCTGAAGAACGCTCTTGGACCAATGCGTCTGATGTCCATGCCTTGGTCCGGAATTTCCACTCGAAGTTTCCTCTAAAGCCTAAGAAGCATCCTGGGGCCACTCCTAAAGGGGGGGGTGCTGTCACGATCCGGGTATCTGGACGCCATTACCTGCCTTTCAGATGTCTCCTGAGGCTCGCTCAGCGTTCCAAGGCCGGATCTCATCTGTGTCCACATACTGCACATTCCTCCTGTCACGCTGAGATGCTGTCACAGCGGCGCCATGTTTGAATCCTGCATGGCGTCTCCCGTTCTCCGTGGCCTCCGCCGCCGCTCCTGTGTTATAGGTGCAGGTTGTCAGTGTGGTGTTCCATGCCTGCCGCGGCCTCCGTTGTCATCCACGAGTCTCAGCATACATTTGTCAGTCTGGCGTCTCCTGTCCTCTGTGGCCGACGCCGCCATTACAGTTATGTTTCCACATGGTTTCCCAAGCCAGGTTTCCCTCCAAGTTCTAACATGGGCGCAGCCATGTTGTATCTAATCACATGCTTCAGTTCCTCCAATCCACTGCCTGGAAATCTGCATAATTGCCCAGCCAATACCTGCATTGCTGCAGGTATAAGTATCCTGTGCCTGGGCCAGGAAATGGTCAGTGCTTTGTTTGTCATACCTTGTTCCAGTCTCTCTCCTGTGGTTGTGTTTCCAGGTTCCAGCTCCTGTCTCTAGCATCCACCAAAGAGACCCGCACCTGCCTACCATCCTGCAGTGCAGCCTGACTCTGCAGTCCTCCGTGGCTGATCCAGTTTCCAGCTTCCAGTTATTTCATCTGCTTCCAGCAGTATCCACTACCACCGGTAATCATCCTTCAATTCCTCTGTTTCCACGCTCCCTAGCATCTTACTATATTCACTCCGTGTTTCATCACCTGGCTGGTTCCACCCAGCATTCATTCAGTGACTTTATCATCTGGCTGATTCCATTCCGCATCCACTCCGTGTCTTACCATCTGGCTGGTTCTATCCAGCAATTACAACAGCTGATTCAAGTTACCAACTTCATCTGTTCCATCTACTGGCATGTTCCTTGGATATCTTCACTACTACAGCCAGGCCTGGTAAGGTTATTCCATCTAAGGACTGTAACAGCTATTCTTACCTACCAGTGTCCTGTGTAACCATTTCATGGTCAGAGTGCTCCAGGAATCATATTATTTATCATTGCCATTATTTACCTTGAATGCTGTTTGTTTACACGGAGTCTGTTAATAAACTTTTATTTTGACTTTTACCTGGTTGTCATGGTCACACCTTCAGGTTTCCTTTTAACACTTACATGTCCAGGGGTCTGATTAAACCTCCCCGGTTTAAGTTCCTCTCAGCCCCTACAACTGAGGCTTTCTCTTGTCAGCCAAAACCCTCAGTTGTGACACAACATAGGTAAACCAGTGTGGCATCATGATTCCTGCAAAGGAAACCTTATTTCTGTGTGTGTGTGTGTGTGTGTGTGTGTGTATATATCTATATCTATATCTATAGTATATCTACATATATTAGGATTAGGGAGGGATAGGATAGCAAATCCCAGCAGTCGGGGGGCTGGCGGTCCAAAGACCGACACAGGCATCCCGACAATTAGAATGCGGGCAGGACCCCCCTGTCTTAAGAACCCCGGGACCCCCAAAGCCTTTATACAGCTCTGTGCACAGTACGGGGTCGGCCCATGTGTAAAGTACATTGGTACTTTGCATCATGAGCCTCAGATCGGACTAGATATAAATTAGGTCCATAGTAACACTGCAATTAATTACCACACAGATTTCTGCTTTTACTTCGGTAAACACGGGTTAACAGTGCATGCAATTGAATACAGTAGATCTGAGAACTCATCCCCAGACCTTAACAAACTTGTGATACATTGAATACCCCTCCTCAGATATTACATTTTTATCTAAATACAGTACATTAATTTAATCAAATAGGAATTGTTGACCTATCCATGTACTAGTTAACGCTTTATCAATAGCAGATCTTCACTCCCTTTACTTTGGAGAGTTTCCCTGCTCTGTTGTCTGACAATGTGTCCTGAAATGTCAGTAGCTTCCTATGCTTCACCTGGCCGAAACTTAGGTGTCTACAAAAAATGTATGTTACTTAGCAAATGCAGCATGCCACATCGCAGCAAGATGAGCATGGCTACATCTGTATTGGCTTAGGAGCCGTTTCCTCCTCTGGATCACTCAACCTCTTGAAGTTCTGCTATTTAGATTATTTTCTATCTTTCCCTGCTTCTCATCAGTGCCGTAACTAGACACTTTAGCGATGTGCGCAAGAAGCGGCATCGGTGCCCCCCCTTAACGCAAACCGGCGGCAGTGCGCGCCGTATATACGCGCCAAAAATATAGTAGCGTGGCTCCACGGGAAAGGGGTGTGGCCACAAAATAATACCAATTCATATAATGGTGCACAGTAGTCTCCATTATTAAAATTACGCCACACAGTAGCGCCACTACACCAGGTAGAGCCCCTTTTACAGCTTACGGCAGACAGCATCCCCTTTTTACACATTACGGCAGACAGCGTCCTCTTTTTACACATTACGGCAGACAGCATCCCCTTTTTTACACATTACGGCAGACAGCGTCCCCTTTTTTACACATTACGGCAGAGTCCCATTTTTTTACACATTACGGCAGACAGCGTCCCCCTTTTTTACACATTACGGCAGACAGCGTCCCCTTTTTTTACACATTACGGCAGACAGAGTCCTTTTTTTTTGCACAGTACGGCAGACAGAGTCCCCTTTTTTTTTTTACACATTATGGCAGACAGCGCCCCCCTTTTTTACACAATACGGCAGACAGCGTCCCTTTTTTACACATTACGGCAAACAGCATCTCCTTTTTTACACATTACGGCAGACAGAGTCCCCTTTTTACACATTACGGCAGACAGCGTCCACTTTTTTACACATTACGGCAGAGAGCGTCCCCTTTTTTACACATTACGGCAGAGAGCATCCACCTTTTACACGTTACGGCAGACAGCGCCCCCTTTTACACATTACAGCAGACAGAGTCCCCCTTTTACACATTATGGCAGGCAGAGTCGCCCTTTAACACAGTACGGCAGGCAGATTCCCCCTTACACCCCCCCTCCTACCCTTAGGGTGTAGTGTAGTGTAGTGAAGTGTATTGTGGTGTAGTGTAGTGTAGTGTAGTGTAGTGTAGTCACTTACGTGCTGTTGCGGACAGGCGGGCGGCGGCGGCTTCACCGGGACACGGGCGGGCGGGTGGCAGCAGCGGCTTCCAAATTGCAGGGGAGGGGGGCCGGGCTGCCAATGGGCCATTGAGAAGCCTGCCTGTCACACAGACCCCGCAGCGGCTTGAAAACTTCCTCTGAACTTGAAGCCGCCCGCCCGCCTGTGTCCAGCTGAAGTCGGCGGCTTCAGCTGGACACAGGCGGGCGGGCGGTGGCGGCTTCAAGTTCAGAGGAAGTTGTGGAATATAGGTGGGCGGGTGGCGGAGGCTTTAGCTGTACATGGTTGTGTCCAGGCGGGCGGCGGCTTCAGAGGGACACGGGCGGCGCCGCCATCAGCGGGACACAGGCGGCGGCGCCTTCAGCAGTCTGGGCTCAGAGCTAGCAGGTTTGATGCCCGATGGTGCGCCCTCAGTGCATTTGCGCTGTGGGCAAGGCACCATCGGCACACACCTAGTTACGGCTCTGCTTCTTATCTTCACCTACCTTAAAGGGGGTACACACGGAACGATATTCAGCTAATTTCTATGCAGTCTGACTAGATTGCTTAGAAATTAGCTGAACATCGCTCCGTGTGTAGGGGTGCCGGCGACAGCGATGCATGGTCCCGCGTGTCGCTATCGGCGGTGCTAGCAATCTAGCAGGTCGCTCACTTCACCGCTGGGCCAGCAGTGCTCATTTCACTCTGCGGCCAGCAGTGCAATTGAAAAGCTTCGCTAGACCCTGAGTGAAACTACATCGGTCGTTGTAATAGTATGTTGTGCGTGCGCATTGCGAACGAAAGCAGCTAGCGATCAACTCGGAATGACCCCCGTAATGCGTAATGTGGTGCTATTTGTATAATGAGGTGCTATACGTGTAATGCGGTGCTATACATGTAATGTGCTATTCGTGTTATGTGGTGCTATTCATGTTATGTGGTGCTACTTGTGTAATGCAGTGCTATATGCATAGTGCAGTGCTATACAGTGCTATACGTGTGATGTGGTGCTATTCATGTAATAAAGCAGGCGGAGAGCTGCATAGGCTCGAAGCCACATAAGCGCCCTCATTTTTTGGGACTATTTGGTTTAAGATAGGGCAGGTCTAGCCTTAGTGATTGACAAGTGCGGGTCATGTGACCCGGTTGGCCTATCAGGCATTTGTGTAGGAGGAGGTATATATATATGCATGACTGGCAGCCATCTTCCTCTTGCCATTTTGGATGCAGAAAGGATCAGTGTGTTTCAATTTTGCATTGTTGTTCTATGTATTTTGCATTGTGTCTCCCTTTTCCTTTCTCTCCCCTCGCAGGCTGTGCTGCAGTGTCATTTCCCTAGTGTTAGTAATGTCCATCAATTTCCCATCATGAGTTCGGCCGTATTGACTAGCTTTAGCGGTTCTCGGGCTCCCCTTTTTTCTCTTTTTTGCCTGCAATGTTTCCACACTCTCAGGGCTCTGGCACATCATGGCTCGTCCCTGTGGGTCCGGGGTCGGGGTCTTACGCTGGGGGATTTTCCCATGGGGCCCTCCCACAGACCCCTTATTGGTCAGCGCCATTCCCACAGGCCCCTTCCGCATGGCACCCAAGTTACGTCGCCTAAGCTCCCTGGCCTCCCGCCTTCGGTACGGCTGTTAGCGCAGCGAACACAGGGCCTGTGACCGCACCGGTTCCACCTTCCCGGCTTCCCCTTCCCCTCCCGCCCTCCTTTGCATCCTGTCCCCCCCACCCCTGGGTTTGTTCCTCCCCTGCCCCCCTCTTCTGTTTCCCCATTAGGTGGATCATCCGCGACCTTAGCGGAGTCTGGATCCGGTGCCCGGCAGAAGAGGTCGTCGACGCAGCGGAGCAGGCCTTTGGGAGCAGGTGAAGCTGGGGGATCTCGGGTCCCTGTCCGGCCCCGTCGCCGCGTTCGAAGAGGCGGGAGGCCCTTCTGGAACTGGCGAGATGGTTACTCATTCTTCTTCCGACAGTTCTTCTTCCAGTTCTTCAGATACTAGGTATTCTGCGTCCCCTGGGCGCCCGCGTAAATTAGCCAGACTCATCGCGCATTGCATACACAAGAAGGATAGGAAGGCCAAGAGCAAGGGTGCTGCTGTTGCGTCAGAGCCTCCCCTCTTTACTGAAATGGTACACTGCACGAACACGGCGGTTATCAGGGGTTTAGGTATGAGGGACAAGATTAAGAAAGGTAAATATGTTGACATGTTTACCCTTACGGACGACATGAGGAAGGCTTTCGATAAAGCTAAGAAGGTTGGGGCATTGGTGAAAATGCTTTTCGCAATTTTTTAGGTTTCTTGGTTTTTGCAGCGTGCTACGCCGAGACGAGGCCAGCTGAGTATCCTAACATGGTCAAATATCTGTTCCTGGTCCACAAAATGTACTTGACCTCCAAGGGTTTCCCAAGGCGGGAGTTTGACGAAAAGTTCCGTCGCAACCAGGACGGCAACCCGACCTTACCCTTGGGGTTTAAGGACGTTGAGGTGTGGCTTGAGGTCACGCAACACGGTAAGCCCCCAGTGGATTCCCTAGGCAGCAAATCGGTCTCGGACATCCGTCCGAGTCCGGCCTCTGGGAATAAAGGAAAGTGTTTTGCCTTCAACGACGGCAAGTGTGTCCGAGGTTCGAGTTGCCGTTTTTGCCACTCAAGCAATGTGTGTGGTGGGGGTCACTCGGCAAAAGACTGCACTTCAGCTGCAGGGTCCCAGCTCTCTGATGCTGCCGACGCACCTGGAAGTGGTAAATAAGGCACTTTCTCCCGTTAACATTGGGGAATTAACCAAATGGTTGGTTTCTTATCCTGATATCCCCTCCAATCGATTTTTGTTAGATGGTTTCCGTTACGGTTTTTGACTGCCCATTGCAGATTTGGTCGTCGTGATCTCCCGATGCAATTTGATTTCCCGTGAGTGGTCTCCCATTAGGTTCAGGCTGAAATTCGCTTGGGCCGCATGTGTGGCCCTTTCCCGTCCCCCCCATTACCGGGGCTCTGATTTCACCCTTGGGCGTGGTGCCCAAAAAGGCCCTGGGTCAATTCCGCCTTATTCAGCATTTATCCCACCCTCATGGCGGTTCAGTCAATGACGCGGATGGGTCCCATCCGCGGCCTGCAGGGTTCGGTACCAATCCTTTGATGAAGCCCTTCATTTGGTTAAGGCGGCGGGTCCCGGTGCCCTCATGGCCAAGTTGGATATTGAGTCCGCTTTTCGCCTGATTCCCATCCACCCCGATTCCCTGCTGTTTCTGGGTTTCCGCTTAGGGGGTAGTTTCTACGTCGATAGGTGCTTGCCGATGGGTTGTTCCGTATCTTGCGCCTACTTTGAGAAATTCAGCTAGTTTTTACATTGGTGTATACAGTCGGCCTCCGGTCACGCGGGGGTTGCCCATTATTTAGACGATTTTCTCTTCGTTGGCCCAAAGGATAGTTCGGTTTGCAGGTATGTTCTGGGACTCGCCCAGCATTTGTTCTGTCTTCTTGGGGTGCCTGTGGCCCCTTATAAGACCGAGGGGCCCACGGGTTGCCTCAGTTATTTGGGCATTGAAATCGATTCGGGGGCCGGTTGTTGCCGGCTGCCCGCTGATAAGGTGCACAAATTGCTGGGTCTCATAGAGGAATGCCTCCGTAGACGTAGGGTCAGACTGAAACAGGTTCAATCGTTGCTCGGGTCTTTTAATTTTGCGTGCAGGATCATCCCCATGGGGCGTGTTTTCTGCCGTAAACTTGAGAGGTCCACGGCGGGTGTGAAGTGAATTTTTAAATTTTCCTCCGAGGGGGCCGAATTACAATTGCCATCATTCACGGTCCACGGGAGGTTTTTTGAGTTTTCTCCATCACTTGGGTTCTTCTTTATGCATGCTGTTTCATTGTATCTCAATGCGTTTGAATAGTGGCTGATGTTCGGAATTTTCTTTTGCAGCTGCATTGGATGTCTCGGAACAGATTTGGCTTATTGGCCATTCTTACATCTTTTGGGTGGAGAGGCATCCTATGGCGGGGCGAACGAGTGACTTTTTGGAGGACAGAGTAGTCAGATGGTTGGGGGTTAGTGGATTGTTTTGGGTTGGCTTGCTTTGGCTGCTGTTTCGCCATGAACGAAGGTGGGGTCGGCCCGGCTGGATCATCATTCACCTAGGGTAGAATGACATGGGTTGAGTCAAGGGCATCGACCTTATCCTGAGTGTCAAGGCAGATCTGGTCGCGTTGCGAGCTTCCTGGCCTCAGGTGACAGTGGTATGGTCTGACATTGTGCCCCGTTTTCACTGGCGGGGTGCGGTTCATTTTTCAGCCATTGAAAAGGCTCGTAAGAAAGTTAATTCTGCTGTGTCGGTTTATGTTCAGGCGATAGGTGGTTTGGTAGTTAGGCATCCGCTTCTGGTCCTCCATAATTCGCAGTTCTATATGGAAGACGGTGTTCACCTTTCCCCTGCGGGTATTGGTGTGTTTTTGGAGAGTATTTTTCGAGTTTTGGCTGGTTAAGTTATGTTTTGGTTCTTGTTGGATGGCGGTCTGTGGTTTAGGAAACCTTGTTGTGGCGGAAAGTCGCTACCAGCCAGCGGTCAAAGTATACATGAGTGGCCATTGTGGGGCACCCCCTTTTGGTAAGACGGCGAGTGTGTTACCCCCCTGCGGGTGGACTACGGACGTTCCCATGCGGTTTCGTCCAAGGCTCTGCTAGAGTAAAGGGGATGAGTCCTGCACAGTGCGGTTTATGTTTTAGGAGGCGGTTATAAGTCCCCTCCTAGTTTAATTGGTTTTATTACAGTTGACTAGTGCTGGAGAGTTGGTAGCGCCTTTTCTTTGCCATCCTCCAATATTTAGTTTAAATCTGGGTCATCAAACAATAAATACCATTTTTGCTGTTGGTGTCCGTGTGGTTATTTCTTAGTGCTAAGCTAGCTAAGTTATAGATGTACTGTAAGTGTGTCACAATAAAGTTATAGGTGACTTATGTGGTGGCTATGTATGTAATGTGATGGCTATGTATGTAATAGGGGTGGATTGGCCACTGGAACAGATTCTGCTGTGCTGGTCCCCTGTGTCGGTGTTTCACTACTTGTGTGTGCTCCCTCCGTGTACTGTGCTGTATGTAATGTGTGCTCCCTGCACTTTGCTGTATGTAGTGTGTGCTCCCCCTCCCTGTACTGTGCTGTATGTAATGTGTGCTCCCTCCCTGTACTGTGCTGTATGTAGTGTGTGCTCTCCCTCCCTGTACTGTGCTGTATGTAGTGTGTGCTCCCCCTCCCTGTACTGTGCTGTATGTAGTGTGTTCTCCCTTCCTGTACTGTGCTGTATGTAGTGTGTGCTCCCTCCCTGTACTGTGCTGTATGTAGTGTGTGCTCCCTCTCCCTGTACTGTGCTGTATGTAGTGTGTGCTCCTCCTCCCTGTACTGTGCTGTATGCAGGGGTTAAAGTGGTCCTGGTGAGGTGCTGGAACTCTTGGAGGAGGACCATGAAGGCACCAGGACCTGAGGAAGGAGTAGGTGGCTGCAGCAGATCAGCAACACTAGTGCCGCCTGTATCATCAATTGACGCAGATGATGGGGTGGGCTTTTCTGTTGGAATTACTGTGAAGGGCAATGAAGGAGGTGGAACTAGTTCCCCCTACCATTACAGGTGGTGGAACTCGGTTCCACCTCGTTCCCCCCCACTTTAACCCCTGGCTGTATGTAGTGTGTTTCTCCTCCCTGTACTGTGCTGTATGTAGTGTGTGCTCCCTCCCTGTACTGTGCTGTATGTAGTGTGTACTCCTCCTCCCTGTACTGTGCTGTATGCAGTGTGTACTCCTCCCTGTACTGTGCTGTATGTAGTGTGTGCTCCCTCCCTGTACTGTGCTGTATGTAGTGTGTACTCCCTCCCTGTACTGTGCTGTATGTAGTGTGTGCTCCCCCTCCCTGTACTGTGCTGTATGTAGTGTGTGCTCCCCCTCCCTGTACTGTGCTGTATGTAGTGTGTGCTCCTCCTCCCTGTACTGTGCTGTATGTAGTGTGTGCTCCTTCCCTGTACTGTGCTGTATGTAGTGTGTGCTCCTCCTCCCTGTACTGTGCTGTATGTAGTGTGTGCACCCTCTCCCTGTACTGTGCTGTATGTAGTGTGTGCTCCCCCTCCCTGTACTATGCTGTATGTAGTGTGTTCTCCCTCCCTGTACTATGCTGTATGTAGTGTGCTCCCTCCCTGTACTGTGCTGTATGTAGTGTGTGCTCCCTCCCTGTACTGTGCTGTATGTAGTGTGTGCTCCCTCCCTGTACTGTGCTGTATGTAGTGTGTGCTCCCCCTCCCTGTACTGTGCTGTATGTAGTGTGTGCTCCCTCCCTGTACTGTGCTGTATGTAGTGTGTGCTCCTTCCCTGTACTGTGCTGTATGTAGTGTGTGCTCCCCCTCCCTGTACTGTGCTGTATGTAGTGTGTGCTCCCTCCCTGTACTGTGCTGTATGTAGTGTGTGCTCCTCCTCCCTGTACTGTGCTGTATGTAGTGTGTGCTCCTTCCCTGTACTGTGCTGTATGTAGTGTGTGCTCCTTCCCTTTACTGTGCTGTATGTAGTGTGTGCTCCCCCTCCCTGTACTGTGCTGTATGTAGTGTGTGCTCCTTCCCTGTACTGTGCTGTATGTAGTGTGTGCTCCCTCCCTGTACTGTTCTGTATGTAGTGTGTGCTACTTCCCTGTACTGTGCTGTATGTAGTGTGTACGCCTCCTCCTTGTACTCTATAAGGGTAAAAAAAAAATGATGTTTGTAGAATGAAAAATCAATAAAATCAGCAGTAGATTAAAGGCATGACTGCAGTGTCAGTAGACACTGAAAGTGGGCATATCAGTCCTTGTATATTCAGACGTACAGATGTGCATCAGGGAAGGGTATTGTAGCAGCATATGCATAAAGTCACTGGTAAATATTAGCATAACGTAAAGCAAAGGAGGCCCCAACTGTGTCTATCTCAGAATCAGGACCTCTGAGGAGTGACCCCGCCCTCTTGACAGATCTCCCCCTCAACAGACTCCGCCTCCATTAGGGCTGCTTCCATAAATTTCCCAGGCTGGCGTTCGATCCCAATCCGCCCCTGGCTGTGCTTGTATATTGCCGCCTATTACATAATCCCGTTAGTGTTGTACTTCACAGTTCCCTAGTAGTGAGTAACCAACTCTGACCATGAAATCTCCAGCCAGCTATATTTCTAAGTAGAAGTGATGTTTATTGTCAGCTTGATATCTTTTCTGTTGTATGTCACCATTATTAAAATGGAAGGCAGTCAATTTGCCAGTTGACGGGATCCCAGCTGTCAGGAGACTGACGCCGGAATCCTGACACCCAGTGAAATACCGTCCAAAATCCTCACTTGGGTGGAGGTCCACGCCACCACCCGAGGGGGAATATAACCCTATGGCGACCAGAGGTTGCCACCGGGCCCGAAGCGTGGTGAGCGGACACGCTGCGCTCGCTGTTAGTATGCCGACTGTCGAGATCCTAGCGTCTGTCTCCTGACCGCCGGGATCCAGACAGCCGGGATATCATACTGATCCCATTAAAACAGTTCTTACTTATATGTTAAGCCACAATAAAAATATATTTTTTTAAATGAAAAAAAAATTTAATAGATAAACGCTATGAAATACAGTATGTGATCTGTGATACGTATGATTCTGATATTAATGTTTTTTTTCTCTTAAAAGGCTTAACCTATTTAAAATACATTTTAAAAATAAAAAAATAACATTTTGTGCAGGTGAAGCGTAAAATATAAACTGTGTAATTGTTGTGTGAAGGTATCGGGTCAAATTAACAGTCTTTTGAGAATAACTTTTACTGTTTCCATTCATCAGCAAATAAAGAGTTAAATATTTTCACTTGGAAGGAGACTGCTGTCCTCATTTAACCAAATAGAAGCCCCATTGTGTCAGCACTAAGAACATTCCTTCAGGTGCACCAGTGCAGATGGGTAGAGACCGAACTATTGTATTCAATATGCAGGTGCACAGACCATTATTTACTTTCCTAGATTGGTACAACATGTCTGAATAGAAACTGCTGCTTAGAGGTGGTGCCACATGGGAGCTCTTGAATGCTGCGCTTTTCCACCTAGGAAAGTGCAGCCTTCATAAAGGCTCAATCTGCTGCAGTGATGACAGGTGGAAGATAAGTGGAAACACTCTACCTCTGTCACAGGAGAGCCATTCAGCTCAGAACACAGTTCCATGCAGAGGCCTAACCCTTTGAGAGCCCAGAAGTTTACAAACAAAAAAAATGTTAGTAAGGAGACTAGGCACAAAACACTTATATCACCTTAGGCCTCATACCTAAGAATAAATTATGTTTTACATCCAAAGTGTACATATATTTACAGTACTTACAGGACAAATATGATTTCTTGTGCATACAGTGTATATACCCTTAAAACCTGGATTGTTAGGTACCTTGACGACCCATTTGGGAAACACTGCCTTATGCATAAGAGCAGTAATAACTTTCATAAGTAAATCAGTTTCCCAAACGCCAGCATTACAGTTTATCTTTTAAGGCTATCCATGCTTATAAGTACCGCGCGCTGACCGTTTGCGCAACTGGAGCACATAAGTTATCTATGGTTCATCACAGATGACAATTATTTTTATTGATTTTTTGCAATTTACAAGCAATATTTTTGATCATCATTTGCAGGATAATAGTGGGGACTACAAAAATCATGTAAAAAAATTAAATTCTGTAGAATGTTTTTAAAAAAATATATGGATGGAAATGTCAATGAATTTTTGAGTTTGTAATACATGTTTTATTGGTTCATGAAGAAATGTGACAACTGCTTTGAAGTATAAATGGGCAGCAGATGTCTCTTAGCAAAAGGATAAGGGAGGGATCTAGACTAGCTGGGTAGTGCAAGCACTGCTGGGCTACTTATGTGTGCTTGCCTTGTCCCCTAGGCTAGAATTTCCTAGTTCCCTCTAGTCCAGGAGTGTCAAACTTGCAGCCCTCCAGCAGTTGTGGAACTACACATCCCAGCATGCCCTGCCACAGATTTTCTATTTTCTATTTGGGAGTGCAGCAACTGTGGCAGGGCATGCTGGGATGTTTAGTTCACAACAGCTGGAGGGACACGAGTTTGACACCCCTGCTCTAGTTTATTCATAAGTCATACTAACCCAGAGGTTCTCAAACGCGGTTCTCAAGGCACCCCAATGGTCCAGGTTTAGGTATATCTATGGCTTAGCACAGATGGTTAAATCAAATTGACTGAGATGCTAATGAAATCACCTGTGGCCAAGTATGAATAAACTTAAAACCTGGACCGTTGGGGTACATGAGGACCGCGTTTAAGAACCTCTGTACTAACCTATACCTTCCAACATGACCCTCTTTACAGGAGGGACAGAATGCTCCGCTCCTGGACTTCCCTCTTAATGTATGATTGCCATTACCTGTGCTGAAACTCCTTTCTTATCCATTAACTAGTCCAACACAGGTGCCGGCTTTCATAAATTAAGAGGGAAATTCAGAGGCAGAGGATTCTGTCCCTCCTGGAGAGGGTCATGTTGGGTGGAATGCTAGCCTACTTTTCATACTTTGGGGCTTATTTATCAATGAATTATAAAACTCATTGCATATGATAAATGCTGCTCCAGCCAATTAGCACCTAATGGTGGGTACATACTGGTAGATATATCTACAGATCAATGGATCTGCAGATATATCTATAGCTGGATCAGGCAGTCGGTTGTGCATACACACTGCCCGATCCATCATGATTTACGTCACAAACTGGGTGGGCATTTACATGCGCCCACCCAGTTGAGCCGTCAATCACCACCGACCTCTGCGGCATGTGTACAGCTGGTCGGCTGACCGCCCGTACACACACAACGATGCACCAATATATATGTAGTTATATAGGTCATCATGTGTGCAGCAGGACCGGTTCGATATGTCTGTGAACGACGGCATTCACAGACATATCAATGGTACACAATGGCCGACGGGCCAGCGATATATCGGTCGTTCAATAGAACTGTCGTGTTCAGCTCCTAACGTGTTTGTAAAATGACAATTGGGAGCTGATTGGCTGGATCATGATTTATCATATGCTATGAGTTTTATCATTGACAACAAGTTTTATCACCCGTTGATAAATGGGCCCCTTTGTTTCCAAGAGAGTTGGAGGAAAGGTAGCAAAAGATGTGGACAAGGGGCTTGATTGATTGATTGATTGATTGATTGATTGATTGTGCACTTTGCACATACTTGCCTACCTGACCCTCTCCATGAGGGAGAAAATGCTCTGTTCCTGGACTTTCCTGGTAATGTATGATTGCCATCACCTGTGGTGAAACACCTTTCTTATCAATTAACTAGCTCACCACAGGTGATGGCAATCATACATTACCAGGAAAGTCCAGGAACAGAGCATTTTCTCCCTCATGGAGAGAGTCAGGTAGACAAGTATGACTTTGCATCATCAATTGGGTGGGACAAAGTGTATGATGTTGCAGTTCAACTCATCGGGTCACGATCACCTCACTGAAACATAAATGTATTTTATCACACAGCACTCTTTATACACTGTGATCAGGCGGAGTCCAACCACTCTAGAATTAGCCTTAACACTAAATGGATCATGATAAGTGCCCACCAAATACCCAGTTATGCACATACAGTATACTACTTTTCACAGAACTAGGAGAGCACAAGGGAAATTAAAGCAGTCAGGAACTTTATATAAGTCATTAAAAAGTACCAACACCCACAAGTAACAATAACCTAACCCACACTGTCTACCTGTATAACCATCATCAACTGTGGTATGTCTTTGAAACCTCTGCCAAAAAGTCAGGAAAGATTGTCACCCAAAGATTTTCGTACTGTGGCGTACTCTGGCACAGAGACACAACCTTGACAGTTGTGTCTTTTACTTTTCTCCCAGAGAAGGTAATGCCTGTAGAACCTGCTGCAATAAAGGGTCACTTCCCTTTGGTTGGTCAGAAAGATGTAATGGCACCAGTAAAAAACGATTCTGATCCTCCACTTGCATAAGTGGTTAGAGATGGGACAGCAGCACAGTGTAATTAATTTTATGTGTTACATAAGCTACTCACTTGCCGCAGTTTGCCATTTAATTGTGGGCACTGGGTTATCATCATTAATGAGTAATTAATGCTACAGTCCCTTAACCATAGACCATATGCTCTGTTCGCCTGTGGTCTATTTTGATGTTAATTTATATATTCTCAAGATTCAGTTGCAGGCAGGTGTTATATTTCTGTGGCCTTGCAATGAGGTGGGAACATCAGAGTGTCTTCCAACCACAGCACACCTCTTATTTTATTTATTCTCAGTAGCATGGAAGCCACATGTTCTAATTTCTGCTATCCATTTTTTAAAATCATTAATATAATTAGTCCACAGGATCCGCCCGAGACTGATACTACGATTAGGCAAACTTATGTGGTTCCCTAAGACACTAAAGAATAAGGGGGTGCCTAAAATACTGAATGAGTGGCAAAATGTGACAGCTCAACACCACACCATACCCTAAGTCTGAGGATATTCCACCCTTGGGAGCCCACAGAACTTCTGCTGGATCTGGACTTGAGTCCTATGCTATAGTGCAGGGGTGTCCAAACTTTTTGCGAAGAGGGTCAGGTGAGGTGAAAATGTGTGGAGGCTGATCATTCAGCTTGACATTCTTTGAACCATTAATCACCTCAGAAGACTAAACAAATAACTTGTCTTACCTGCTCTAATGTGAAGGGTGATACTGAGATCTCGACTGCAGTAAATAGGCCAGGTCTGGCTCAAAGACAGTGGTTTTGATGTGCAAGATATCACGCAGGTGAGAGAGTCACTTAGACTTGTCCTCACGCGGATTTTGTTATGGTTCATAACCAAGAATGTCTTCTCGCACAAGTATGTCGAGCCAAACAAGCTCAGCATTTTCTTAGCAAATGTTCGAGTCTCTTGGAACCTGCCTTTATCCAGCTGGTGGTAAAAGTTGACAAGAGGGAGCTGTTAGTTTCCCGACTGCGACACTCAACGTCACACTGCAGCTCAATGAGCTCCAGCTGCAGGTGGTCTGGAGCGTTATCAGGAACCACGGAGAAAGGAGAGGAAAGGTGTCATCCGGTGCCTGGTTACTATGGTCAGAGTGCCAGGATGGCACAGCATATATTTATAACATGTAAATAAGGGCTGGCACTGTTCAGTTATAAAGGTTCCAGATATAGCAGACACCTATCCAGATATAGAAGAGGGGGTTCCAGTAATAGTGCACCTTGATATATATATTTAGTTGGGGAAGGTCATAAAATTAGGATCACAGAACTGTTCAAGATGGCCACCGCCGCATGTGTGCCGTCCCAGTCACACTGCAGAGTCCCAGGGGAGCACAGTAAACCAGCTGGCCATTCGCCGCCAATCCACGGTAGAAGCAGGGGTCCAGCAGAGTGGGGACGCCTAGCAGAGGACACCGCTTGCCGCTGCACGTCACGCTGGGTCTCTCTGTGTGGTCTGGGATGCTCGCGGACAGGGCGCGCTGTGCTGCGGATCCCGGCTTAATGTGGAGGGGAAGGCCGCAGCCCACAGGAGCGAGTTTATACACTCCTCGGCTCCGCTGCTCAGTCTCCTTTGGTCTCCTCAATATCGGGTGAGCAGTAGCGTGGGCTTAGCTGGGAGAAGATGTCTGCTTTAGCTGTTTATGGGTAGCCCTTGTAGGAGTTCAGCAGAGACACGACTCTCTAGCCTTCAGACGCCAGACCACGGACCTAAGCTAAAATAGCTTTCACAGAGGCTGCGGGCCGGTGTAAATTTGAGCACGGGCCGCAATTGGCCCCCAGGCCGGACTTTGGACATGCCTGCTATACTGTAACTAGGCTAGGGATCACCATGGGGCAAGATGTGCCACCTAGAAATGGGCAATATAAAGGCAGCAACTACTGGCTCAGATAGTGATTTAAAGCCAAGGAGATTTTGCTTTCATTCCCAGAACCAAGTTCACCCAATTGCCTAACATGACTGAGCTGCCACAATCTGAATACACACTCATCTATAATGGTTGCCATGGTCAGTCAGCCACAAAAGGTAGCTGCATATATAATGTAGCTTTCTCATATGTCCTAGATTTGGCCGGATTAACAATGGGGCGGATGGAGCTGCAGCTCCAAGCCCCCCATTGAAAATAGGCCCAGAGAGTTCCCTGCAGTGCAGACAAGAAAAAAAACATTTCCTGTCAGCACATACAGCAGCGCACGCGCCTCCGGCTGCTCATTCACCCCCACCCCAAACTGGGTAACCTGTGTCCTGACCTCTTCGTGTTGCAAGGGGGTGGGGCTTCAGACGGGCACGGGGGCGGAGCCTCGGAAATAGCTCTGAGACAGCAGCCTCCTGTCAAGACCCTTCCCCTCTTTTATGAGGCATGGTATTGTATAAGCTGCAGCAGGAATGGTATGCTGCAGCAAAAGCATTTATGGTTTGATGGACAAGGGGGCGGGGCTTCGGACGGGCACGAGGGCGGAGCCTTGGAGCTATCTCCGAGGCTCCGGCCCCATGCCCATCCAAAGCCCCGCCCCCTCGTCCATCAAACCATAAATGCTTTTGCTGCAGCATACCATTCCTGCTGCAGCTTATACAATAACATGCCTCATGAAAGAGGGGAAGGGTCTTGACAGGAGGCTGGTGTCTCTCAGGAGAGCTGGGTCCCTGGATGTCAGCTGAGGGGGCATGCAAAACCATGTGAGTAGCAGCCCACACCAGGCCCTGAGGTCTCCTATGTAAGTGGTGTCTATGTCAGTAAGTTTTGAGGGGTGTGTGTGTGTCACTAAGTAAGTAATGTCTGTCAGTAAGTAGTGTCAGTGTCAGTAGCTTTTGCGTTGTGTGTGTGTCAGTAAGTTTTGTATTGTGTCTGTGTCAGTCACGGCCGGATCTAGGGGGGGGGGGCGCGAAGGGGGCGACCGCCCCCCCCTAACACAGTCATAGCCACGCCCACTTTTGAGCAGAAGAGAGCTCTCCTGGGAGAGCCTTAGGCAGAACGATGTGCTGCAGCTTATACCACAGCAGCACAGGGGAGCCAGGAGAGCAAGGGTTACAGAGCATTTGCCCCTCACTTGCTGATGTGTGGCTACTAGGGCTAATAAATACAATTACCCCATAGCACAGTCACATGTAGATAGAACAATCGCAAAGCTCTATCTCAGTCTCACTCAAAAAGTTCAGTCAGAATTGAGAGAGGAGGAGTTAGGACTGCAGATGGGAGGAGTCAAGATTAAACAGTAAACCACCCCCCCTAAAGAAAAGTCTAGATCCATCCCTGGTGTCAGTAAGTTTTGCATTGTGTGTGTGTGTGTGTGTGTGTGTGTGTGTGTGTGTGTGTGTGTGTGTCAATAAGTAGTGTCTGTCAGTAAGTGGTGTCTGTGTAAGTTTTGTGTTGTTCCGTGTGTGTCAGTATGTTTTGCGCTGTGTTTGTGTGTCAGCCAGTCCTGCAAGTGTGGCGGTACGCTCCGGTACAGCGTACCATTAAGAATGTGTCCGCCAGTACGGCATACCCCCGCCACACTGTAAAACACCACCACCAAGCTCCTAGACCTTGCTCGGAGGCGCCGCCAGCACCTTCTTCCTTTTCCAGGAAAAGGACTGCTGGGAGCATGAAGGTGATGTAATCACCCTCCCGCACCTGGCAGACTGGCAGAGAAAAAGTGACGGTGGGGTGCCTGGCCAGCGGTGTGTGGGTGTTATTCAGTATACCAGTTGTTGGGATCCCGACGCACAGTAAACTGGCGCCAGAATCCCGACAACCGGCATACCAACACCTTTTCTCCCTCTTGGGGGTCCACGACCGCCCTGGAGGAAGGATAGCGTGGCGCTTACGTGCGCCACCGTGCCCACAGCGTGGTGAGCGCAGCGAGCCCTAAATGGGTTCATTTGCGCTCGCCCTGTTGTCGGGAAGCCGGCGGTCGGGATCCCGGCGCCGGTATGCTGGCCGCCGGGGACCCGGCTGCCGGCAACTCATACTACACCCCGGCGAGTAACTCTAATGGTCAGGACCCCTCCCAACAAGTACAATTAGGCGGCAATCCCGAGTTTTGCTGGTGCAGTAAGATTTATTGATCCAAAATCTTACTTAATAAATCCTACTGCACCAGCAAGACTTGGGAGTGCAGCCTCATTGTACTCTGTCCACAGCTTGAAAAACCGAAGGAGGGCACTGGAGCAAATATTCACATCATAACAGGATGAGTGCTGGGTACACATCTTATATATAATATTTTTTATTCTATAACCAGTGACACATCCTGCTGTCCTTGTCTCTGGAGTCCGCAGGGACAGGGGGTGTCTGTGCCATGGATTCACATAATATATAACACTCCACCTAGTGTCACATGGTCACATCCCTTAATGACATGTGACCATGCCCACGGCGCGCAGGCACAGTACCACTGAGAAAAAAATTCTGTGTGCACCACTGGTGTCAGTAAGAAGTGTCTGTCAGTAAGTAGTGTTTGTGTCAGTACATTTTGCATGGTGTCTGTGTCAGTAAGTTTTGTGTTGTGTTTGTGTGTCAGTAAGTAGAGTCTGTCAGTAAGTGGTGTCAGTGTCAAAAAGTTTTGTGCTGTGCGTGTGTGTCAGTAACTAGTATTTTTGTCAGTATGTTTTGTATTGTGTGTGTGTCTATCTATCAGTAAGTGGTGTCTATGTCAGTTAATTTTGTGATGTGTGTGTGTCAGTAAATAGTGTCTGTCAGTAGGTTTTGCTCTGTGTGTGTCAGTAAGTAGTGTCTGTCAGTAAGTGGTGGGTGTCTGTGTCAGTAATGCGCCTTTCACACCGCAAAAATAACCTGGTATAGACCGGGTATATTGCCGAGGCGACACATTTCGATGTGCGTTTTGAAAGGGGTCATGGGCGAATTCCGGGTTGCCTGACCTGGTAATTCAACCCGGGAATAAAGCAACCCGGGACCCGTTCACTGCATACGGAGTGGCGGCGCGGAGATGATCTCATCTCCCAGCGCTGTCTCCGCACCCGCCCCTGATGCCAACTCCATCTCCGCCCACGGATGGCAACCCGAACCGGCAAATTGCCGGGTCGGGTTGGCGGTGTGCAGGGTCAAATGCCGGGTCCCACCCAGGAATGGACCCATTTCCAATTCCCAGGTGGGACCCGGCATTGTGATGTGAGAGCGGTATAAGTATTGTGTTGTGTGTGTGTCAGTAAGTAATGTCTGTGTCAGTAAGTTTATCTGTGTTGTGCATGTGTGTCAGTCAGTAATATCTATCAACAAGTGGTGTCTGTGTCGGTAAGTTTTGCGTGTGTGTGTATTAGTAAGTAGTGTCTGTCAGTAAGTGATGATTGTGTCAGTAAGCTTTGTGTTGTGTGTGTGTCAGTAAGTAGTGTCTGTCAGTAAGTGGTGACTGTGTCACTCACATGGCATAGGCCACACACCCTATTTAGACCACACCCACACCACACTGATCACATCACTAGTCACACCACCGCAGCGCTTCACACCTCCTGCCGAGGCACACAATAGGCCCTTCCTAAATTTCAGCTCCAGGCCCATATGGACCTTCATCTGGCACTGGTCCTAGAGGATGCTGGGGACTCCGTAAGGACCATGGGGTATAGACGGGATCCGCAGGAGACATGGGCACACTATAAGACTTTGAATAGGTGTGAACTGGCTCCTCCCTCTATGCCCCTCCTCCAGACCCCAGTTAGACTCTGTGCCCAGGAGTGACTGGACACACACTAGGGGAGCTCTACAGAGTTTCTCTAAAGACTTTATTGTTAGGTTTTTTATTTTCAGAGAGACCTGCTGGCTACAGGCTCTCTGCATTGTGGGACTGAGGGGAGAGTAGTCAGACCTACTTCTTCTTAGTTCAAGGGCTCTGCTTCTTAGGCTACTGGACACCATTAGCTCCAGAGGGTTCGATCACTTGGTTCGCCTAGCTGCTTGTTCCCGAAGCCGCGCCGTCACCCCCCTCACAGAAGTCAGAAGAAAGAAGCCGGGTGAGTATTAGAAGAAAAGAAGACTTCAGTGACGGCAGAAGACTTCAGTAACGGAGGTACAGCGCAGCGGTCGCGCTGCGCTCCATGCTCCCACACACCAACGGCACTCACAGGGTGCAGGGCGCTGGGGGGGAGCGCCCTGGGCAGCAAGTTACTGTAAGTTGTTACAGCTGGCATATGTACATATTAGGTGCCTGGACACCGTCTACGATACCCCCACCAGATAACGCAGCAGCCCCGCCGCGCGCCATTGCTCCCACACACCAACGGTTTTTACAATGGGGCAGGGCGCTAGGGGGGAGCCCCCTGGGCAGCTATATATATATATATATATATTTATACCTTTGAGGCATCTATACAGTATGTGGTCACTGTATAGGCAACCCCAATAGCATAAATAAGGCTATATTTTTAGCGGGCTGAATCGCGTCGAGAAAGGGTGGGGCTTAGCCCTCACTTCAGGATACAGTGCCATTTTCTGCAATGTCCCCGCCAAGAACAGTACAGAGGTGGGGGGGCACGGTGTTTAGTGCTATATAAAGGAAAATATAGCACTATTTTAGACAAATGGGCATGTAATCTGTATGTTATGCTTATATATATATAGATCGGTGTGTTCCCTGTCGGTATCCACTATAGCTTTAGTTGACCTGTGTCGTCAGGAGTGAGTGCTCTGTCATGGTTGGAGATCACTGTCGGCATCTCCGACGCCTGTTGGCACTTGATTCTGTAGATCCAGTGTCAGCAGGTCGGTAGTTGTGTACTTGTCAACAGTAATCACTGTAGGGGAGACACTGTTAGTATGTGGGTGACTCTGTCGGCACCAACTGTTTTTTACTGGGTGTAAATTATCGTGCAGTAACTACCTTAGACCTGTATATATGTTTATATGTATATGTATGGTGCGGTTGCCATGGGCCTGTAGTCCGAGCACAGACATGGTAGTATATGGGGGGCAGGGCTGTTTCTAGCCAAGTTGGCTCCCAGTGCGAGATTTAAAAATGCGCCCCCATGACATAAAAAAATGTGCCCCCACACACACACACCTAGATAAAAAAACAACTTGTGCGCGCACCCGACAAGGGGGCGTGGTCTCATCTAAATGGGTGTGGCCTCATTTGAATGGGCATGGCCTCGTCTGAAAAGACTACCTCACAATCCAGTTTTTGAGCCTGCTCCAACAGATCACGACCACCACAGGAAAAAAAAAATTCTACCATATTAAGTCCCACACAGTAATGCCCCCTGCACCATATTATGCCACACACCGCAATGCCCTTGATACATTAAATCCCCACACTATGGCAGGCAAGAGTCCCCATTTCACACATTACGGCAGGTGTCCCCATTTTACACATTGAGAGAGAGAGAGAGAATACTTACAGAGGCGATTACCGCTCTTCGGCCCGCCTCACCAGTCGCTCCTTGCGCCGGCCTTTCCCTCTACCTAACTTGGATCCCCCTCTGTACTCCGCTCGGGGGGGGGGGGGGGGGTTCGTGGTTCGTGGAGTGACGGGGTTGCGTCGTGACTAACAAAGCTAAATATTTATCTTATTAAAAACACGTTAAAGGTTAAAGAACACAGTACGCAATTTGGTGCAAAAAGTACTGCAAGGGTACTCCCTTAACTATACCTTAAGGAATGTACTTATACTGTAAACCTCTGTGTAGTGGTAGAGTGTAAATGCAACACAGAATAACCTTATTACCTTTAAAGCTGTTCGAGCGTCACCGACGCTCTGAGAATACTTAACACTATAAGGAATACACAGATACCGTGCTCAGGGTCCAACGCCTAATATATATATTATGAATGATATACTTGCAAAAGAATTAATACAAATACAAATCATACACTACAATATAACATAGACTACCTAACCAGATAACTACACAGGAAATACAATACAATACAATACTATTTAAGGGAAAATAAGAGAGAAAGAGGGGAAGAGAGAGAGAGAGAGAAATGGCTCATAATAACAAGAAGATCAATATGATTTCAGAGAAGCTTACACATGTGAGGAACAATCGCTGCGCAGTTATTCAATGCTGAGAATCTTTGTGGAGAAAATACTTGACCTTACCCATACTGGCTGTCCCTATATACAACACAACCCTACAATACCGCATGGGACAGAAGCTAGACTCCATTTTGAGAAAACTCCCATGAAGACTGCAACACATGGTTGAAAGGGGGAGGGGAAAACACCCGGCAGCAGCCATTTTAGATTTGCAGGTCCAAACACATGGCACTCTCTACTACACCACAATCACATAGCAGAAGACACAAGACTCCATTTTATTCCAAAATGTCCAAGCCTCAGAACAATGCATATGTTCTGATTTTACAATTCCAAACCATCTAAATCACCTTTCACAATTTCAATCCAACTTCCTAGAACCATCTTATTCACTTTCACATTCCAAACAACTTCAGTATCTCAATAACCAGAGCATATTCATCACAAGACCAGATCACAATGTAACCACACATCTCAGCCTGCCATTGCTACCAGCACATGTTCAAACGTAACTGCATGGTGGTATTTATGATTAACAAGATATATATTATAACTAACCAGTACAATCTATTTTAAATCACCATAGGCAAACAAATACCACAAATGCTATGCTACAGGTTGTCTAATGTCCCAGCTACCATCACATATTCCCAGATCTATCACACAAACACCCAACAATCACACAACCAAGTTACAATATCCTATTTAAACCAGAAAGCAATCTGTCTATATTTCCTTATCTAGCCATGTGAATTCAATACTTAGCCTTTGGTGCCTGGTGATGATCCAGCCATGCTTCTGGGAGCTTTGTTCTGAGTGTAGCTTCATTACATCTGTTCTCTGAGGCCACCAGCAAAAACTGACCCCCAACCCCCCCAGACAGGAACTATCCTCCTGTGTGTCTGTTCCTAGGGGAGGGGTCTCTCTCTCTCCTTTGTATATGTTAATCAGGTTCAGCCCTGAAAATCTTAGTAAAAGGTTGGCTTGATCATCCATTGTTCATCTAACAAAGTGATCTTAGCTTTTATACATATAATCATATCTATCCGCTGCAATGTCCCACAACTTCACAACCAGCATCAAACTAACCCACACATCATTCTGCTTGCTTCAATACCAAACATGATGGGCGCATCTGGTTCTGTTCAGATAATACATATTCATGACATCAATTCATCAGCCAATTCTAAATCTCCATGATGTCTGGTGCTTGACATTATTATAACCATGTACTGTATGAAACAAGCGCCGAATCCATCTCCGTGCCATGTCCGAGCAAATGCGTGTGTTTCCATATATTGCTGTGCTCGCTGCGCATATTTGCAAGTATAGCGACTTAAATGTGTGTGTGGTTTGTATGTTCTCTCTATGTAATATTTTTGACTTTGACAGTCCACCCTTTGGCAGTCACCAATAACTGCCACTTCCTAAAACATTTCAAAAAGAGAAAAATATATGTCATATGTAAATACATTTCTATGATTGGGTAAGGGAGGAGAGAAGAAGGTGGGAAAAAGGTATGACCTAGTGAGATAGCAGAAGTATGTATGTATGAATCCATGTTTGGGGGGTCATGTATCATCGTGCCGTACGTGTTTTAAATCAAGCTTCGAGGTATTGCGAAGTATACATTTGAATTCCTTCTTATCCCGTACTAAGGGTCTGTGGATGGGCTGTCAAACTTTACCGAGCTCGTTTCGGCTTTTGGTTGCAACAAAATGGGGGAGCACATTTTAGTTGATGATACATGAATGGGGGAGGTATGTGATTGCTGATATCTGTGCCTGTATTCCCTATCGACTATGTGTGTCACTACCTGAGGGTTGTAGAAATGAAGATAAAGAACACTTATGGTAAATGCAGTGGTATTCTATGTCAGGTTAATGTACATTTGTCGGTTGAAGTCTTGTTCGGTGTCTGTTGGTTGCAGTCTTCTTTGTGCTTTTGCCCATAAGGTGCGAGCAAAAGCTGTCAATGTCCATAGATTTACAAAAGTGTTGGGCTAGCGTAATTTTAAAATTTCTAGGGAAACTGGGGATCCATGGCATAGTTCATCAAAAATCTGTGTATAAGGTTGTCAAAACTTCTTCTTTAATCCATCTGTTGTCTGTATATCGGCTCATCAAATTCCTCGTCCAAGTGGGTCTTCTTACCTTGGAGGAAAACGGAAAAACAGGTGAAAGAAACGGACCGTATAATCGCATTTTCATCACATCATTGTTTCTACAGTTGGGTCATAAATCAAATCCATTGAAATTACAGTTTCCTCACTCCTTAGACTCATTACCTCAGGTAGTACTTTTCCAATATAACACAATCCTTCAGAGTTTGGGGCAAGCCGCTCATACGCCTTTCTCCCGCATATGAAATATGCATCATCGGGGAGAACATATGGGACGGAATATGTCATAACCATATTACAAACCTTCCATGTGAAATCTCCTAACCCTAATTCTCCCATCTGTTTAGTACACGTGTCAGGTTGTACGATATGTGCACAGTATCCTGGTGATACCTCTCCAACTCTCGTAATCCTATTTCCTAAGGTATACCTATACCGGAAAGATTTTCCTCTACTGGCTATGTGGCGTATAAGCTCTGTATCTGTAGGCATTCTATCTGCTCTATGCGAAAAGGTCATGGTTTGGTTACTCCATGACACTTCCCAATTTCCCGGCTTTCGGGGATTGGAGATGTTAAAACATAATATGGACCTATCCACATGATATTGGTGGAGCTTCAAACTAGGAGGGCTGGAGATATTAAACCTCCTGTCCACCGGTCTCCCACCACTTAACTCAAGTACCTCCCCTAACGTTAAAGGAAATGGTACTAGCCCTGATTTGCTATGACCTTGAGGTACTTGAGAGCATACCCAACAATCTGTCTTATTTAACACACTACCCACTAAGGAGTGATAGTCACTCAATGGATGCCGGTCCATGTGGATATTAAAACTGGATTGGCATTTCTTAATGCACCCATCCTCAACTACGTTATCACAGAGCCTACAGATACAGTTTTCTTCAGTTAACAATCCAAAAAAAAATGTTTACAAATAACATGGCTGTTAGATTGTTTCCGGTACTCGCCTTTGTTCGGTGATTGGGTTGCTATTGGAAATTTACACCTCCATCTTTATCATCAGGACCTTTCTGGATCCTTTCTCGACCTCACTGATACTCTCACCGAAACAGACTGCTCTGGTCAACATCATGGTCAACAGGAAAATCCATATCACAGTCTCTTGGGGCAAGTCCATCTTACAGGAGGAGAAAAGAAGAAATTTGTAATGGGATACAGAAAAACAGTTTGAGGGGGAGAGAAACTTGTTACGATATTAAGTTCTCTAGTCTTGTTGTTCTTCTTGTTCCGCTGTCATCTCAAAGGTGCTGTCTTTCAGTCTTCCAAACGAACATTCCGATAATGCAATATTCCTTCCAAATCAGCGATCTCTCTGTAAGGAGCAAAAATCTTGCATTACCATTTGTTTAACTGATGTGTGACATACCATCTTTAAAACATGAAAGCATGAGTGAGAAGAGAGAGAAAACAACAACAACAGCAAAAAAAACAAAAGAGAAAGAACAATTTATATGCATGTGTATATTACTTAAATCAACAATAGCCATCAATAGGAAAAGAGAAAAAAAAACATTTTTCAAACATTTTAAAACATTGTCAGATCGTCAGGCTGTCATATCTACATGTCCAATGGTTTCTTTGCGCCGTCCCTCCCCCCAGCACCATACTCCACTTTCTGTATCTGGCCAGGATACATTGATGCGGATAGGTCATGCTGGGGTTTGGTAGACTTCTGCAAAGACCAAGCGGATATGCAATGTTTGAGTCCTTACTAATAATCGTCAGAGATGGGGAGATAGAGAGAGAGAGAAAAAAAACATTTCACAGATACATTTACAATGTTTCACCTGGTCATTCCTGTGTCTTCAGGGAATGACCTCCCAATTTATTAACCGTTACCTCAGGCTTACCATCAGTTCTAATGATCACCTTTCCTGACTACATATCATGAGTGTGGGCCAAAATTCTTCCTATCTGATCCCTGATTATAATTTGGTGTGTCATTACTTTGCTCATTTCTTGGTCTAGGGGGTCTGACTTTATGTGGGCTATTACAGTTGCTGGCATAATGCCCTTCTCTTTTGCAAAGATCACAAATCCTTGAGTTCCTCCATGTGCCAATGGCCTGGGGTTTTGGTTGATTTGATGCCTCCTCAAACGCTTGGATGCTCATCACCATCAACCGCTTTCCCTGTACCTACCTGATTCCTTGGATACCATGATTATGTCGTTGTCTAGGGAGTTGATATACCTTCTGTGAATCTTTGATCATACAGTTAGATCTTTCCTAGGATCTGGGTAATCAGACATGATTGATCTCAATTCTGTCCGGGACCAGGGATGGCGCATTGCACTGTCCTTGACGGGAATGGTTCCCTGATCGTCAGTCTTCCCATTGGGGACTGTGATCACCCTGACAGGACTAAACTCAATTACATCACCTTGTTTTGGTCCTACAATATGGGGTACATTTGTTTGTGCGTGATATAAAACATTGTACGTACCTGTGGACACGACCTCACCTGACCCTCCGTTAGGGGGTTTGATTATTGCCTTTACCAATTTGGTCGCGTCCACCTGGATGTCTTGTAGGCTGGCTGCTGGAAGAGATGCCGACATCGTTCTGGGCTCACTTTCTTGCTGATAATCCTGAGGGAAGTTTAACATGGGGTGCGACTTGCACAGGTTAACATTTGTGATTTTTATACATTTATTTTTATAAACATTATTACATTTGTTACTTTCGTTCTTAATACAGTTACTAAGTGCATTTTTATCATACAACATTGTGCCATTTCTCTGCAACCATAATCCTCTCCATTGCCATGTCTCTCCTCTCAAGATGAAAGTTAGGTATGTAAGTTACATTTCTTTGCATTTCACTTTCCTGTTGCCATAACTGCAAACAATCATCATGTTTAACTCGTTTCCAGGATTTTATGAGACAGATCCTCCGCCTTAAATTATGCAACACCTCTGAGTCAAAACTACCTATCCCAGGAAATGGTGCTTTATCCCCCGCAGTCATTCGTGTCCATTCATCACAAAAGGTCTCAGTGTGGGGACCATACTTCCCCCACATTACTAACCGAGCAGACCCTCGGGGTCTGCAAGCCTCTGCAGTCTGAACCCTGACTGCTGAACGTCCCTGTGTTGTGCACTTGGCTGCCATTGTGGACCTCTTTTAACACAGAAAAACTTCCTAAAATGCACCAAACACAGAAATCTACGTTGGAAATCCTTAAAGCTCTTCCACTGAACTTCTTCTGCTCCGAGTATCTCCGGTCCGCCTTCTAGCAGACACGTGTAGCCGTTGCAGGCCCTATCTCTAGAGATTTTACCAGTGAAAATTCTCTTCCTTTTTTTTCTCTTTACACAAATCACGCTTGCATGTGCTTCCCACAACACGTATGAGGGCAATTTACCTCGTATCACGTTGCGTTATTGGTCACACCTACAACCGTGCGGTCCAATCGTACCCCTTATAGACACTTGTTGCCCATAAATGGTAGGATCATTGGAGTCTCCCTACTGTGCTCCAAAACAGCCAGAGCGTAATACAACGAAAACTTTATCACACTCTGTTGCACGTTTTCACTCAGACCGTGCTCATCACGTTCCACTAAAGATCACACAGATCACAAAGTCCACAAAGCGGGATTCAATACCGTTTTATCACACAGATCACAAAGTCCACAAAGCGGGATTCAATACACTCATACCGTTTTCAACCCACTATCATTCTTATAGTTTTCTGATCAGAAAAAAAATAATTTCCCGTAGTCTGATAGCTCTCCCCAGAGGCGTTACAGTAAAGTAAGGTATTTAAACTAAATTTTGGAAACTGAACAAATGTGTGCTATTGTCTTGTGGCTTCTGTATCGCCTTACTATAAATGTAAGCGATATTTCACTATATAAACGCTTACCAAACACCACACAGTATCTTCTATGCTGTGTGCTTGTTTTTTTCAATTACTCCCTTACCTTTTTTTTTTTTTTTAAATAGCAGCAAATTTTCTCAGCACGTTATCAATGCAAATGGCAAACAGGAAGGTGAGATATGTGAAAGTACACAGATGAAAATGCAATTCTAAATTAATCTAATAACATACATTGATGTAAGCACAGACATATAGACATTACATATATGTACTAATCACTTATTACATATATGAGACCTTATTCAGTGCTTCCAATTTGCATACGAATGTGCTTTCAAACTATCTGTGAATGCAATCTCCTTCACTGCTGGGAGAGAAAAAAAACAACAAACCAGTCACACAAGTTCATTTGCATTTCAATGGCCCATCTCACAACTAGCAGAGAATCCTAGAATCTTGGAGGTGAGAGGGGAAAAAGAAAAAAAAAACACAACAAAAAACAAAACAACAACTTTCATTAAGCCCTATCTGAACTATTTATAATTGACTATGACACTGGTTAAATAAATGCATTGGTAACTCATAAATGGTGATTTTTTATTTTTTTTTGACAATGGATGGCTGATTATTTCCTGAGTCAACTGAAAAGCAGCCGTTCAAAAAAAAAAAAATTTGACCTTCCCAAAATGGCCGCTGCTCCTCCCCCTTCCACCTCCATGAGGGTCACACAAAATGGTGGACAGACCATGCGGCCTCTCCTGCCATAAAGAAAATCACCATGCTAGCTCCCAAAGTAACTTTTAAATGTACTTTTAAACCTACTTAAACAGATAAACAATCTAATCTTAATCAAACACGATATGATCCATTTGAACCTGGTTTTGCGACAATAAAAATACATTTTAGCATCTTAAATATTATGAGAAACGCCTTGTCCCTTAAAATTTCCTATCAGCGTCTTACTGATACCACAATACATTAACGTGGATGTTTTTTTTTTTGTTTTTTGTTTTTTCAGCATTTTGTGAGATGTCCATCATTAGCCGGTCAATTACAGCCGCGTTTGTAATGTACAGTGCATCATTAAGATCGTGATATCGCGGACCAGAGCCCCCATCTAACAAAGCTAAATATTTATCTTATTAAAAACACGTTAAAGGTTAAAGAACACAGTACGCAATTTGGCGCAAAAAGTACTGCAAGGGTACTCCCTTAACTATACCTTAAGGAATGTACTTATACTGTAAACCTCTGTGTAGTGGTAGAGTGTAAATGCAACACAGAATAACCTTATTACCTTTAAAGCTGTTCGAGCGTCACCGACGCTCTGAGAATACTTAACACTATAAGGAATACACAGATACCGTGCTCAGGGTCCAACGCCTAATATATATATTATGAATGATATACTTGCAAAAGAATTAATACAAATACAAATCATACACTACAATATAACATAGACTACCTAACCAGATAACTACACAGGAAATACAATACAATACAATACTATTTAAGGGAAAATAAGAGAGAAAGAGGGGAAGAGAGAGAGAGAGAGAAATGGCTCATAATAACAAGAAGATCAATATGATTTCAGAGAAGCTTACACATGTGAGGAACAATCGCTGCGCAGTTATTCAATGCTGAGAATCTTTGTGGAGAAAATACTTGACCTTACCCATACTGGCTGTCCCTATATACAACACAACCCTACAATACCGCATGGGACAGAAGCTAGACTCCATTTTGAGAAAACTCCCATGAAGACTGCAACACATGGTTGAAAGGGGGAGGGGAAAACACCCGGCAGCAGCCATTTTAGATTTGCAGGTCCAAACACATGGCACTCTCTACTACACCACAATCACATAGCAGAAGACACAAGACTCCATTTTATTCCAAAATGTCCAAGCCTCAGAACAATGCATATGTTCTGATTTTACAATTCCAAACCATCTAAATCACCTTTCACAATTTCAATCCAACTTCCTAGAACCATCTTATTCACTTTCACATTCCAAACAACTTCAGTATCTCAATAACCAGAGCATATTCATCACAAGACCAGATCACAATGTAACCACACATCTCAGCCTGCCATTGCTACCAGCACATGTTCAAACGTAACTGCATGGTGGTATTTATGATTAACAAGATATATATTATAACTAACCAGTACAATCTATTTTAAATCACCATAGGCAAACAAATACCACAAATGCTATGCTACAGGTTGTCTAATGTCCCAGCTACCATCACAGATTCCCAGATCTATCACACAAACACCCAACAATCACACAACCAAGTTACAATATCCTATTTAAACCAGAAAGCAATCTGTCTATATTTCCTTATCTAGCCATGTGAATTCAATACTTAGCCTTTGGTGCCTGGTGATGATCCAGCCATGCTTCTGGGAGCTTTGTTCTGAGTGTAGCTTCATTACATCTGTTCTCTGAGGCCACCAGCAAAAACTGACCCCCAACCCCCCCAGACAGGAACTATCCTCCTGTGTGTCTGTTCCTAGGGGAGGGGTCTCTCTCTCTCCTTTGTATATGTTAATCAGGTTCAGCCCTGAAAATCTTAGTAAAAGGTTGGCTTGATCATCCATTGTTCATCTAACAAAGTGATCTTAGCTTTTATACATATAATCATATCTATCCGCTGCAATGTCCCACAACTTCACAACCAGCATCAAACTAACCCACACATCATTCTGCTTGCTTCAATACCAAACATGATGGGCGCATCTGGTTCTGTTCAGATAATACATATTCATGACATCAATTCATCAGCCAATTCTAAATCTCCATGATGTCTGGTGCTTGACATTATTATAACCATGTACTGTATGAAACAAGCGCCGAATCCATCTCCGTGCCATGTCCGAGCAAATGCGTGTGTTTCCATATATTGCTGTGCTCGCTGCGCATATTTGCAAGTATAGCGACTTAAATGTGTGTGTGGTTTGTATGTTCTCTCTATGTAATATTTTTGACTTTGACATGACGTAACGACGCAACCGCATCTTTCCGTGAAACTCCACCCCCCCGAGTGGGTTACTCGGGGAGAAATAGGAGGGGGAAGCAGGGAGCCACAGTTAGTGCCGCGGCGGGCGCCCAGTGCCTGCCCCAAGAAACGGCCCTGATGGGGGGGGAGTGTTATTAAATTTGTTTATGTATACTTCCCTCGGTCCCCTCGGTGTTGCATGACTGTTATTTTGCCTGGTTACTACTCCCTGCTGTCGACGAATACTAGTTTTCTGTCGACCATAATGTTTTCCTGGTAGATCCACCACTGGGGCATTCAGTACATGGTCATACACATTCAGAACACACACTTGGGACCCGATGGTTCCAGATAATCCGCTTATATGTACGTTATATATATATATATATATATATATATATATATATATATATATATATATATATATATATAGGATAATGTAATGAGCGGCACTCCAAAGGATTTTCAATAAATCATACAGCTCACCAGGCCGATTTGCGTTCAACGTTTCAGGTGTCTTTATTTACACCTTTCGTCAGGATACGAAATCCTGACGAAAGGTGTAAATAAAGACACCTGAAACGTTGAACGCAAATCGGCCTGGTGAGCTGTATGATTTATTGAAAATCCTTTGGAGTGCCGCCCATTACATTATCCTCATAGGCGTGCGCAGCACATTTTATTAGGGGGTGCATGACTGGAGTGGCGTGCCTAGCACCGCCTACTGGGCGTGCCTAGCACCTCCTACTGGGCGTGTCTAGCACCGCCTAATGGGCTAGTATACACATATATATATAAAAAAAGGGTTACACACACTTGGGAGAGAAGCTGCCGGGGGAAGTGGAGCAGGGAACTGCACATACACAGTACAATCCCGTGATTGGAACCGCCAATCCCAGGATTCAAACCCTGGTGTTTTGGGGTTGGGATCCCGCAGATCCCAGTGATCGCGCTGAGCGAAAAAAATTGTGGGTCCCAGGGACCCATTACGTTAAAAAAATTGGGGTCCTACTCCACTGTTTCTGGGTCCTATCACATATTATGGGGGTAGAGGCAGGGAGAAGCTGGTTAGAGCTGGAGGTAGAGGCAGGGAGAAGTTAGGGTAGAGCTAGGGGTAGAGGGGGTAAGGGCAGGAAGTGCTGGGAGTAGAGAGGGGTAAGTGCAGACAGCAGTTGGGATAGTGCTGAGGGGCAAGGAAGGGGATAGGGGCAGGCAGTGCTGGGGGTAGTGAGGGGCTAAAGGTAGATAGCAGCTGGGGTAGTACTGGGGGGCAAGACGGGGGTTAGGGGAAGTCAATACTGGGGGTAAGGAGGAGGAAAGGATAGATAGCAGCAGGGGCAAGTAGTCTTCAATGCTGTAAGTGTAATAACACTTAAAAAAAAACCTGTGATCCTAGCTCACCGCTCTGTCACTACAGCCACACACTGCAATCACTGCACCCTTACTAAAGACACACACTATAATCACTGCACCCCTACTACTGCCACACACTGCAATCACTGTGCCCTCACTACTGCCACACACTGCAATCACTGCGCCCTCACTACTGCCACACACGGCAATCACTGCGCTCTCACTGCTGCCATCACTGCGCCCTCACTACTGCCACACACTGCAATCACTGCGCCCTCACTACTGCCACACACTGCAATCACTGCGCCCTCACTACTGCCACACACTATAATCACTGCACCCTCACTACTGCCACACACTGCAATCACTAGTCTGCGCCCTCACTACTGCCACACACTGCAATCACTGCGCCCTCACTGCTGCCACACACTGCCATCACTGCGCCCTCACTACTGCCACACACTGCAATCACTGCGCCCTCACTACTGCCACACACTGCAATCACTGCGCCCTCACTACTGCCACACTATAATCACTGCACCCTCACTACTGCCACACACTGCAATCACTGCGCTCTCACTACTGTCGCACACTGCAATCACTACGGCGACACATTGCCTTCTCTGTATTTTCTCTGCGTCCCCTTCTCCGTTCTTATTGCAATTACGTCCTGCCTGTAGCGGCCCATCACCTTGTGGATGGCCGTCTCTAGCCTCTGTTGGAGGTCCCCGCGAGGTGAGGCATCAGCCTGTCTGGATCACCGATCCAGGGGGCAGTGCTCTCAGGTGGCTCTCTCCTCCCAGCTCCCCTCTGCCGATAGCACAGCAACACGGTCTGTGGAGAACTGTGGGGCGGCGCTGAGGCCACGGGGTATCGGCAGGGGCATAACTAGAACTTTGGGGGCCCCATAACAAAATTTTGAAAAGGGACACCTTTCTACAGAGAGGGGAGGTAGAGGGTGACAAAAACCCAGGGGTAGAGTGTGCGTACAAGGTGGCACAAACACACACAAGGATAGGGGGTACAGTGTCACACAGGGGTAGGGGGTACAGGGTGTCACACATATGGGTAGAGGAGTACAAACACACACACACATGGGGTAATGGGTACACTGTGTCACACATACACAGGGGTAGGGGGTATAGTGCAGGGTGTCACACAATGTCTGCGTGGGCAGTAACAGGCAGGGTACGGTCCCCGGGCTGTAAGTCACCTGTGTCCAGCACCCAGCAGTTCAGCGTTGTCCTGGTACTGCTAGCCCTGGCTCCCGGGCACACACCAATCCACCAGCTGTAGGAGCAGTACGTATGTCTGGCGGGAAGAGCTGCCCATGTCCCCCTGGGACACCCGGCAGCGCCTGCTTGGCTCACCATTCATGCAGAGCCAGCCGTACGTGTGACCGCTCACAAAGGATACCCCACAACCTGGGCACAGCAGATTTCGCCCAGTGGTGGGTCCCTCTGCGCAGTCTCTTCGAGCTTCAGCAGGCACTCCATCAGACCTCCAGCTGCAGCCGCCGAGCGGAATCCATTTCTTCCTTCAGCACCGCTACCCACCGGAGAAGGGCTGTTTGCAGTGTGTCTGGTGTGGGGGATGTGGCCCACGGTAGTTACGCCACGAGGTATCGGGATTCCAGCAGCTCTGGCATTGGCTGCAGGTGCTGCTCGCCGCGGGAGGGACTAGTGGGTAGGCGGAACACACTCCTGAGCGCGGCTCCCTGCTGACGGCATACTGTATGTACTTTTTCAGAATGGGTGGGGGTACCCGGGTATGAGCTCCAGTGGGATTGGCTACAAGTTTAATGAATGATATCTGCCTTGCCTGGCTGCTTCTCCTCCACTTTTATAGTCCCCTCTGCAGCTGGGCAAGGGAGACATCAATTATTAAACCTGTAGCCAATACAGGCAGAGCGCGTCTCCGGGGACCAACCCACTTTGAAAAAGTGAGTCACCGGGCAGCAAAATCGCGTAAAATACGCGCCATATCGCGTTTTTGCGAACACTGGATCCCAATCTCTGGATTGGCCCCCCTATTCACAACTGGCCTTGCTGCCCTCCGGTAGAAACAATAGATGCTAAGTGGATGGTGGCACTTGCAGGACTTTAAAGCATGCTACGTTCCTCTGCTGAGTTGTCAACGTTTCAACTTATTCAATAAATTTTTGTCAGGAAATAATGAAAATTATTGTCCTGACGAAAATGTATTGAATAAATTGAAACATTGACAACTCAGCAGAGGAACGTAGCATGCTTTAAAGTCCTGCAAGTGCCACCATCCACTTAGCATCTATATATAAACATATATACATATATAAATATATATATTTATATATATATATATATATATATATATACTTAAACATATATACATACTGAGTATATATATATATATATATATATACACACACACACACATATATATATATACACACACACACATATATATATATATATATACACACACACACACGTGTGTGTATATATATATATATATATATATACACATGTTTATATATATACACAGACACTTTTGAATACATGTAAGTTGCCTTACTATTATCAAAAATAAACGTCATCGTGCGCTGGTCTGCCCCTGCATTTTGTGCTGGAGGGTAGCAAAGGTCCGGCCACAGTGGTGGCGCAATGTCCGGAGTCTCACTGACTCCGCAAAGGACCATGGGTGGAGGAGCTGCTGCAGCCGGGCATGCGCAGCAGCCCTCCTCCCGATAGGGGCTATCATACATACGCTAACTACAGTGCCCCACCAACAGTGCCGGCGCCGCAGCCCGCAGTGCACCCGCATCGGCGCCACCACAGGCGGCTCTGTTCAGATGTGCGACTGCAGAGCCGCTGGCGGCGCCATATCTTCACATCGGCGGCACAACGGATCACAGGTGCGGGGGGGGGGGGGCGGGGTGCCGGACATTAGGGGGTGCCTGTGCGCACCAGGCACCCCCCGTGCGCACGCCTATGATTATCCTGTTTGCTGGGCCTTGCAGTGCCACGGGAGGGCACCCAGGTATTTGGTCTCTGCTGTAGGAGTGCCGGTCATAACTGTTTCTTTTCTATATATATATATATATATATATATAGGATATGTGTGTATTTGTGTATTACATGATGTATATTCATATTATGATTTATAATGAATGCTGAAGTAACAGTATTCCTTCTCATGTGCTGGTCGCTCTGTTGAGAAAGCTCTAGGTCGGCCGTGACGAGTTGGTCTCAGATCCTCTCAAGGAGTCCGAATGTTTATTCTATTTCCCGCCGCGGATTGAATACTGCGAAGGTCAACTCCTGGTCGACACGGGGCCCTATCTCAAAGGATCGTATACAGGAAGCTAAGTGATATTTTATTTCTATGCTTTGATGTTGTTTGCATTACAGGCGCATGGGGGAGTGTTTATATTTGGATAGGCATCCGATAGATTTACCCTAAAAAGAGAGGGGATGTTCCTTATGTTGGTTCTTCTCTATAACATTGCGGCAGGCTGCCGTGCGTATACAGGAGGTGTGGCCGGGGGAATGCTGAGGCTGACTCCGAGAAATACTGGAGTTTCTTCCTGGGTCGGTGTACCGATGTTGGTAATGCCTCAGTTCAGTCAATCTCGGCGGATAAGGCTGGAAAATCTAACTTCGTGAGTTAGTCCTCTTCGCAATGGTTGGTGACGCATTCTTTTGTAGGATGCAGTTGTTTTAACCGGTTCGATACCGTTCTTTTTTCCTTTTCTGTGCAGGCAGTGGAAGGTGAAAAGGTAAGAGTTCTGCAGCCTTGTTAGGTTCACAGAAGCGGATGTTGTTTTCTGTTTCTACCACATCCTCCGCATGTCGCTGAGTCTATCTGGCTGGAGCCCACTCCGGTGGGAGCTCGTCTACTACTTTTCAGTCAGTCTGGGAATAGACTAGGGCCTGTGAGTTAATTATAGGATCCAAAGGGGGGCATTCTGGCATTACAGAGGTTTCCCCCCACTAAATTTTCTAATAGATCTTGCCGTTTCCCCTCGGGAAGGGGAGGTAGTACGCAACGCCATACCAGAGGTGCGTCAGGTTCAGAGCATTGTCCTGCTGTCCCTGTTTAGAAAAAAAAAATGAATGTGTTGTTCTCCGCATTCTGATTACCTGGGTGGATATCCAGGATTGTCTTTGCCATTTCGCCGGAGTGATGGCAGTGGGATGGTATTCTTTCAATAGTAAGACCCGTGGTTGTTCTGTTCTGGAACATTGGCACCCATTCCGAGTTGTTCGCTCGCAAGGCGATTTTAGCAGTATTGCACACGCTAAGCCGCCGCCTACTGGGAGTGAATCTTAGCTTCTTAAAATTGCGAACGAAAGATTCGCAATATTGCGATTACACATCTCGTAGCAGTTTCAGAGTAGCTTCAGACTTACTCGGCATCTGCGATCAGTTCAGTGCTTATCGTTCCTGGTTTGACGTCACAAACACACCCAGCGTTCGCCCAGACACTCCTCCGTTTCTCCAGCCACTCCCGCGTTTTTTCCGGAAACGGTAGCGTTTTTTCCCACACGCCCATAAAATGGCCTGTTTCCGCCCAGTAACACCCATTTCCTGTCAATCACACTACGATCGCCTGAGCGAAGAAAAAGCGGTGAGTAAAAATCCAAACTTCATAGCAAATTTACTTGGCGCAGTCGCAGTGCGGACATTGCGCATGCGCACTAAGCGGAAAAACGCTGCGATGCGAAGAAATTTACCGAGCGAACGACTCGGAATGACCTCCATTCTCCGGATTACGGCGAGGTCAAGACACAAGTGGTGCAAATCGTTGTTTTCTATCTGACTGCTCTTCAACACAGCGGAAAGCTGTTATTCCCAACGACGCAGGCGTCGGAGGTGGGTATCAGAGTAGATACGGAACGGTTGAGGTTCTGTGTGTTCCTGTGGAATGAGGTCTGAGGATCCGGAGTCGGATCAGATTTGCAGTGACAATTCATCAATATGTTCCGTTGATGAAGAAGATCGGTGCGCCCTCAGAGGCCGTTTCGGTGAGCAGGTCAGATGCCAGAGTGGTTTTCACGGGACCAGTTGGAAATGCGGTCCGGGTCTCACCTGCGCATGCGCCGGAATATAATCCTGATCAGTGCCGTAACTAGACATTTTGGAGCTGTGTGCAAGAAACACCATCGCCCCCCCCCCCCCCCCCTGCATATTGAAAATTGGGCCAGTGCGCGCATAAAAAATGTAGGGGCGTGGCTTCATGTGGAAGGGGCGTGGCCACAGAATAACGCCAATTCGTACTATGCTGCACAGTAGCACCGCTTATATGTTTTACACCAGGTAGAGCCCGCTTCTACACATTACGCCAGACAGAGTCCCCTTTTACGGCTCCTCTTCTGGATACATTTTAAAATATAACAAAATCATTTTTTTAATCTTACCTTTATCTTATTCTGTATAAACTGGCTGGGGGCCGCCGTGCTCTGCCTGCAATTCATTATGGCTCCTCCCGTCGTCTTGATGTGCGGAAAGTGGAGCTGGGGACACACGAGGAGGACGCTGGGACAAGATGAGGGGTGCTTGTTATTAGAGGTGAGCCAGGGACAGGAAAAGGTAGGAGACGGGGGACAAGAGAAGGAGCAGGGGTGCTGGGTATTAAAGGTGGAGGGGAGGTGGCAGCCAGAAGACAGGAGGAGTAGGCTGGCACTAGCACATGTAGGAGGGGAGGTTTGAATATTAAAAAAAAACCCTGAATGGACTGATCCCCCTGTAATACATAGTAGAAGGGGGTGGGGCACTATCATTAGCTCTGCCCCTCCCGCATCCCCCCAATTTGCTCCATTATGTGGTGGCGGAGCATACAGATAAGAGTTGCCCAGCCCCATGAGTAAACTGGGTTTAACCTGTTCCTGAATGAAAATTAAGTGTGTGTGTATGTATGTGTTAAATATATAACATACCTGTTTACAGTATGTGCTTACTAGAGATATATGGTAAATATATTTATATAAAATGTGTGTCCAGTATGTTATGATTAACACATATATACACACTTAATTTTTTTTAGAAGCAGGTTAAGCTCATATACTGTATGTATATATATATATATATATATATATATATATATATATATACATATATATATATACTTGCAGCATATTCATTTATGATATATATATATATATATATATACATCATAAATGAATATGCTGCAAGTGCCACGCCACTGAATAAAATATGTTATTTACTGTTTTTTTTCAAAGTGAGGGCATATATATCCCGCTGTATAACTACTGTGTTTTCTGAGGTGGGAGTCTGGGGACAAGAGGAGGCAGGTGCCGGGGACAGGAGGAGTAGTCTGGGACTACACAAGGAGGAGGGGTGCTGGGTATTAGAGGAATAGGGGGAGCCGGCGGATTAAATTCAAAGAGCCGGGGACTGCTGGGGAGAGACACACCGCGGTGCTGTCATGTCCTCATTTGCGGCAGGCACCTGGCCATTTCAGATCTTGAATGCGCCTGGACGAAATTATCTTAGAAAGCAGAGAGGGGGGCGGGGCCACAGGTCTTCACTGACGGTACACAGACACCCACAGGCATGCCGCACTTCCTCTGCAGCTCTCAGCGCTGCTGAAAATGGGACCAGCCAGGGGGCATCTGTCATCCTGCCCAGTCCTCCTCTGCTTGTATGGTGGGTGCGCTCAGCAGCAGAGAAGCTGAGCGCATACCACTACATACAAGCGCTGCAGCAGCGGGAGGCAGGAAGTTAGGGAGAGAGAGTGCGAGCAGCTGGCCGTGCGGGTGGTGCTGCCAGATGGTGCGCCCACAGTGCAGTTTCGCTGTGTGCAATGCCCCTCTGGCACACACCTAGTTACGGCCCTGATCCTGATAGCCAGGTTTTCGCTCCTGTGATGTCGGTGCAGTTCTCACCTCCTAGAGGGACGATGGTACACAGACACTCACAGGCATGCCGCACTTCCTCTGCAGCTCTCAGTGCTGCTGAAAATGGGACCAGCCAGGGGGCATCTGTCATCCTGCCCAGTCCGCCTCTGCTTGTATGGTGGGTGCGCTCAGCAGCAGAGAAGCTGAGTGCATACCACTACATACAAGCGCTGCAGCAGCGGGAGGCAGGAAATTAGGGAGAGAGAGTGCGAGCAGCTGGCCGTGCGGGTGGTGCTGCCAGATGGTGCGCCCACAGTGCAGTTACGCTGTGTGCAATGCCCCTCTGGCACACACCTAGTTACGGCCCTGATCCTGATAGCCAGGTTTTCACTCCTGTGATGTCGGTGCAGTTCTCACCTCCTAGAGGGACGATGGTACGGAATCCAGGATGAGATCCTGGTGTTCATGCATGCAGATTTCCGAGACTGGGGAGCAGTCCGTGCAAGGGAAGTATTTCCAGAGGAAAAGGTCAAGCGGGGAAGCTTGTCTGCAATAAGTTTTCTTGAATTAAGAGCTATTTTCAATGAACATATGCTTCGTGATCTGCTCGTGTTAATTCTGTTGGACAACTTGACACAGTGGTGTAAGTAAGCCGCTAGGGCAGAACAAGGAGCAAAGCGGCAATGGCAGATGCTAAAAAAGTTTTCCGCTGGGTGGAAAGACTAGTAACCGCTATATTAGCAGTCTTTGTTCCGGATGTGAACGACGGAGAAATAGATTTCTCTGCAGACGCGATCTCCATCCGGGAGAAATACGATCGTCATCGAGAAGTTTTCACTGAAGCGACAAGTCTTGGAGGAATGCCTCAATTGGACATGTTGGCGTCTCGCCTCAACGAGAGATCTCAGAGATATTGTTCCAGGTCAGAGGACACTCAAGCTATGGCAGTGGACGTCCTCCGGACACCTTGGGTGTTTTCAGTTGGTCTATGTGTTCTCTCCGTTTTCACTCTTCTGAGGGTGATAAACATAAGAGGATCAAAGGTTCAGGTGATCCTCATTGTTCCGGTCTAAACGAGGGAGGCTTGGTATCCAAGTCTTCAGGATTTACTCATAGAAGATCCCTGGCCTCTTCCTCTATGTGAGGAACGGTTACAACAAGATCCGGGAGTGTATCAACACTTACCACGGCTGCGTTTGACGGTGGGGCGGTTGAACGCCATATCTTAACCAGAATGGATATTCCAGATGAAGTCGTTTCCACACTTCTTAGGGCTAGTAAAGAAGTAACGGCAAAGCTTTCCCACCGTGTTTGGAGAAAATGTGTGTCTTGGTGTGAATCCAAGAAGGCTACTATGGAAGATTTCAGCTGGGTCGTTCTTCTCCATTCTTTGCAAGCAGGTGTGGGTGCAGGCCTCCATTTCGGTGCGCTTTTGGCCTCATAAATTTTCTTTCAAGAAAGAATTGCCACCTTTTCTGGAAGTGCGGACCTTTGTGTGAGGTGTACTGCACATCCAATCTCCATTTGTGCCCCCATTGGCACCGTGGGCCCTTGACGTGGTGTTGCGTTTTCTTGTGTCAAGATGTTTGGAACCTTTATGAATGGTTGCGTTAAAAAATTCTCTCTTGGAGAGTGGTCATGCTTTTGGCTTTAGCGTCCGCAAGGCAGATGCTAGAAGTTGCGGCTGGGTCTCACAAGAGCCCCTGTTTGATCTTCCAGGTGGATAGAGCGGAATTGAGAACTCGGATAATAGTTCTGCCTAAAAAGTGGTTTTGGGGTTTCACAGAAACCTGCCTATTTGATGCCTGTGGTTGCTTACGCATTGGCTGATTCAAGGTCTCTCGATGTACTCAGGGCTTTGGATATTTATGTTTCCAATTTGGCTCAGATTGGGGAAACAGAGGCTCTGTTTGTTCGGTATGCCCCAGCGTGATTGGGGCGCCTGCGTCTCTGCAGTCTGTTACACGCTGGATCTGTGATACCATTCGGCGGGCTCATTCTACAGCTGGATTGCAGTTACCGAAGTAGGTGGTGACCCATTCTACTAGGTAGATGGGCTATTCTTGGGCGGATGCCCGAGGAGTCTCGCCGGTTCAACTTTGCCGAGCGGCTACTTGGTCGGGTTCAAACACTTTGGATAAGCTGTACAAGTTTGATTCCCTGGCTGATGGGGACCTCATGTTTGCTCAATCGGTGCTGCAGGGTCGTCCGCACTCTCCCGCCCGGTCTGGAGCTTTGGTATAAACCCCATGGTCCTTACGGAGTCCCCAGCATCCTCTAGGACGTATGAGAAAATAGGATTTTAATACCTACCGGTAAATCCTTTTCTCTTAGTCCGTAGAGCAGAGGTTCTCAAACTCGGTCCTCGGGGGCACACACAGTGCATGTTTTGCAGGTAACCCAGCAGGTGCACAGGTGTATTAATTACTCACTGACACATTTTAAAAGATCCACAGGTGGAGCTAATTATTTCACTTGCGATTCTGTGAGGAGACCTGCAAAACATGCACTGTGTGTGCCCCCGAGGACCGAGTTTGAGAACCTCTGCCGTAGAGGATGCTGGGCGCCCGTCCCAGTGCGTACTGTGTCTGCAGTTATTGGTTATGGTTACACTCTTGTGGTGTTTCTTTTCTGTCAGGCTGTTGCTGACGTTGTGCATGCCATGGCGTGCGGTGGCTTATTATTGGTTGTGTTAACACACTGGTTGTGTTACATATTTTCTCAGCATGTTGCTGTGTATTTTTCATGCCTTTGACTGGTATTCTTTTGAATGCCACGTTCTGCGGTATGTTTGTGGTGTGAGCTGGTATGACACTCACCGTGTTTAAACAATAAATTCTTTCCTCGAAATGTCCGTCTCCCTGGGCACAGTTTTCTAATTGAGGTCTGGGGGAGGGGCATAGAGGGAGGAGACAGTTCACACCCATTCAAAGTCTTAGGGGGAGATTCAAATGTTTGAAAAGTCGGTTGGGTGTCTGTTTTTTCCTGTCTATTAGATAGGAAAAAACAGACTCCCAACTGACTTTTCAAACATTTGAATCGCCCCCTTATAGTGTGCCCATGTCTCCTGCGGATCCCGTCTATACCCCATGGTCCTTACGGAGTCCCCAGCATCCTATATGGACTAAGAGAAAAGGATTTACCAGTAGGTATTAAAATCCTATTTTTACTATCTGGGACCAGTAGTGCATGGTCATAAGAGTTACAGCCATAGCCATACCTCCCAACATGACCTATCCCAGAAGGGACAAAGTTCATTGTTACTGGGACAACCACTTAATTTATAATTGCCGTCACCTACAGTATGTTGAACCACAGTAGTTTATTGATAAGAAAGGTGTTTCAACACAGGTGATGGCAAAAGGAAAGGCGTTTCCACACAGGTGATGGCAATCATTAATTAAGAGGGAAGTCCAGGAACAGGGCATTTTGTCCCTCCTGGAATGGGTCATGTTGGGAGGTATACCATAGCTGCAAATCATTCCAAAAAAGGGTTTTTTTTTTGTTTCATTTGTTTGTTAAGCTACCTCTGCATCCGTGCCTTAACCTTCGCATTTTTCATAATTATGTGTATTGTCCAACATCCAGAGTAGTGGTGCTCAACTTGTCTTCTAGTACTCCTACGTGTCCTGTTTTCAGGATTTATGTCTGTGGAAACAGGTGGGATAATAACTGACCCAGCAAATTAGAGCAACTCACCTGTACATGATTAAAGAAATCCAGGAAACATGATCTGTTGGGCGTACTTGAGGACCACTATTTTATAGCACGAAGGCCATATATTTCCCTCAGTAACCTTTTCCAAAGACATCCATTTAGCCAGCATGACACACAATACTTTCCCTTTTACTCTATGAAACAGTAAATTGAGACAATGTACATTTGAATTTCAAAGTGATATATTTAAGCAAATGTGTTTATGAATCTTCTAGCACAATGGAAAATGATTGCTGTCAGCAAGAATAGTTACTGCTCATGACGTTTTCAGTGTAATCCTCTCAACTGTTACAATAATACAGTCTGGAAAGTAGAGATGAGCGGGTTCGGTTTCTCTGAATCCGAACCCGCCCGAACTTCATGGTTTTTTTCACGGGTCCGAGCAGACTCGGATCCTCCCGCCTTGCTCGGTTTACCCGAGCGCGCCCGAACGTCATCATGACGCTGTCGGATTCTCGCGAGACTCGGATTCTATATAAGGAGCCGCGCGTCGCCGCCATTTTCACACGTGCATTGAGATTGATAGGGAGAGGACGTGGCTGGCGTCCTCTCCATTTAGATTAGAAGAGAGAGAGAGAGAGAGAGATTGACCTGATTTACTGGAGCTTAGGAGTACTGTAGAAGTGTAGAGAGTGCAGAGTTTACTAGTGACTGACCACAGTGACCACCAGACAGTGCAGTTTTATTTAATATATCCGTTCTCTGCCTGAAAAAACCGATACACACAGTGACTCAGTCACATACCATATCTGTGTGCACTGCTCAGCCCAGTGTGCTGCATCATCTATGTATATATATCTGACTGTGCTCAGCTCACACAGCTTATAATTGTGGGGGAGACTGGGGAGCACTGCAGTGCCAGTTATAGGTTATAGCAGGAGCCAGGAGTACATATTATATTAAAATTAAACAGTGCACACTTTTGCTGCAGGAGTGCCACTGCCAGTGTGACTGACCAGTGACCTGACCACACTGACCACCAGTATAGTTAGTAGTATACTATATTGTGATTGCCTGAAAAAGTTAAACACTCGTCGTGTGACTTCACTTGTGTGGTGTGTTTTTTTTAATTCTATAAAAAACTCATTCTGCTGACAGACAGTGTCCAGCAGGTCCGTCATTATATAATATATACCTGTCCGGCTGCAGTAGTGATATATATATATTTTTTATATCATTATTTATCATCCAGTCGCAGCAGACACAGTACGGTAGTTCACGGCTGTAGCTACCTCTGTGTCGGCACTCGGCAGTCCATCCATAATTGTATACCACCTACCCGTGGTTTTTTTTTCTTTCTTCTTTATACATACATACTACTACATCTCTTTATCAACCAGTCTATATTAGCAGCAGACACAGTACAGTACGGTAGTTCACGGCTGTAGCTACCTCTGTGTCGGCACTCGGCAGTCCGTCCATAATTGTATACCACCTACCCGTGGTTTTTATTTCTTTCTTCTTTATACATACATACTACTACATCTCTTTATCAACCAGTCTATATTAGCAGCAGACACAGTACAGTACGGTAGTTCACGGCTGTAGCTACCTCTGTGTCGGCACTCGGCAGTCCGTCCATAATTGTATACCACCTACCCGAGGTTTTTTTTTCTTTCTTCTTTATACATACATACTACTACATCTCTTTATCAACCAGTCTATATTAGCAGCAGACACAGTACAGTACGGTAGTTCACGGCTGTAGCTACCTCTGTGTCGGCACTCGGCAGTCCGTCCATAATTGTATACCACCTACCCGTGGTTTTTTTTTCTTTCTTCTTTATACATACATACTACTACATCTCTTTATCAACCAGTCTATATTAGCAGCAGACACAGTACAGTACGGTAGTTCACGGCTGTAGCTACCTCTGTGTCGGCACTCGGCAGTCCGTCCATAATTGTATACCACCTACCCGAGGTTTTTTTTTCTTTCTTCTTTATACATACATACTACTACATCTCTTTATCAACCAGTCTATATTAGCAGCAGACACAGTACAGTACGGTAGTCCACGGCTGTAGCTACCTCTGTGTCGGCACTCGGCAGTCCGTCCATAATTGTATACCACCTACCCGTGGTTTTTTTTCTTTCTTCTTTATACATACATACTACTACATCTCTTTATCAACCAGTCTATATTAGCAGCAGACACAGTACAGTACGGTAGTTCACGGCTGTAGCTACCTCTGTGTCGGCACTCGGCAGTCCGTCCATAATTGTATACCACCTACCCGAGGTTTTTTTTTCTTTCTTCTTTATACATACATACTACTACATCTCTTTATCAACCAGTCTATATTAGCAGCAGACACAGTACAGTACGGTAGTCCACGGCTGTAGCTACCTCTGTGTCGGCACTCGGCAGTCCGTCCATAATTGTATACCACCTACCCGTGGTTTTTTTTTCTTTCTTCTTTATACATACATACTACTACATCTCTTTATCAACCAGTCTATATTAGCAGCAGACACAGTACAGTACGGTAGTCCACGGCTGTAGCTACCTCTGTGTCGGCACTCGGCAGTCTGTCCATAATTGTATACCACCTACCCGAGGTTTTTTTTTCTTTCTTCTTTATACATACATACTACTACATCTCTTTATCAACCAGTCTATATTAGCAGCAGACACAGTACAGTACGGTAGTTCACGGCTGTAGCTACCTCTGTGTCGGCACTCGGCAGTCCGTCCATAATTGTATACCACCTACCCGTGGTTTTTTTTTCTTTCTTCTTTATACATACATACTACTACATCTCTTTATCAACCAGTCTATATTAGCAGCAGACACAGTACAGTACGGTAGTTCACGGCTGTAGCTACCTCTGTGTCGGCACTCGGCAGTCCGTCCATAATTGTATACCACCTACCCGAGGTTTTTTTTTCTTTCTTCTTTATACATACATACTACTACATCTCTTTATCAACCAGTCTATATTAGCAGCAGACACAGTACAGTACGGTAGTTCACGGCTGTAGCTACCTCTGTGTCGGCACTCGGCAGTCCGTCCATAATTGTATACCACCTACCCGTGGTTTTTTTTTCTTTCTTCTTTATACATACATACTACTACATCTCTTTATCAACCAGTCTATATTAGCAGCAGACACAGTACAGTACGGTAGTTCACGGCTGTAGCTACCTCTGTGTCGGCACTCGGCAGTCCGTCCATAATTGTATACCACCTACCCGAGGTTTTTTTTTCTTTCTTCTTTATACATACATACTACTACATCTCTTTATCAACCAGTCTATATTAGCAGCAGACACAGTACAGTACGGTAGTTCACGGCTGTAGCTACCTCTGTGTCGGCACTCGGCAGTCCGTCCATAATTGTATACTAGTATCCATCCATCTCCATTGTTTACCTGAGGTGCCTTTTAGTTGTGCCTATTAAAAATTAAAATATGGAGAACAAAAATGTTGAGGTTCCAAAATTAGGGAAAGATCAAGATCCACTTCCACCTCGTGCTGAAGCTGCTGCCACTAGTCATGGCCGAGACGATGAAATGCCAGCAACGTCGTCTGCCAAGGCCGATGCCCAATGTCATAGTACAGAGCATGTCAAATCCAAAACACCAAATATCAGTAAAAAAAGGACTCCAAAACCTAAAATAAAATTGTCGGAGGAGAAGCGTAAACTTGCCAATATGCCATTTACCACACGGAGTGGCAAGGAACGGCTGAGGCCCTGGCCTATGTTCATGGCTAGTGGTTCAGCTTCACATGAGGATGGAGGCACTCAGCCTCTCGCTAGAAAAATGAAAAGACTCAAGCTGGCAAAAGCAGTAGCACCGCAAAGAACTGTGCATTCTTCGAAATCCCAAATCCACAAGGAGAGTCCAATTGTGTCGGTTGCGATGCCTGACCTTCCCAACACTGGACGTGAAGAGCATGCGCCTTCCACCATTTGCACGCCCCCTGCAAGTGCTGGAAGGAGCACCCGCAGTCCAGTTCCTGATAGTCAGATTGAAGAAGTCAGTGTTGAAGTACACCAGGATGAGGAGGATATGGGTGTTGCTGGCGCTGGGGAGGAAATTGACCAGGAGGATTCTGATGGTGAGGTGGTTTGTTTAAGTCAGGCACCCGGGGAGACACCTGTTGTCCGTGGGAGGAATATGGCCGTTGACATGCCTGGTGAAAATACCAAAAAAATCAGCTCTTCGGTGTGGAGGTATTTCAACAGAAATGCGGACAACAGGTGTCAAGCCGTGTGTTCCCTTTGTCAAGCTGTAATAAGTAGGGGTAAGGACGTTAACCACCTCGGAACATCCTCCCTTATACGTCACCTGCAGCGCATTCATAATAAGTCAGTGACAAGTTCAAAAACTTTGGGTGACAGCGGAAGCAGTCCACTGACCAGTAAATCCCTTCCTCTTGTAACCAAGCTCACGCAAACCACCCCACCAACTCCCTCAGTGTCAATTTCCTCCTTCCCCAGGAATGCCAATAGTCCTGCAGGCCATGTCACTGGCAATTCTGACGAGTCCTCTCCTGCCTGGGATTCCTCCGATGCATCCTTGCGTGTAACGCCTACTGCTGCTGGCGCTGCTGTTGTTGCTGCTGGGAGTCGATGGTCATCCCAGAGGGGAAGTCGTAAGACCACTTTTACTACTTCCACCAAGCAATTGACTGTCCAACAGTCCTTTGCGAGGAAGATGAAATATCACAGCAGTCATCCTACTGCAAAGCGGATAACTGAGGCCTTGGCATCCTGGGTGGTGAGAAACGTGGTTCCGGTATCCATCATTACTGCAGAGCCAACTAGAGACTTGTTGGAGGTACTGTGTCCCCGGTACCAAATACCATCTAGGTTCCATTTCTCTAGGCAGGCGATACCGAAAATTTACACAGACCTTAGAAAAAGAGTCACCAGTGTCCTAAAAAATGCAGCTGTACCCAATGTCCACTTAACCACGGACATGTGGACAAGTGGAGCAGGGCAGGGTCAGGACTATATGACTGTGACAGCCCACTGGGTAGATGTATGGACTCCCGCCGCAAGAACAGCAGCGGCGGCACCAGTAGCAGCATCTCGCAAACGCCAACTCTTTCCTAGGCAGGCTACGCTTTGTATCACCGCCTTCCAGAATACGCACACAGCTGAAAACCTCTTACGGCAACTGAGGAAGATCATCGCGGAATGGCTTACCCCAATTGGACTCTCCTGTGGATTTGTGGCATCGGACAACGCCAGCAATATTGTGTGTGCATTAAATATGGGCAAATTCCAGCACGTCCCATGTTTTGCACATACCTTGAATTTGGTGGTGCAGAATTATTTAAAAAACGACAGGGGCGTGCAAGAGATGCTGTCGGTGGCCAGAAGAATTGCGGGACACTTTCGGCGTACAGGCACCACGTACAGAAGACTGGAGCACCACCAAAAACTACTGAACCTGCCCTGCCATCATCTGAAGCAAGAAGTGGTAACGAGGTGGAATTCAACCCTCTATATGCTTCAGAGGTTGGAGGAGCAGCAAAAGGCCATTCAAGCCTATACAATTGAGCACGATATAGGAGGTGGAATGCACCTGTCTCAAGCGCAGTGGAGAATGATTTCAACGTTGTGCAAGGTTCTGCTGCCCTTTGAACTTGCCACACGTGAAGTCAGTTCAGACACTGCCAGCCTGAGTCAGGTCATTCCCCTCATCAGGCTTTTGCAGAAGAAGCTGGAGACATTGAAGGAGGAGCTAACACGGAGCGATTCCGCTAGGCATGTGGGACTTGTGGATGGAGCCCTTAATTCGCTTAACAAGGATTCACGGGTGGTCAATCTGTTGAAATCAGAGCACTACATTTTGGCCACCATGCTCGATCCTAGATTTAAAGCCTACCTTGGATCTCTCTTTCCGGCAGACACAAGTCTGCTGGGGTTGAAAGACCTGCTGGTGAGAAAATTGTCAAGTCAAGCGGAACGCGACCTGTCAACATCTCCTCCTTCACATTCTCCCGCAACTGGGGGTGCGAGGAAAAGGCTCAGAATTCCGAGCCCACCCGCTGGCGGTGATGCAGGGCAGTCTGGAGCGACTGCTGATGCTGACATCTGGTCCGGACTGAAGGACCTGACAACGATTACGGACATGTCGTCTACTGTCGCTGCATATGATTCTCTCACCATTGAAAGAATGGTGGAGGATTATATGAGTGACCGCATCCAAGTAGGCACGTCACACAGTCCATACTTATACTGGCAGGAAAAAGAGGCAATTTGGAGGCCCTTGCACAAACTGGCTTTATTCTACCTAAGTTGCCCTCCCACAAGTGTGTACTCCGAAAGAGTGTTTAGTGCCGCCGCTCACCTTGTCAGCAATCGGCGTACGAGGTTACATCCAGAAAATGTGGAGAAGATGATGTTCATTAAAATGAATTATAATCAATTCCTCCGCGGAGACATTGACCAGCAGCAATTGCCTCCACAAAGTACACAGGGAGCTGAGATGGTGGATTCCAGTGGGGACGAATTGATAATCTGTGAGGAGGGGGATGTACACGGTGATATATCGGAGGATGATGATGAGGTGGACATCTTGCCTCTGTAGAGCCAGTTTGTGCAAGGAGAGATTAATTGCTTCTTTTTTGGGGGGGGTCCAAACCAACCCGTCATATCAGTCACAGTCGTGTGGCAGACCCTGTCACTGAAATGATGGGTTGGTTAAAGTGTGCATGTCCTGTTTTGTTTATACAACATAAGGGTGGGTGGGAGGGCCCAAGGACAATTCCATCTTGCACCTCTTTTTTCTTTTATTTTTCTTTGCGTCATGTGCTGTTTGGGGAGGGTTTTTTGGAAGGGACATCCTGCGTGACACTGCAGTGCCACTCCTAAATGGGCCCGGTGTTTGTGTCGGCCACTAGGGTCGCTTATCTTACTCACACAGTCAGCTACCTCATTGCGCCTCTTTTTTTCTTTGCGTCATGTGCTGTTTGGGGAGGGTTTTTTGGAAGGGACATCCTACGTGACACTGCAGTGCCACTCCTAAATGGGCCCGGTGTTTGTGTCGGCCACTAGGGTCGCTTATCTTACTCACACAGTCAGCTACCTCATTGCGCCTCTTTTTTTCTTTGCGTCATGTGCTGTTTGGGGAGGGTTTTTTGGAAGGGCCATCCTGCGTGACACTGCAGTGCCACTCCTAGATGGGCCCGGTGTTTGTGTCGGCCACTAGGGTCGCTAATCTTACTCACACAGCTACCTCATTGCGCCTCTTTTTTTCTTTGCGTCATGTGCTGTTTGGGGAGGGTTTTTTGGAAGGGACATCCTGCGTGACACTGCAGTGCCACTCCTAAATGGGCCCGGTGTTTGTGTCGGCCACTAGGGTCGCTAATCTTACTCACACAGCTACCTCATTGCGCCTCTTTTTTTCTTTGCGTCATGTGCTGTTTGGGGAGGGTTTTTTGGAAGGGACATCCTGCGTGACACTGCAGTTCCACTCCTAAATGGGCCCGGTGTTTGTGTCGGCCACTAGGGTCGCTAATCTTACTCACACAGCTACCTCATTGCGCCTCTTTTTTTCTTTGCGTCATGTGCTGTTTGGGGAGGGTTTTTTGGAAGGGACATCCTGCGTGACACTGCAGTGCCACTCCTAGATGGGCCAGGTGTTTGTGTCGGCCACTAGGGTCGCTTAGCTTAGTCATCCAGCAACCTCGGTGCAAATTTTAGGACTAAAAATAATATTGTGAGGTGTGAGGTATTCAGAATAGACTGAAAATGAGTGGAAATTATGGTTTTTGAGGTTAATAATAATATGGGATCAAAATGACCCCCAAATTCTATGATTTAAGCTGTTTTTTAGGGTTTTTTGAAAAAAACACCCGAATCCAAAACACACCCGAATCCGACAAAAAAAATTCGGTGAGGTTTTGCCAAAACGCGGTCGAACCCAAAACACGGCCGCGGAACCGAACCCAAAACCAAAACACAAAACCCGAAAAATTTCAGGCGCTCATCTCTACTGGAAAGCAGATGGTGCAAAGAGTAAGAGGTTCATATCACAGAATAGACAAGTCAATTTACCAATAAAACTGCATAACTGAAGTTAAGGTGTAAATGTAACTTTTAGAAATACATTTATTTTTTCCAGGCACTTGCATTGATTTGGTGCAAATTACATCCATAATGATTACAAAAAATGTGCAAGTTCCCCTGTTTGGAGGGAGCTGACTAGCTGGTACTCAAACCCTAGTACAAGCTGGTGATAAGGAAGGCCGCTGGCTGCGTGTTTCGGCAAAAGCGTCTTAAACACACTCAGTTATAAAGATGTAAAACTGCTGCAGGTGCGGTCTGATAGCAGGATTCCTACTTTGCTTGGGGAGGGTAAGTATGTTAATATAGTTACTAGTGTGGACTTTAAAAAGGTAAATACGTATAAACGTATCTAGTTCGATTTGCATTTTCAGGTTCCAAGTGATTAGGTACTACTTCTTTACTATTTCCTGCCTTTTACTGTAATGGGTATGTTATTATGTACTGTCGCCCTCATTCAGGTTAGATTGCTAAAGTACAAAATTCACAATCATGCAATTTTTGTACTTTTGCAACAACCACAATGCGCACACGTGAACTATCAAAGTGCGATCGCATCCCAGACGGCTGCACTCTCACTTTGATTGCCGGTGGTGGCCGTCGGGGGGGGGGGGGGGGGGGCAATGTGGTGTTGTGGGGGAGTGCTCCAGCCAATGCAGGCGTGTCCAGACCATTTTCCGGGTATCTACGTTTCGTCACACGCAGCCGATACGATGAAGAAATTTGCAGCGGTGTGGCTTCATAGAAACATAGGGGTATGTGCAATTGCGGTCGAATTGCCGAAAATGTCGAAAAACGGGGCATTTTCGACACAGAAAAAAAATTCAACAATGCAATACAGTACTTTTCGACAAAAAAAACGGACGTTTCAGATTCGACTTTTTGAAATTCGACAGTTGTCAAATTCGACATGTCTGCAATGGTAAAAATGCGGCTTTTCGACAAAAGTATATTCAATTGAAGAATGTCGATTCGACAACAGTGCTTTTCAACAGTAATTTTGTCAAGTTCATTCTGCCTCACTTTGCTGGCGGAATCTAATAAAAAATTTTAAAAACATGGGGGTATATTTACTAAGATTCGTAATTTCCGAAAATAGGTCAAAGTTCAATCACGAATGACATCGACAGTGTAAAACTGCAACTTTTTGAATTGATTACGATGGATTTACTAAGCTGTCGTATTCGTATTTTTCTTTGCTTCCGATGTCGATGTCATTCGTTTTTTTTTACCTATTTTTACGGCAGTGATTAGCAAAACACTGCCGTTTTTTTTTACAATCAATCTCGGCCGGATCTGTGTGATCCGTGCTGGGGTTCTTATTTTTTTTTTTTTTAATTAAACAATGTAAAATCACAAAAAAAAATGCGTGGGGTCCCCCCTCCTAAGCATAACCAGCCTCGGGCTCTTTGAGCCGATCCTGGTTGCAGAAATATGGGGAAAAAAATGACAGGGGTTCCCCCATATTTAAGCAACCAGCATCGGGCTCTGCGCCTGGTCCTGGTTCCAAAAATACGGGGGACAAAAAGAGTAGGGGTCCCCCGTATTTTTAAAACCAGCACCGGGCTCCACTAGCTGGACAGATAATGCCACAGCCGGGGGTCACTTTTATATAGCGCCCTGCGGCCGTGGCATCAAAAATCCAACTAGTCACCCCTGGCCGGGGTACCCTGGGGGAGTGGGGACCCCTTCAATCAAGGGGTCCCCCCCCCCCCAGCCACCCAAGGGCCAGGGGTGAAGCCCGAGGCTGTCCCCCCCCATCCAATGGGCTGCGGATGGGGAGGCTGATAGCCATTTGTGATAATGAAAAGATATTGTTTTTAGTAGCAGTACTACAAGTCCCAGCAAGCCTCCCCCGCATGCTGGTACTTGGAGAACCACAAGTACCAGCATGCGGCGGAAAAACGGGCCCGCTGGTACCTGTAGTACTACCACTAAAAAAATACCCAAAAAAACACAAGACACACACACCGTGAAAGTATAATTTTATTACATACATACACACATACATACATACTTACCTATGGCCCCACGCAGGTCGGTCCTCTTGTCCAGTAGAATCCAAGGGTACCTGTTGAATAAATTATACTCACCAGATCCAGTGGTCCAGGCTCCTCGGGAAATCCAGGTGTAATCCACGTACTTGTTAAAAATAAAAAAACGGTGTCACGACCACGAACTGAAAGGTGACCCATGTTTGCACATGGGTCACCTTCCCACGAATGCCAGAAACCCACTTTGCCTTCTGGCTAAGTTGGTTTCTTCAGCCAATCAGGGAGTGCCACGTTGTAGCACTCTCCTGATCAGCTGTGTGCTGCTGTCCTCACTGACAGGCAGCACGCGGCAGTGTTACAATGTAGCGCCTATGCGCTACATTGTAACCAATGATGGGAACTTTCTGCCCTGCGGTTGACCTAAAGTGACGTCACCGCTGAGCAGAAAGTTCCCAGCATTGGTTACAATGTAGCGCATAGGCGCTACATTGTAACACTGCCGCGTGCTGCCTGTCAGTGAGGACAGCAGCACACAGCTGATCAGGAGAGTGCTACAACGTGGCGCTCCCTGATTGGCTGAAGAAACCCACTTAGACATCAGTCAGAGTGGGTTTCTGGCATTCGTGGGAAGGTGACCCATGTGCAAACATGGGTCACCTTTCAGTTCGTGGTCGGGCAGCCGTTTTTTTGTTTTATTCAAGTACGTGGATTATCCCTGGATTTGCCGAGGAGCCTGGACCACTGGATCTGGTGAGTAGAATTTCTTCAACAGGTACCCCTTGGATTCTACTGGAGAAGAGGACCGACCTGCGTGAGAACATAAGGTAAGTATGTATGTATGTGTGTATGTATGTAATAAAATTATACTTTCACGGTGTGTGTGTCTTGTGTTTTTTTGGGTATTTTTTTAGTGGTAGTACTACAGGTACCAGCGGGCCCGTTTTTCCGCCGCATGCTGGTACTTGTGGTTCTCCAAGTACAAGCATGCGGGGGAGGCTTGCTGGGACTTGTAGTACTGCTACTAAAAACAATATCTTTTCTTTTACAACAAAGGCTATCAGCCCTCCCATCCGCAGCCCATTGGATGGGGGGGGACAGCCTCGGGCTTCACCCCTGGCCCTTGGGTGGCTGGGGGGGGGGGACCCCTTGATTGAAGGGGTCCCCACTCCCCCAGGGTACCCCGGCCAGTGGTGACTAGTTGGATTTTTGATGCCACGGCCGCAGGGCGCTATATAAAAGTGACCCCCGGCTGTGGCATTATCTGTCCAGCTAGTGGAGCCCGGTGCTGGTTTTAAAAATACGGGGGACCCCTACTCTTTTTGTCCCCCGTATTTTTGGGACCAGGACCAGGCGCAGAGCCCGATGCTGGTTGCTTAAATATGGGGGAACCCCTGTCATTTTTTTCCCCATATTTCTGCAACCAGGATCGGCTCAAAGAGCCCGAGGCTGGTTATGCTTAGGAGGGGGGACCCCACGCAATTTTTTTTGGCAAAAAAAAGCACTTTCCAACCCCTTCCCACTGATATACATGCACGGATCTCATGGATCCCTGCATGCATCTCAAATCACGAATAAAAAAAGCAGGTCTGTTTTTTTTTAGGACTTTTTTACGAATTGTAATTTTTCACGGCAGTGTTTTGGGTTTTTTTGCTTTGCACTTCTTAGTAAATGACCGAGATTCATACTTAAACAGGCGTAATTTGACCGATGGTGTATTCATTCGTAATTTTTTACCTGAACTAGAAAAAAATTACGAATGCCCTCATCACTGCCGTGATTAGTGTTTAGTAAATGACCGAGATTGACCGAGATGACACTTTGATGAAAAAACGGCATCTCGGTCAAAATCGGGAGCTTAGTAAATATACCCCATGTTGTTTTTTTGTGTTTTTTTTATTGCTAATAGCATATCTATTTATATTAGAAGGTATTGTGTACTTAGTTTGTCTATTAGGAGACACAAGTATTATTTAAAATAATTTTTTTACAGAATAATTTTTTTTTTAACTGACAAATAATATGGAGAGATCAGAGCATGGTTTTCAGTGGGAAGGGGTGGGAATGGGTTAAAATCAAGAAAAAAAAATGCGTTGGGTCCCCCCTCCTAAGCATAACCAGCCTTGGGCTCTTTGAGCCGGTCCTGGTTGTAAAAATACGGGGGGGGGGGAAATGACAGGGGTTCCCCCGTATTTTCACAACCAGCACTGGGCTCTGCGTCTGGTCCTGGTGCCAAAAATATGGGGAACAAAAAGTGTAGGGGTCCGTGAGTAACCTCACCGCTGACCGCAAAGTTCCCACCATTGAAGATAATGGAGCGGCTGTGCAATGCGCCGTCTGACAGCTCAGACGCACATAGCCAATCAGGAGAGTGCCACGACGTGTCGCTCCCTGATTGGCTGAAGGGACCCTCTGTGACAGGAGTCACGAGGGGTCCCAGCATTCGGGGAAAGGGGTCCCATGTGTAAACATGGGACCCCTTTCAGTGCGTGGTCCGGGTAAATGCGGTTTGTTTTTTTTAGAGATGAGCGGGTTCGGTTTCTCTGAATCCGAACCCGCCAGAACTTCATGTTTTTTTTCACGGGTCCGAGCGACTCGGATCTTCCCGCCTTGCTCGGTTAACCCGAGCGCGCCCGAACGTCATCATGACGCTGTCGGATTCTCGCGAGGCTCGGATTCTATCGCGAGACTCGGATTCTATATAAGGAGCCGCGCGTCGCCGCCATTTTCACACGTGCATTGAGATTGATAGGGAGAGGACGTGGCTGGCGTCCTCTCCATTTAGATTATAAGAGACTGAGAGAGATTTACTGGAGCTGACTAGGAGGAGTACTGTTACTGTAGAAGTGTTCAAGTGTAGAGACTGAGTGGAGAGAGTTTACTAGTGAGGACAGTGCAGTTTACTTTATAATCCGTTCTCTGCCTGAAAAAAGCGATACACAGCACACAGTGACTCAGTCACATACCATATCTGTGTGCACTGCTCAGGCTCAGGCCAGTGTGCTGCATCATCTATTATCTATATATAATAATATTATATATATCTGTCTGACTGCTCAGCTCACACAGCTTATAATTGTGGGGGAGACTGGGGAGCACTACTGCAGTGCCAGTTATAGGTTATAGCAGGAGCCAGGAGTACATAATATATTATATAGTGAGTGACCACCAGACACACAGTGCAGTTTATTTAATATATCCGTTCTCTGCCTGAAAAAAGCGATACACACAGTGACTCAGTCAGTCACATACCATATCTGTGTGCACTGCTCAGGCTCAGGCCAGTGTGCTGCATCATCTATATATATTATATATCTGTCTGACTGCTCAGCTCACACAGCTTATAATTGTGGGGGAGACTGGGGAGCACTACTGCAGTGCCAGTTATAGGTTATAGCAGGAGCCAGGAGTACATAATATTATATTAAAATTAAACAGTGCACACTTTTGCTGCAGGAGTGCCACTGCCAGTGTGACTAGTGACCAGTGACCTGACCACCAGTATATATAATATTAGTAGTATACTATCTCTTTATCAACAACCAGTCTATATTAGCAGCAGACACAGTACAGTGCGGTAGTTCACGGCTGTGGCTACCTCTGTGTCGGCACTCGGCAGCCCGTCCATAATTGTATATACCACCTAACCGTGGTTTTTTTTTCTTTCTTTATACATACATACTAGTTACGAGTATACTATCTCTTTATCAACCAGTCTATATTAGCAGCAGACACAGTACAGTGCGGTAGTTCACGGCTGTGGCTACCTCTGTGTCGGCACTCGGCAGCCCGTCCATAATTGTATATACCACCTAACCGTGGTTTTTTTTTCTTTCTTTATACATACATACTAGTTACGAGTATACTATCTCTTTATCAACCAGTCTATATATTAGCAGCAGACACAGTACAGTGCGGTAGTTCACGGCTGTGGCTACCTCTGTGTCGGCACTCGGCAGCCCGTCCATAATTGTATATACCACCTAACCGTGGTTTTTTTTTCTTTCTTTATACATACATACTAGTTACGAGTATACTATCTCTTTATCAACCAGTCTATATTAGCAGCAGACACAGTACAGTGCGGTAGTTCACGGCTGTGGCTACCTCTGTGTCGGCACTCGGCAGCCCGTCCATAATTGTATATACCACCTAACCGTGGTTTTTTTTTCTTTCTTTATACATACATACTAGTTACGAGTATACTATCTCTTTATCAACCAGTCTATATTAGCAGCAGACACAGTACAGTGCGGTAGTTCACGGCTGTGGCTACCTCTGTGTCGGCACTCGGCAGCCCGTCCATAATTGTATATACCACCTAACCGTGGTTTTTTTTTCTTTCTTTATACATACATACTAGTTACGAGTATACTATCTCTTTATCAACCAGTCTATATATTAGCAGCAGACACAGTACAGTGCGGTAGTTCACGGCTGTGGCTACCTCTGTGTCGGCACTCGGCAGCCCGTCCATAATTGTATATACCACCTAACCGTGTTTTTTTTTCTTTCTTTATACATACATACTAGTTACGAGTATACTATCTCTTTATCAACCAGTCTATATATTAGCAGCAGACACAGTACAGTGCGGTAGTTCACGGCTGTGGCTACCTCTGTGTCGGCACTCGGCAGCCCGTCCATAATTGTATATACCACCTAACCGTGGTTTTTTTTTCTTTCTTTATACATACATACTAGTTACGAGTATACTATCTCTTTATCAACCAGTCTATATATTAGCAGCAGACACAGTACAGTGCGGTAGTTCACGGCTGTGGCTACCTCTGTGTCGGCACTCGGCAGCCCGTCCATAATTGTATATACCACCTAACCGTGGTTTTTTTTTCTTTCTTTATACATACATACTAGGTACGAGTATACTATCTCTTTATCAACCAGTCTATATATTAGCAGCAGACACAGTACAGTGCGGTAGTTCACGGCTGTGGCTACCTCTGTGTCGGCACTCGGCAGCCCGTCCATAATTGTATATACCACCTAACCGTGGTTTTTTTTTCTTTCTTTATACATACATACTAGTTACGAGTATACTATCTCTTTATCAACCAGTCTATATATTAGCAGCAGACACAGTACAGTGCGGTAGTTCACGGCTGTGGCTACCTCTGTGTCGGCACTCGGCAGCCCGTCCATAATTGTATATACCACCTAACCGTGGTTTTTTTTTCTTTCTTTATACATACATACTAGTTACGAGTATACTATCTCTTTATCAACCAGTCTATATTAGCAGCAGACACAGTACAGTGCGGTAGTTCACGGCTGTGGCTACCTCTGTGTCGGCACTCGGCAGCCCGTCCATAATTGTATATACCACCTAACCGTGGTTTTTTTTTCTTTCTTTATACATACATACTAGTTACGAGTATACTATCTCTTTATCAACCAGTCTATATATTAGCAGCAGACACAGTACAGTGCGGTAGTTCACGGCTGTGGCTACCTCTGTGTCGGCACTCGGCAGCCCGTCCATAATTGTATATACCACCTAACCGTGGTTTATTTTTCTTTCTTTATACATACATACTAGTTACGAGTATACTATCTCTTTATCAACCAGTCTATATATTAGCAGCAGACACAGTACAGTGCGGTAGTTCACGGCTGTGGCTACCTCTGTGTCGGCACTCGGCAGCCCGTCCATAATTGTATACTAGTATCCAATCCATCCATCTCCATTGTTTACCTGAGGTGCCTTTTAGTTGTGCCTATTAAAATATGGAGAACAAAAATGTTGAGGTTCCAAAATTAGGGAAAGATCAAGATCCACTTCCACCTCGTGCTGAAGCTGCTGCCACTAGTCATGGCCGAGACGATGAAATGCCAGCAACGTCGTCTGCCAAGGCCGATGCCCAATGTCATAGTACAGAGCATGTCAAATCCAAAACACCAAATATCAGTAAAAAAAGGACTCCAAAACCTAAAATAAAATTGTCGGAGGAGAAGCGTAAACTTGCCAATATGCCATTTACCACACGGAGTGGCAAGGAACGGCTGAGGCCCTGGCCTATGTTCATGGCTAGTGGTTCAGCTTCACATGAGGATGGAAGCACTCAGCCTCTCGCTAGAAAAATGAAAAGACTCAAGCTGGCAAAAGCAGCACAGCAAAGAACTGTGCATTCTTCGAAATCCCAAATCCACAAGGAGAGTCCAATTGTGTCGGTTGCGATGCCTGACCTTCCCAACACTGGACGTGAAGAGCATGCGCCTTCCACCATTTGCACGCCCCCTGCAAGTGCTGGAAGGAGCACCCGCAGTCCAGTTCCTGATAGTCAGATTGAAGATGTCAGTGTTGAAGTACACCAGGATGAGGAGGATATGGGTGTTGCTGGCGCTGGGGAGGAAATTGACCAGGAGGATTCTGATGGTGAGGTGGTTTGTTTAAGTCAGGCACCCGGGGAGACACCTGTTGTCCGTGGGAGGAATATGGCCGTTGACATGCCAGGTGAAAATACCAAAAAAATCAGCTCTTCGGTGTGGAGGTATTTCACCAGAAATGCGGACAACAGGTGTCAAGCCGTGTGTTCTCTTTGTCAAGCTGTAATAAGTAGGGGTAAGGACATTAACCACCTCGGAACATCCTCCCTTATACGTCACCTGCAGCGCATTCATAATAAGTCAGTGACAAGTTCAAAAACTTTGGGGGACAGCGGAAGCAGTCCACTGACCAGTAAATCCCTTCCTCTTGTAACCAAGCTCACGCAAACAACCCCACCAACTCCCTCAGTGTCAATTTCCTCCTTCCCCAGGAATGCCAATAGTCCTGCAGGCCATGTCACTGGCAAGTCTGACGAGTCCTCTCCTGCCTGGGATTCCTCCGATGCATCCTTGCGTGTAACGCCTACTGCTGCTGGCGCTGCTGTTGTTGCCGCTGGGAGTCGATGGTCATCCTAGAGGGGAAGTCGTAAGCCCACTTGTACTACTTCCAGTAAGCAATTGACTGTTCAACAGTCCTTTGCGAGGAAGATGAAATATCACAGCAGTCATCCTACTGCAAAGCGGATAACTGAGTCCTTGACAACTATGTTGGTGTTAGACGTGCGTCCGGTATCCGCCGTTAGTTCACAGGGAACTAGACAATTTATTGAGGCAGTGTGCCCCCGTTACCAAATACCATCTAGGTTCCACTTCTCTAGGCAGGCGATACCGAGAATGTACACGGACGTCAGAAAAAGACTCACCAGTGTCCTAAAAAATGCAGTTGTACCCAATGTCCACTTAACCACGGACATGTGGACAAGTGGAGCAGGGCAGGGTCAGGACTATATGACTGTGACAGCCCACTGGGTAGATGTATGGACTCCCGCCGCAAGAACAGCAGCGGCGGCACCAGTAGCAGCATCTCGCAAACGCCAACTCTTTCCTAGGCAGGCTACGCTTTGTATCACCGCTTTCCAGAATACGCACACAGCTGAAAACCTCTTACGGCAACTGAGGAAGATCATCGCGGAATGGCTTACCCCAATTGGACTCTCCTGTGGATTTGTGGCATCGGACAACGCCAGCAATATTGTGTGTGCATTAAATATGGGCAAATTCCAGCACGTCCCATGTTTTGCACATACCTTGAATTTGGTGGTGCAGAATTTTTTAAAAAACGACAGGGACGTGCAAGAGATGCTGTCGGTGGCCAGAAAAATTGCGGGACACTTTCGGCGTACAGGCACCACGTACAGAAGACTGGAGCACCACCAAAAACTACTGAACCTGCCCTGCCATCATCTGAAGCAAGAAGTGGTAACGAGGTGGAATTCAACCCTCTATATGCTTCAGAGGTTGGAGGAGCAGCAAAAGGCCATTCAAGCCTATACAATTGAGCACGATATAGGAGGTGGAATGCACCTGTCTCAAGTGCAGTGGAGAATGATTTCAACGTTGTGCAAGGTTCTGATGCCCTTTGAACTTGCCACACGTGAAGTCAGTTCAGACACTGCCAGCCTGAGTCAGGTCATTCCCCTCATCAGGCTTTTGCAGAAGAAGCTGGAGGCATTGAAGAAGGAGCTAAAAGGGAGCGATTCCGCTAGGCATGTGGGACTTGTGGATGCAGCCCTTAATTCGCTTAACAAGGATTCACGGGTGGTCAATCTGTTGAAATCAGAGCACTACATTTTGGCCACCGTGCTCGATCCTAGATTTAAAGCCTACCTTGGATCTCTCTTTCCGGCAGACACAAGTCTGCTGGGGTTGAAAGACCTGCTGGTGACAAAATTGTCAAGTCAAGCGGAACGCGACCTGTCAACATCTCCTCCTTCACATTCTCCCGCAACTGGGGGTGCGAGGAAAAGGCTCAGAATTCCGAGCCCACCCGCTGGCGGTGATGCAGGGCAGTCTGGAGCGACTGCTGATGCTGACATCTGGTCCGGACTGAAGGACCTGACAACGATTACGGACATGTCGTCTACTGTCACTGCATATGATTCTCTCAACATTGATAGAATGGTGGAGGATTATATGAGTGACCGCATCCAAGTAGGCACGTCACACAGTCCGTACTTATACTGGCAGGAAAAAGAGGCAATTTGGAGGCCCTTGCACAAACTGGCTTTATTCTACCTAAGTTGCCCTCCCACAAGTGTGTACTCCGAAAGAGTGTTTAGTGCCGCCGCTCACCTTGTCAGCAATCGGCGTACGAGGTTACATCCAGAAAATGTGGAGAAGATGATGTTCATTAAAATGAATTATAATCAATTCCTCCGCGGAGACATTGACCAGCAGCAATTGCCTCCACAAAGTACACAGGGAGCTGAGATGGTGGATTCCAGTGGGGACGAATTGATAATCTGTGAGGAGGGGGATGTACACGGTGATATATCGGAGGGTGAAGATGAGGTGGACATCTTGCCTCTGTAGAGCCAGTTTGTGCAAGGAGAGATTAATTGCTTCTTTTTTGGGGGGGGTCCAAACCAACCCGTCATATCAGTCACAGTCGTGTGGCAGACCCTGTCACTGAAATGATGGGTTGGTTAAAGTGTGCATGTCCTGTTTTGTTTATACAACATAAGGGTGGGTGGGAGGGCCCAAGGACAATTCCATCTTGCACCTCTTTTTTCTTTTCTTTTTCTTTGCATCATGTGCTGATTGGGGAGGGTTTTTTGGAAGGGACATCCTGCGTGACACTGCAGTGCCACTCCTAGATGGGCCCGGTGTTTGTGTCGGCCACTAGGGTCGCTAATCTTACTCACACAGCTACCTCATTGCGCCTCTTTTTTTTCTTTGCGTCATGTGCTGTTTGGGGAGGGTTTTTTGGAAGGGACATCCTGCGTGACACTGCAGTGCCACTCCTAGATGGGCCCGGTGTTTGTGTCGGCCACTAGGGTCGCTAATCTTACTCACACAGCTACCTCATTGCGCCTCTTTTTTTCTTTGCGTCATGTGCTGTTTGGGGAGGGTTTTTTGGAAGGGCCATCCTGCGTGACACTGCAGTGCCACTCCTAGATGGGCCCGGTGTTTGTGTCGGCCACTAGGGTCGCTAATCTTACTCACACAGCTACCTCATTGCGCCTCTTTTTTTCTTTGCGTCATGTGCTGTTTGGGGAGGGTTTTTTGGAAGGGACATCCTGCGTGACACTGCAGTGCCACTCCTAGATGGGCCCGGTGTTTGTGTCGGCCACTAGGGTCGCTTATCTTACTCACACAGCGACCTCGGTGCAAATTTTAGGACTAAAAATAATATTGTGAGGTGTGAGGTATTCAGAATAGACTGAAAATGAGTGTAAATTATGGTTTTTGAGGTTAATAATACTTTGGGATCAAAATGACCCCCAAATTCTATGATTTAAGCTGTTTTTTAGTGTTTTTTGAAAAAAACACCCGAATCCAAAACACACCCGAATCCGACAAAAAAAATTCGGTGAGGTTTTGCCAAAACGCGTTCGAACCCAAAACACGGCCGCGGAACCGAACCCAAAACCAAAACACAAAACCCGAAAAATTTCAGGCGCTCATCTCTAGTTTTTTTGCCAAGTACGTGGATTACAAAACAGAAGAGGACCGATCTACACTGGATTTTGGTGAGTATAATTTTATTTTCAGGTACACCGTGGATTCTACTTGGAGAAGTGGACCGAACCTCGTGTCAACATAGGTAAGTATGTGTGTGTCGGCATGTATGTAATAAACTTTTACTTTCACGGTGTGCGTGTACTGTTTTTATTTGGGTATTTTTTTTGTAGTAGAACTACAGGTACCAGCGGGCCTGTTTCCCCCCCGCATGCTGGTACTTGTGGTTCTCCAAGTACCAGCTTGTGGGGGAGGCTTGCTGGGACTTGTAGTTCTGCTACAAAAAACAATACTCTTTATTTTGTCACTTGGCTCTCAGCCCCCCATCCGCAGCCCTTGGATGGGGGGGACAGCCTCGGGGTTCACCCCTGGCCCTTGGGTGGCTGGAGGGGGGACCCCTTGATTTAAGGGGTCCCCACTCCTCCAGGGTACCCCGGCCAGGGGTGACTAGTTAATGATTTAATGCCACGGCCGCAGGGACCGATATAAAAGTGTCCCCCGGCTGTGGCATTATCTCTCTGACAAGTGGAGCCCGGTGCTGGTGTTAAAAATACGGAGGACCCCTACGCTTTTTGTCCCCCGTATTTTTTGCACCAGGACCGGATGCAGAGCCCAGTGCTGGTTGTGAAAATACGGGGGATCCCCTGTCAATTCCCCCCCCCCCCCGTATTTTTACAACCAGGAACGGCTCAAAGAGCCCGAGGCTGGTTATGCTTAGGAGGGGGGACCCCACGCAATTTTTTTCTGTTTTTTTTAAACATTTTTGTGCCGTCCAAAAAGTCGAATCCACAACGCACATATCCATCAATTGGTCCGTTTTTCGACAGCGGGACTGTCGAATCCGTTTTTTATTGAATATGTCAAATTCGGGTCCCGGCGGGAGGGTATGTGACTGTCGAATTGTGTCGAATTTAAAAACGGTCGAATTCCAGCCGGAATTCGACCGCAATTGCATATACCCCATAGAATTTGACGGCAGATAAGAACCACTTGGCCCATCTAGTCTGCCCCTTTTTTTTTTTTTACATTATTTTTATCTCTAACCTTGTTTGATCCTTATTTCTTTGTAAGGATATCCTTATATCTATCCCATGCATGTTTAAATTGCTCTACTGTCTTAGCCTCTACCAACTCTGATGGGAGGCTATTCCACTTGTCCACTACCCTTTCTGTGAAGTAATTTTTCCTCAAATTTCCCCTGAACCTCCTCCCTCCAGTCTCAGTGCATGTCCTCGTGTCCTATTGCTTCTCTTCATTTGGAGAATGTTTCCCTCCTGGACTTTGTTAAAGCCCTTGATATATTTGAAAGTTTTTATCATGTCCCCCCTTTCCCTTCTCTGTTCCAAACTATACATATTGAGATTTCTTAGTCTTTCTGGGTATGTTTTGTGATGTAGGCCATGCACCATTTTAGTTGCCCTTCTTTGTACAGTTTCTAATGTATTAATATCCTTTTGAAGATATGGCCTCCAGAATTGAACACAGTATTCTAGATGAGGCCGTACTGAATAACCTATACAGTGGCATTATTACTTCTTTCTTTCTGCTGCTGATTCCTCTCCCAATGCAGCCAAGCATCTGACTAGCCTTCCTCATTGCTTTGTTACATTGCTTACCTGCCTTTAAGTCACCTGAAATAATGACTCCTAGATCCCTTTCCTCCTCAGTAGTTTCCAGTATAGTGCCATTAATACTATATTTAGCCTTTGGATTTTTGAGACCCAAGTGCATGATTTTGCATTTTTTGGCATTAAACTGTAATTGCCACACTCTTGACCATTCCTCTAGTCTACCTAGATCCTCAATCATTTGTTTTACCCCACCTGGTGTGTCTACCCTGTTGCATACCTTTGTGTCATCTGCAAAAAGGCATACTTTCCCTTTAATGCCATTTGCAATGTCACCAATGAAGATATTAAAAAGCACTGGTCCAAGTACAGATCCCTGGGTTACTTCACTGGTAACATGTCCCTCCTGTGAATGCACTCCATTTACCACAACTCTCTGTTTTCTATCCTTCAACCAAGATCTTATCCATTCAATAATCCTAATAACCAATCCCAAACTTTCAAGTTCATTTAGCAGTCTGCGATGTGGAACAATGTCAAAAGCTTTACTAAAGTCTAGATAAGCTATATCCATGGCTCCACCTTTATCCATCACTTTAGTCACACAGTCAAAAAAGTCAATAAGATTTGTTTGACATGATCTCCCCCCAGTGAATCCATGCTGTTTGGGATCCTGTAAATTGCCGGATTTGAGATAATCTACAACTCTTTCTTTTAAGAGTGTTTCCATCAGTTTCCCTACTACTGATGTAAGACTCACTGGTCTGTGAGCCATGCTGCATATGCAGAGGGGCATCTGCAAATCCCAGGTCAGTGATGTGATTGCAATAAGATTGCGATCACAACACTGGGCGGGACATGGCATGGTGGACGGCCTTGCCCTGTGCTGTGCGGGCCCCAGCATGCGATCTTCAGCAGTAGCAGATTCCCTTACATTCTCTTTATTTGAGGTCCATGCTATACACCTCTTCCAACCTGTTCATCTTCGAGTAGCTGTCATTTACCGCCCCTCTGGCATTCCCTCCAAATTCCTTGACAACTTTGCTTCTTGTATTCCTCATTCCCTCTCTTCTGACATTCCTTCCATTATCTGAGGCGATTTCAACACCCCAATCGATATTCCCACAAAATCGCCGGCCTCTAAACTCCTTAACCTGACATCTTTGCTAGGTCTCGCCCATTGTACCTCCTCCCCTCCCATGTGAATGTGAGCTCACTGGTTCTGGTCTTCACTCACTGCTGTGATATTTCTGATTTCTCCAACTCCCCATCTACCCTCTCTGACCACCACCTGCGCTCCTTTAACTTTAACTCTGCTACTCCATCTCTACCTCCTAAGGCTACCATCACTAAATGTAACATTGAGGCTATTGACACCACTGTCCTATCCTCCCTGCTCGACTCACTTCGTTCTCCTATACTGTCTCTTTCATGCCCTGAACAAGCCACTCCCCTTACTTCTTTTTGCTATTGACTCGGTCGCTCCAACGAACACTATTAACCCTCGCAGGTCAACACCTCAATCCTGGCACACCAAATATACCAGATATTTGCAAAAATGCTCACGTACTGCCAAGCAACAGTGGAGGAAATCACACTTTAAGGCAGACTTCCTCCATTTCATCCTTCAGTGCTGCCCTTCCTTGCTAAACAGTCATACTCCAAGAACCTCATTTCCTCCCAGTCTTCGTAGCCCCAGCACCCCTTTGTTTCTCTCAACTCCCTCCTCTGCCTACCCCCACCTTGTCTTCCCTCCTCACTCTCTACACTTTACTTTGGCACTTACTTCACATCCAAAATTGACTCCATACAGATGTAGCCACCTTTATCTTGACTGTTTCTCCGCCGAGACGGGCGTTTAGCCACGCTAAGGCGATAGCTGAGTTTAATCACAGGCAGGCGCGTTGAGACGATCTAGATACTCATCATGCATTACACATCTCCACCACTGTGTGGCTAATGCTCCACTAATCCAGTACTTTCGATCGTACAGTATAGCGGCGGATTGATCTACAGCTCTGGCAATACTGTAGGCGTAACGGGAGGCGGTGGAAAAAGTATGGAGTACAGTACTGTATGTGTATGGAGACGCAACTACAGTAATTGTGTAAAAGGAAGAATGTACAGTACAATGTATAAACACCGTGCTTTTAAAATATATGAGCGTCTGAGTTCGCTAATGCATAATGGGAATGGAGGACTAGCAGAAGGCGGAGGAAAACACCGTGCTTTACAAATGCGAGCGTCCGAGTCCTCTAAGGCATAAACCAACAGCAATGGGGCGGGGGCCGGGCGCTGTTTGCAGTACTTTCACACATGAAATTAGAAATCTCTCATGAGGCGTCGTGGGCTAGGGGTGAAGGCTCCCACCTCCCTCACTGGGGGTCCAGGGTTCGAGACATGATGTGCTTTCTTTCTTTTTTTTTTTTTTTCTGTAATAATGCACTGTATTATTTTATTTACATTGTAAGACAGTCAATGGAAGGATGCACACAGGTTTCACATAAATCAAAGTACATCTGCAGGAGCGATTCTTTACGCTAAATGCACCCAAACAGCGTGAATGAAATGAGTGTATTCTGACGCTACCAACTAAGCAAAACAGTACTGTAGATCTTCAGCGTTTGTGCATTGCACAGGACCTGAATTTCCTCCCTGTGCAGGCCCCCAGGGGGGAAGGGCGATGGGGGTAGGGGGGAGACGATGGAAAATACTGTGCCTTTGAAATGCAATTACAGTACATGAGCGTCCGAGTACACTACGGCATACTGTAAACCAACACCAATGGGAAGGAAGTGCCAACCTTATTTTTAATGTGTTCCCGTGACATTCACTTTAACATTTTTTTTTTTCTCTCCAATACAGTACATCCAATGGAAGGATGCACACAGGTTTCACATAAATCAAAGTACATCTGCAGGAGCGATTCTTTACGCTAAATGCAACCTACAGTACGGTACTGTAAGTGAGCAAAATAGTACTACAGTGGGCGTTTGTGTATTGCACATGACCTGCATTCCCTCCCTGTCTACTGCATGATCTGTGCAGGCTCCCATGGGGGAAGGGCAACAGGCTAGCAGGAGGCGGAGGAAAACACCGTGCTTTACAAATGCGAGCGTCCGAGTCCTCTAAGGCATAAACCAACAGCAATGGGGCGAGGGCCGGGCGCTGTTTGCAGTACTTTCACACATGAAATTAGAAATCTCTCATGAGGCATCGTGGGCTAGGGGTGAAGGCTCCCACCTCCCTCACTGGGGGTCCAGGGTTCGAGACATGATGTGCTTTCTTTCTTTTTTTTTTTTTTTCTGTAATAATGCACTGTATTATTTTATTTACATTGTAAGACAGTCAATGGAAGGATGCACACAGGTTTCACATAAATCAAAGTACATCTGCAGGAGCGATTCTTTACGCTAAATGCACCCAAACAGCGTGAATGAAATGAGTGTATTCTGACGCTACCAACTAAGCAAAACAGTACTGTAGATCTTCAGCGTTTGTGCATTGCACAGGACCTGAATTTCCTCCCTGTGCAGGCCCCCAGGGGGGAAGGGCGATGGGGGTAGGGGGGAGACGATGGAAAATACTGTGCCTTTGAAATGCAATTACAGTACATGAGCGTCCGAGTACACTACGGCATACTGTAAACCAACACCAATGGGAAGGAAGTGCCAACCTTATTTTTAATGTGTTCCCGTGACATTCACTTTAACATTTTTTTTTTTCTCTCCAATACAGTACATCCAATGGAAGGATGCACACAGGTTTCACATAAATCAAAGTACATCTGCAGGAGCGATTCTTTACGCTAAATGCAACCTACAGTACGGTACTGTAAGTGAGCAAAATAGTACTACAGTGGGCGTTTGTGTATTGCACATGACCTGCATTCCCTCCCTGTCTACTGCATGATCTGTGCAGGCTCCCATGGGGGAAGGGCAACAGGCTAGCAGAAGGCGGAGGAAAACACCGTGCTTTACAAATGCGAGCGTCCGAGTCCTCTAAGGCATAAACCAACAGCAATGGGGCGGGGGCCGGGCGCTGTTTGCAGTACTTTCACACATGAAATTAGAAATCTCTCATGAGGCGTCGTGGGCTAGGGGTGAAGGCTCCCACCTCCCTCACTGGGGGTCCAGGGTTCGAGACATGATGTGCTTTCTTTCTTTTTTTTTTTTTTTCTGTAATAATGCACTGTATTATTTTATTTACATTGTAAGACAGTCAATGGAAGGATGCACACAGGTTTCACATAAATCAAAGTACATCTGCAGGAGCGATTCTTTACGCTAAATGCACCCAAACAGCGTGAATGAAATGAGTGTATTCTGACGCTACCAACTAAGCAAAACAGTACTGTAGATCTTCAGCGTTTGTGCATTGCACAGGACCTGAATTTCCTCCCTGTGCAGGCCCCCAGGGGGGAAGGGCGATGGGGGTAGGGGGGAGACGATGGAAAATACTGTGCCTTTGAAATGCAATTACAGTACATGAGCGTCCGAGTACACTACGGCATACTGTAAACCAACACCAATGGGAAGGAAGTGCCAACCTTATTTTTAATGTGTTCCCGTGACATTCACTTTAACATTTTTTTTTTTCTCTCCAATACAGTACATCCAATGGAAGGATGCACACAGGTTTCACATAAATCAAAGTACATCTGCAGGAGCGATTCTTTACGCTAAATGCAACCTACAGTACGGTACTGTAAGTGAGCAAAATAGTACTACAGTGGGCGTTTGTGTATTGCACATGACCTGCATTCCCTCCCTGTCTACTGCATGATCTGTGCAGGCTCCCATGGGGGAAGGGCAACAGGCTAGCAGGAGGCGGAGGAAAACACCGTGCTTTACAAATGCGAGCGTCCGAGTCCTCTAAGGCATAAACCAACAGCAATGGGGCGAGGGCCGGGCGCTGTTTGCAGTACTTTCACACATGAAATTAGAAATCTCTCATGAGGCATCGTGGGCTAGGGGTGAAGGCTCCCACCTCCCTCACTGGGGGTCCAGGGTTCGAGACATGATGTGCTTTCTTTCTTTTTTTTTTTTTTTCTGTAATAATGCACTGTATTATTTTATTTACATTGTAAGACAGTCAATGGAAGGATGCACACAGGTTTCACATAAATCAAAGTACATCTGCAGGAGCGATTCTTTACGCTAAATGCACCCAAACAGCGTGAATGAAATGAGTGTATTCTGACGCTACCAACTAAGCAAAACAGTACTGTAGATCTTCAGCGTTTGTGCATTGCACAGGACCTGAATTTCCTCCCTGTGCAGGCCCCCAGGGGGGAAGGGCGATGGGGGTAGGGGGGAGACGATGGAAAATACTGTGCCTTTGAAATGCAATTACAGTACATGAGCGTCCGAGTACACTACGGCATACTGTAAACCAACACCAATGGGAAGGAAGTGCCAACCTTATTTTTAATGTGTTCCCGTGACATTCACTTTAACATTTTTTTTTTCTCTCCAATACAGTACATCCAATGGAAGGATGCACACAGGTTTCACATAAATCAAAGTACATCTGCAGGAGCGATTCTTTACGCTAAATGCAACCTACAGTACGGTACTGTAAGTGAGCAAAATAGTACTACAGTGGGCGTTTGTGTATTGCACATGACCTGCATTCCCTCCCTGTCTACTGCATGATCTGTGCAGGCTCCCATGGGGGAAGGGCAACAGGCTAGCAGAAGGCGGAGGAAAACACCGTGCTTTACAAATGCGAGCGTCCGAGTCCTCTAAGGCATAAACCAACAGCAATGGGGCGGGGGCCGGGCGCTGTTTGCAGTACTTTCACACATGAAATTAGAAATCTCTCATGAGGCGTCGTGGGCTAGGGGTGAAGGCTCCCACCTCCCTCACTGGGGGTCCAGGGTTCGAGACATGATGTGCTTTCTTTCTTTTTTTTTTTTTTTCTGTAATAATGCACTGTATTATTTTATTTACATTGTAAGACAGTCAATGGAAGGATGCACACAGGTTTCACATAAATCAAAGTACATCTGCAGGAGCGATTCTTTACGCTAAATGCACCCAAACAGCGTGAATGAAATGAGTGTATTCTGACGGACTGTGCATCTTCGGTATTTGTGTATAGCATAAGACCTGTGAAGGCTCCCAGGAGGGAAGGGCGTAGGGCAAGACAGTGGAAAATACTGTGGTCAAAGAAAGGGCATATTTAAAACTAAGGGAAACTGTCACAAAGTACAGTAACTACAGTACTGTACGTTGAATGCCTGGAACGCACGACGTCTGAGACGCACGACGTCTGAGACGCACGACGTCTGGATCGCTCATTGAGCATAAGCATGGCTGCTGTACGTGACCGTCCCTATGCTCTGGGTGAGCTGCGTCTCCTCGTTCGCTGGCGGGACAGAACTCTCGCCAGCAACGAGGAGAAAGTTAGAGCATATAGGAGGGCAAGTAGGGCTATCCTCCAGACCTACAACCGGAGGAGAACGGTGAGGTCTCTCCAGAGGAGATGGAGCGACCTCGTGAGGAGGACCCCACGACGCCTGCAGGCCATAAGGGATTGTAAGTACAGTACATTACTGTAGATTACTGTACTTTAAGTTACTGTAGTTACAGGTACAGTACATTATAGCAGGGGCTGCTGTAGCAGCAGGTATCCGGTCTATACAGCACTGTACAGTATTTGTGGTAAACAAATGGTTAAACAAGGACCAAACATTAACCCGGGTCAAAAGGTCAATTTGTTTTTTTGCGTCGACCTAGATGGTGCGGCTTTTGAAATTGGTTGACACCAGTTACTGTAGGTTGACATGGTCGTTAAGTTGACATGGAAAAAGATCGACATGCGTTTTACAAAAACAATTGTTATTTTTTTAAACTTGTGTATATACAGTAGTTCTTTACAATCCAGGTGGTCTACGATTGTGCAGTGTACAGTATCATGCAGTGTACAGTATATGCAATGTATCACAGTGTATCGTGCTGCGTAATTGCAGCGTGTCATGCAGTGTACATTCAGTATATGGTATTGTGCAGTGAGTGTAATACATAGTGAATCACATCGTGCAGCAGAGCCGGCCTTAGGCATAGGCAAACTACAGTAGGCAAATGCCTAGGGCATTTGCTATGCTTAGGGGCACCAGCAGCTTCTGCTGATTAAAATGATATGCGGCATGCCTATATTTTGCGTGACTGCGGCTGTATCTGTACCTGGCTAGGGCCAGCACTGTCGTGCAGTGTACTGTATACACATGTGGTAATTGCAGTTTTTTGTGTAGTGTACATTGTATCATATTTTGCAGGGAAATGTGCAGTTTGTCATATCACGCAGTGCATACACTATGCAGTCGTGCAGTGCATTGTGTGGTTTAATTGCAGTGTGTCGTGCAGTGTGCCGAAATTTGTGTTTCAGATAGTACAGTGTTCTAAGGGATGTTACTTTGGCAGAAATTATTCTAAGGGATGTTACAGTGGCCTAATGTGTTCTGACGTGCATTACTCTTGCATAAGGTTCATGACTGGCAGATCTCTACTTTGTGACGTAATGTGGATATACTACTGCACTACTGTGACGTACAGTACAGTAACGTGAATAAGGTGCTCTACTGTGTGACACAACGTGAATCAAGGACAGTACTGTGACGTGAATACGGTGCTCTACTGTGTGACACAACGTGAATCAAGGACAGTACTGTGACGTGAATACGGTGCTCTACTGTGTGACACAACGTGAATCAAGGACAGTACTGTGACGTGAATACGGTGCTCTACTGTGTGACACAACGTGAATCAAGGACAGTACTGTGACGTGAATAAACTGCACTACTGTGACATGACGTGAATAAGATGAATTCAGGTGAGTACTGCATCATCTGTCATGAAATCAATTTGTAATGTAATGAACAGTACTGAGATGGTTAAGGGTGGGAGGGCTGCATGCTGATGTGTGTCATAATGTTTATAAGGGCAATGCTTATGTGTGTTACAATGTCTACAGTATAAAGGTAGTGTTCTGTCTAATACCCTGGACCTACTGTACTGTAGCGATACTGTAAGTGTACTGTATGTCACATTTAGAAATGTGCCCCTTAAGTTTTGAAGACAGTACAGTACACTATGCCCTCCTGAGTGATTAGGTGCAGGGTACTAGAATGAACAATTCCATTTATTGTGATGTCATAAAGATGCTGTCAATGTTGAATTTCATTGGCTGTACAGTATGCTGCCATTATACTGTATATATATTTTTACAGGGCTGGTAGCACGACGTCACAGGAGGCGGGACAGGCGCCGCCAAGCTGGTAAGTATTGTCAAATACAGTAGTGTACAGTACATAGTGATTTCTATAGTCCCAACCCCCTGTCCTGACCATCACAGATAACTCGCTGCAATCCGTTAATGTTAAGAATGTCTGTTTACAAAACTAAATGTAAATATTAAACACAAAGTATAAATAACATTGTAGATAGCTGAATACCCGTGCTTCGCTACGGGATGAGGATGGTAAATTCCAGTGATAGTTGTTTGTTAATTTACGTTTGTTGGCGATCTAGTATATAGTACTGTATACTTTAAGCATACTGTATCTTGCTTCTCTGATGCAGATTGTTTATTGGCCGGACCCCTTTTTGGTCCTGGATACTGTACAGTACATGTTTCAAATTGACAGCTTCACTTACAGTACTGTTATTTTTTTTCCCACAGTACCACCACCACCACCACCACCACCACCACCACCACCACCACCACCACCTGCTGCGCTGCCAGGTATTGTGTAACGAGAATTCTGGTGCTACTGTCATCGTTGTTACACTACTGTACATGTGTCCTGGATACTGTACAGTACATGTTTCAAATTGACAGCTTCACTTACAGTACTGTTATTTTTTTTCCCACAGTACCAACAACACCACCACCACCACCACCACCACCTGCTGCGCTGCCAGGTATTGTGTAACGAGAATTCTGGTGTGACTGTCATCGTTACACTACTGTACATGTGTCCTGGATACTGTACAGTACATGTTTCCAATTGACAGCTTCACTTACAGTACTGTTATTTTTTTTCCCACAGTACCAACACCACCACCACCACCACCACCACCACCACCACCACCTGCTGCGCTGCCAGGTATTGTGTAACGAGAATTCTGGTGCTACTGTCATCGTTGTTACACTACTGTACATGTGTCCTGGATACTGTACAGTACATGTTTCAAATTGACAGCTTCACTTACAGTACTGTTATTTTTTTTCCCACAGTACCAACAACACCACCACCACCACCACCTGCTGCGCTGCCAGGTATTGTGTAACGAGAATTCTGGTGTGACTGTCATCGTTACACTACTGTACATGTGTCCTGGATACTGTACAGTACATGTTTCCAATTGACAGCTTCACTTACAGTACTGTTATTTTTTTTCCCACAGTACCAACAACACCACCACCACCACCACCACCACCTGCTGCGCTGCCAGGTATTGTGTAACGAGAATTCTGGTGTGACTGTCATCGTTACACTACTGTACATGTGTCCTGGATACTGTACAGTACATGTTTCCAATTGACAGCTTCACTTACAGTACTGTTATTTTTTTTCCCACAGTACCAACACCACCACCACCACCACCACCACCACCTGCTGCGCTGCCAGGTATTGTGTAACGAGAATTCTGGTGTGACTGTCATCGTTACACTACTGTACATGTGTCCTGGATACTGTACAGTACATGTTTCCAATTGACAGCTTCACTTACAGTACTGTTATTTTTTTTCCCACAGTACCAACAACACCACCACCACCACCACCACCACCTGCTGCGCTGCCAGGTATTGTGTAACGAGAATTCTGGTGTGACTGTCATCGTTACACTACTGTACATGTGTCCTGGATACTGTACAGTACATGTTTCCAATTGACAGCTTCACTTACAGTACTGTTATTTTTTTTCCCACAGTACCAACACCACCACCACCACCACCACCACCACCACCACCTGCTGCGCTGCCAGGTATTGTGTAACGAGAATTCTGGTGTGACTGTCATCGTTACACTACTGTACATGTGTCCTGGATACTGTACAGTACATGTTTCAAATTGACAGCTTCACTTACAGTACTGTTATTTTTTTTCCCACAGTACCAACAACACCACCACCACCACCACCTGCTGCGCTGCCAGGTATTGTGTAACGAGAATTCTGGTGTGACTGTCATCGTTACACTACTGTACATGTGTCCTGGATACTGTACAGTACATGTTTCCAATTGACAGCTTCACTTACAGTACTGTTATTTTTTTTCCCACAGTACCAACAACACCACCACCACCACCACCACCACCTGCTGCGCTGCCAGGTATTGTGTAACGAGAATTCTGGTGTGACTGTCATCGTTGTTACACTACTGTACATGTGTCCTGGATACTGTATAGTACATGTTACAAATTGACAGCTTCACTTACAGCACTGTTGTTTTTTCTCACAGTACCACCACCACCACCACCACCACCAACACCGTCTGACCAGCAGAGCTCTGGAAGTGGTAATCATTATTTTTGTTACAGACACACTAGTTTCCTACAGTATTACTGTAATTTTTTTATTTTACAATACTTGTTATCTTGTACACACAGACCGCCTCGTTATTGATACCGAGGAGGAGGAAATGGGGGAGCCTTCAGGCCAGCCTGGTAAGAATTGTAATCTACTGTACAGTACTCTACATTCTACATTCATTGATTTATTAACAGTACCAATGGCTTGGGTTTGCGTGACCAGTGGTCAGGATTCCAGCAGTCAAGTGACCGACAGCGGTATCCTGATTGCAGAAATCCCATTGACTTTTCTTTTTGTTTTTTTTATATTCAACACAGATGTCACTTACGTGGACTCTGAGTCGTCGGAGGAGCCGCCACAGTATAGTAAGTACAGTAGGATTTTCTCAAGCCCATTCTTAAAAGTATTGACCAAGTCCACTTTTATTACTTTTCAGGCAGGGAATTCCAAACATGTACTGTACAGTATTTCCCTCACTGTGAAGACCCCTTTTCGCCTCTGTGTGCGAAATCGCCTCTCCTCCAACACGAGTTAAATACAGGCACAGTACAGTACTGTATGTCCCCTACCACTGGACAGTCATTCTGCTCCTACTGTATTATGAATATATCTCTGCCTCCTGTAGCACTGTACTACTGTGCAATTTTGTAGTAACTGTACTCTACTGTATTTTGTTTATAATATTTTTTTATTTTCCACTCAGTAATTATTGACAGTGATGAGGAAGGGGAGAAAAAGCCCTCTCCCCAACTTGGTAAGTAAACTAAAGTATTGTACTGTACTGTACATTGTGTTAAACCAATGGGTTGGGTTTGCATGACCAGCAGGGTGATCCTGATGCATCCTGATTGCAGCAATCCCAACAGGGTGAGGTACGGTATCCTAACCCTCCTCCACTACCCCCTGATTCTGGCCTCGACATTCTCGTCTCTGTGTGCGAAATCTACTCTCCTCCTCCAATTCCTGACTGAATTTTTGCTTTACTGTATTCAACACAGAATACAAAAGTATATTTCATGGAATTTTTGCTTTCACAGGCCCTACACTGTCACAGGCGGTGGCGGAGGACTCTATGTCCATCACCTCACTGCACCCATTAAGTAAGTCCAGTCCGGTACATCTTGCCTCTGTAGAGCCAGTTTGAGCAAGGAGAGATTGATTGCTTCTTTTTTTGGTGGGGGCCCAAACCAACCAGTCATTTCAGCCACAGTCGTGTGGCAGACCCTGTTTATATAACATAAGGGTGGTTGGGAGGGCCCAATCACAATTCCATCTTGCACCTCTTTTTTTATTTATTTATCTTTGCATCATGTGATGTTTGGGGAAAATTGTTATAAGTGACATCCTGTCTGCCACTGCACTGCCACTCCTAAATGGGCCAGGTGTTTGTGCCGGCCACTTGGGTCGCTTAGCTTAGTCATCCAGTGACCTCGGTGAAAATTTTAGGACTACAAATAATATTGTGAGGTGTTCAGAATAGACTGGAAATGAGTGGAAATTATGGTCATTGAGGTTAATAACACTATACAGTAGGATCAAAAATACCCCCAAATTCTACGATTTAAGCTGTTTTTGAGAGGTTTTTGAAAAAAAGCACCAGGATCCAAAACAAGTCCGAATCCAAAAGCAAACACAATAGGACACGAGGATGTGCACGGAGACTGGAGGGGGGCGAGGTTCAGGGGGAATTTTAAGAAAAATTACTTCACAGAAAGTGCAGTGGACAAGTGGAATAGCCTCCCATCAGAGGTGATAGAGCCTAAAACAGTAGAGCTACAGTATTTAAACATGCATGGAAGAGACATACATAAGGATATCCTTACAAAGAAATAAGGATCAAATAAGGTTTGATGTAAAAAAAAGGTTAAAAAAAAGAGGCAGATTAGATGGCCAAAGTGGTTCTTACAGTATTTGTCATCAAATTCTATGTTTCTGTATGCAGACCCTCCAACATGACCCGCCGCACTGCTCTGTTTCTAGACTTCCCTCTTAATTTATGATTTCCATCACCTGTGTTGAACTAGTTATATGATAAGAAAGCTGTTTCTTCACAGGTGATGGCAATAATAAATTAAGAGGGAAGTCCAGAACCAGAGCATTTTGTACCTAGTGGGGCGGGTCATGTTGGAGGGTATGTGTATTTCCTGGAATGAACCGTTTTTTTTTTCACATTAATGTTTTTTTTCACAGGCCCTACACTGGAACAGGCCATGGAGGAGGAGGAGGATGATGATGATGATGATGCTGCTGCATTTAGTGGTAAGAATTATTACTGACATTGATCTGATGCCATCAGAGTAGCACTTTTCATCAGATTTTTCTGGCAAATGCGTAGAAATCAGATGAAAATTGTTTTTGTTTGAACTGGTGATATTGCCCATACAGTAGCAACCGATCACATCCCACATTAACATTTACAGTATCTAGTTACACTTACAGACGATAATACAGTACAGTAGGTAATATTTGATTGGTTGCTACTGTATGGACAACATCCTGTTCTAAAAAAAACACCCATCTTACTCAATTTCTCTCTCTCTCTCTCTCTCTCTCTCTCTCTCTCTCTCTCTCTCTCTCTCTCTCTCTCACCCCTTGTCACTGTCTCTCCATTCATCTCTCTAGATACTGTCAGTGATGAATTTCCCATTAGGCACGAGAGGCACGTACTGTACCTAGTGGCGGCATCTGTTTGGGGGCCTCAGTTGGATGCTTACAGTATGCTAATACTGTCATCCCAAAAATTACCACTACAGTAACTGCTAAATATTTTAAGTGTACTGTACAATATGCACATACAGTACTGTACAGTATACATAATTCAAAAGAAAAAAGAGTTGCTACCTTATTCTAGTCATAATCACCGGCATACGGGTCACTCACAAATTTTCTGATGGTCTCGGTGGGGTCCCTTGGAATCACCATGCCTGTCACAAGCATACCTTTTTTTACCCACCTGACACTGGGCCTGGACACTAGTGTACTATTACTATACTTTTTACTGTATACTGTATCTTATAATATTCTTCTCTTTTACCCACAGACGACGAGCCAGAATACATTTTTGGTAAATATACTGTACAGTAGCAATAGTTGGTACTGTAATTACAGTATTTTTTTTCTCCAACATTATTTTAAGTCAAACTGATATGACTAACTGTATTTTATCTTTTTACAGTCCGTCGCCAACCAGTGGAGGAGACACCTGGTAATAAAATATAAATACATAATGCAGTGTACTGTATTCTAACTTACTGTAACATGTATAACACTGAGCTGATCATCTTCACACCCTCTGACATAACCTTACAGTACATACTGTACTTTCTCTCTTTTTTCACCCTCTTCACTCCACAAATGCATGCTGCCTTTCCTGACTACTGATATAATAGTGTGCAGAGCGTAGCGAGGCACCGTGCCCACCGCATGGCGAGCGAAGCAAGCATAACGAGAATAAGAGACACTATTGCATGATATGTTGTGAATAAAGTTGCAGTACTGTGTGGCGTCATTTCAGATTGGGGAATTACTGTGTGTCCATGCCCCTTCCCAGCAAGAACATGCACCGTTTTGGGATGCACACCGAATGTGCACACTGTTGCTATTTTAAACATACAGTACTGTAGGTTGGAGGAGCACCAAAATGAGGACTGCTATGGTTGAGGGGTGATGGTGCTGGGAAAGGGGTACAGGATCAGAGGCGGAAATAGCGTCTGTGCAAGGGGGCAGCATCCAAAAACTTGACTAGGGAATCATAATATTTATGGCTGGCTCTGAGTACAGTCCACTATTATTGATAGTACTCCCTACAACACCACCTACAGTACTGTAACCCTCTTTTTTCTGAAGCGGTCATGAAATGTCATGACTGCTAATACATACAGTAAATGTCTACAGTATTTGTACTGTGGTGTTTTATTCCTTTGACAATTTGTTTATGACCTATTGAAGCTAAACTCTTGTACAGTACTTTATATTTTGAATACCAGCAATACAGTATAATACTGTACCTACAGTATACAGTAATAATTGTATAGTATTTGAATGTGACTAAATGTTTTTTTTTCTCCAATATAGTGCCAATGATTTATGGGGGCCCCAGACAGGGGCAAGATAGGTGGGCTGGCCCAGAAGCGGGCAGGCAGCAGCCCACTTATACAAGAGGTAAACTAAAGCAATGTTTAAATTACCTCGACAGCATACAGTAGTGTTTGATTTACTGTACTGACAATACAGTACTGTACATTGTAAATAACAAGATTGTCTAATATAGAGTAAAGTACTGTATTGCCATTACTACACTGTAAAGTATTCAGTATTTGTTTTGTAATACTGTCCTTTTTTTCCCACAGAACAGTTGCAGCGTGCCGTTCTGCTCCTGCGGGTGGTGGTCCACCTCTTAGTGGACCACTTTTTTAATTTGTTGTTAAGATCATTTTAAATTTTTTTTTTTTTTTTAATAAATGTTTGTTATTGTACTCCATTGTATAGTATCTTTTTCTACTGTATAAGATAGGCATACTGTACACCATACAATTATCTGGCAGATAATCTGCAAGATCTGGCTGTTTGTAATGAAATTCTCTCGTAATTTAGCTGTGGTGTACCTCCTGAGTGTGCTGGCGTGCTTTCTGTCCAGTTTGGGGTGATTTGGAGCAAGTTTGGTCGGCCATCTGGCCGACATGTGCTGTCGACTGTTTGGCAAACATGTGTTTTCCCTCCAGCATGTGTGTGTCAGGCATTTTGTGTGTGTCAGGCATTTTGTGTGTGTCAGGCATTTTATGTGTGTCAGGCATTGCTGTGTGGTTCCACAAATGTTAGTGTGTCAAAGTGCTGACCACTGACACCACTATTTCACTTTGGACCGCATGCCTTTTGTGGAACCACACAGCCCAGCATGACTTATTGCTGGGCTGTGTGGTTCCACAAATGTTAGCGTGTCAAAGTGCTGACCACTGACACCACTATTTCACTTTGGACCGCATGCCTTTTGTGGAACCACACAGCCCAGCATGACTTATTGCTGGGCTGTGTGGTTCCACAAATGTTAGCGTGTCAAAGTGCTGACCACTGACACCACTATTTCACTTTGGACCGCATGCCTTTTGTGGAACCACACAGCCCAGCATGAGTGTCTTTACTTTAATACTTTTTTTTTTTTTTCCCCACAGATATCTATATACACAAGAAAAGAATGTAACGAAGAACAAACTACTTTTTTGTTTTAATTAACTTTCAAACTTTATTTTAAAAAAAACACCTTTTTTTTCTTCAATAAACTTTTAAAAATAGAAGTTTCCTGTGGTTTTTATTAAAATATGAAATGCAAGATGCCTAACCAAGTTGTTTTACATACAGTATACCACTCTTAATTGAATTCCCATCATACAGTACAGTAGTACTAATTTATACAGTACAGGAAGTTGGGAATACAAACATTGGAAACCACGTCATGTTTATTTTAAGAAACACTTTATTTACGGACAAAATCATTTGGAACATGTAACATCACACATACTGTACTGTATTGTAATAAAGCCAACATCACACATACTGTACGGTACTTTAATCAAAAGGTAACAGCACAAATACAGTAACAATATCAACTTTAACATTTTTATAATTTATTTTTTTGTGGTGGTGGTGCGGGGTAATGGTTTTTGTACTTTATTTTTAGGTTTTGCTTTTTTGAATTATTTTTCGTTTTTGTCTTTTGCTTTTTAACACTGTCGCATACGGACACCAGAATAGAGGACTGACAACAGCAGCCCCTGGATGGAAACGCAGCCCAAGGCCCCAGATGGACACAGCACAATGGACTCGGCTGCTACTGGATAGATACAGCAGCGCCCAAAAAATCAACAGGAATAAAAGGGGCAACTTGTAACAGGCCCTTACATTACCAGGAATGTGGTGAGCCAAGTTCATGCACTCCCCTTTGAGTAACCAAGCTGCTCCAAGTGGATTCAGCACAGTGCATGCAGCCCCAGAAAATGTACAGGTCATACAGGTACATTGACACAATTTTTTAGCTTCAGCTGTGTGAAGCTGATGTGCTGAAGCTAGGAGGTAGGTAATGATCTGGTTTCATCATAGTCGAGCTTCCAAGTCATTTTCCTCTTCGTTCTCAGCACAGAGTTTATGGTATCCCTTATCTTCCTCTTTTCTGGATCACCAATCCTCACGCGGCGTTCACACCTAGCCATGATGTCATGTACCAGATTTTTGGGCAGCGGAAGTTTGCCCTTGGAACCATCAAAGTTCACACGATTGGCCCACGTCAAGTATTTGTCGTACCGTACATGGTGCTGGAACAGAGAATATGCATATTTCTGAATATGTCCATTTGAAGCTCTGTACAGATGGTCATCCAGGGAAGTTGAGATGACAGCCAGGGCAATATTGTTCAGAGAGCCTCCGAATGTATTGCGAAGTGGCCTGTGAGCAGGTGTGCTGGTCATCATTGGTGTTCCTGGCAACAGCACACTTGAATCCAGGCCTCTGCGGTCGTCCAGCCCTCTGCGGTCGTCCAGGCCTCCTCTGCGGTCCTCCAGGCCTCCTCTGCGGTCCTTCAGGCCTCCTCTGCGGTCCTCCAGGTCTCTTCTGCGGTCCTCCAGGTCTCTTCTGCGGTCCTCCAGGTCTCTTCTGCGGTCCTCCAGGCCTCCTCTGCGGTCGTCCAAGTCGCTGACTTCGTCCAGTCCGCTGCTGTGGTCCAGGCCTCCTCTGCGGTCCTCCAGGCCTCCTCTGCGGTCCTCCAGGCCTCCTCTGCGGTCCTCCAGGCCTCCTCTGCGGTCCTCCAGGCCTCCTCTGCGGTCCTCCAGGTCTCTTCTGCGGTCCTCCAGGCCTCCTCTGCGGTCCTCCAGGCCTCCTCTGCGGTCCTCCAGGCCTCCTCTGCGGTCCTCCAGGCCTCCTCTGCGGTCCTCCAGGTCTCTTCTGCGGTCCTCCAGGCCTCCTCTGCGGTCCTCCAGGCCTCCTCTGCGGTCCTCCAGGTTTCCTCTGCGGTCCTCCAGGCCTCTGTGGTCGTCCAGGCCTCCTCTGCGGTCGCCCAAGTCGCTGACTTCGTCCAGTCCGCTGCTGTGGTCCAGGCCTCTGCGGTCCTCCAGGTCTCTTCTGCGGTCCTCCAGGCCTCCTCTGCGGTCGTCCAAGTCGCTGACTTCGTCCAGTCCGCTGCTGCGGTCCCCCAGGCCTCCTCTACGGTCGTCCAGGCCTCCTCTGCGGTCGTCCAGGCCTCCTCTGCGGTCGTCCAGGCCTCCTCTGCAGTCGTCCAGGCCTCCTCTGCGGTCGCCCAAGTCGCTGACTTCGCCCAGTCCGCTGCTGTGGTCCAGGCCTCTGCGGTCCTCCAGGCCTCCTCTGCGGTCGTCCAAGTCGCTGACTTCGTCCAGTCCGCTGCTGCGGTCCCCCAGGCCTCCTCTGCGGTCGTCCAGGCCTCCTCTGCGGTCGTCCAGGCCTCCTCTGCGGTCGTCCAGGCCTCCTCTGCGGTCCTCCAGGCCTCCTCTGCGGTCCTCCAGGCCTCCTCTGCGGTCCTCCAGGCCTCCTCTGCGGTCCTCCAGGCCTCCTCTGCGGCCGTCCAAGTCGCTGACTTCGTCCAGTCCGCTGCTGCGGTCCCCCAGGCCTCCTCTACGGTCGTCCAGGCCTCCTCTGCGGTCGTCCAGGCCTCCTCTGCGGTCGTCCAGGCCTCCTCTGCGGTCGTCCAGGTCTCTTCTGCGGTCCTCCAGGCCTCCTCTGCGGTCGTCCAAGTCGCTGACTTCGTCCAGTCCGCTGCTGCGGTCCCCCAGGCCTCCTCTGCGGTCGTCCAGGCCTCCTCTGCGGTCGTCCAGGCCTCCTCTGCGGTCGTCCAGGCCTCCTCTGCGGTCCTCCAGGCCTCCTCTGCGGTCGTCCAAGTCGCTGACTTCGTCCAGTCCGCTGCTGCGGTCCCCCAGGCCTCCTCTACGGTCGTCCAGGCCTCCTCTGCGGTCGTCCAGGCCTCCTCTGCGGTCGTCCAGGCCTCCTCTGCGGTCGTCCAGGCCTCCTCTGCGGTCGTCCAGGCCTCCTCTGTGGTCGTCCATGCCGCTGACTTCGTCCAGTCCGCTGCGGTCCTCCAGGCCTCCTCTGCGGTCCTCCAGGCCTCCTCTGCGGTCCTCCAGGCCTCCTCTGCGGTCCTCCAGGCCTCGGTCGTCCAGGCCGCTGACTTGAACCGCTTGGTGGTGTGTTGCAATGATGGTGCGGCAAACTCCAACTTGCCATTCTTCCCTCGTTTGTTCAATGACTTTCTTCATGGCTTCTACCATCTGTTCCTTTATGCCTTCTTTAAGGCCAGCCACATCGGTCTGCAGCTGATTGACCTGTCCACCAACTTCTGACTCCATATTGGTCACCTTACTGAGTAGCTCCTTTAGTAAAACAGGACAGGTACACTGGCAGTCCTGCACTTTGGTGTTCGCATCTGTGAAATGCAACCTTCTTCGTGGTGAATGTGTCATGTCTTCTTGTCCAGGGGTGGCTACATGGTCCAAAAAAGAAGCTTCCTGATGCAGCGTGTTTGTCACGTCCTCTAGCACCGGTATTTCCAGATTCATTGGCTGAACACTGTGATCT